>NW_021604637.1:1050402-1166022 GCF_004785775.1 Grammomys surdaster | reverse complement strand
AGGAAGGAAGAAAGAAAGACGTCCCACACATCTGTCTCCTAACTCTCCAATTTATTTTTTGATAAATCTCATATATCTTATCAGTTCATCTATAATCATCTCAACATGTCTGCTCTGGTCTAATTCACATGTCACAGGCCACTTACAGCGAAGGACAGCCATAAATGCACCCCAACACAAAATCATAAACTTATTTAAAATGTTATGAGAGTTTTGTGCAATTTTTTTTGAAGCTAGATTTGCAAGGTCCTCAAATGTGACTGTTCTCTCAAAAGGTTGGGCAGTAAGGATACTTCTAAGTCACTTAAATATTATCATACCTAAAAAGAATTAACAATAAAGCCTGAGCATCCTTAAGTATTTAATTAACATACCCCTGTGCATGTTTTCTTGACTATCTGACACATTTTCAAACCATTCAAAGAAGGAGTCAAATCAGTAACACATGATGATTGACTAATAGCCTACAAGGCCATTTTTTAATCTTTTAATAATTGTGTGTATGTGCACATGTGTGCATGTACGTGTGTGTGTGTGCATATGTGTGTACATGTGCTCATATGTAAAATGACTGGCACTGGTGGATGCCATAGTGAGTGTGGAGGTCAGAGGACACAGCAAGTTCTTTTCCTACTGTGCTATCTCACCAGCCCAAAGGTCTGACCCTTTTTAAATTATTTTGCAGGGCCTGAGCCTTGTGTACTTCATCCTTGGATCTATTGTTTTCTCCTCACATCTCTTTTCCATATTTTTGAAACCTTTGTTAAAGACACTGTAGACATTCCTCACTTTGCTGATTGCCACCCACCCCCGTAGCATCAGCCTGGCCTTCTTGCCCTGCTTCCTGTAATGGGAGCTGTGTTTAGAGTCTCCACTGGATCCAGGTCTAATTTTTTAATACAACGCCTCTTTCTTTACCTTTGTCCACTGATGGAGCTGTCTCTCTTCTTGGGATATCCTCAGATGTTGATCATCACTGTCTAGACCCACTCATTCAGTGGGGTTGCAAAATGTCCCTTTTCCCTGGCTGGGTCCCCAGGTATAAAGGGCTGGGGCTTCCTCTTTGGTGTCCCCATCCCTCACAGTCCTCTGCATTCCCAAACGCTCTTTGATATAGCCAAAGAGTGTCTGTTTGAGTCTTCTAAGTTCTCCAGGACAGCATTCACTACAGAAACTACAGGATAAAGGGCTTCTCATTTTTGCTTTGCTCGATGATTTTCTGAGCTGAGTTCTTCTCTAGCATTCCCCAGAACTGCCCCAGGATTCCTTTGGCACTGTTTGGAGCTCATGGATTCAAACGTATATCATATGTTCCAATTCACTGTGGTTATTATCTTTACTGATGTTAAAATAGTTACCCTCTGGGAACTTTTGTTAAATTTTCTCCTGAGGTTTTCTGACATGTCCCTTCATGACTTTGATAGCTTCCTGGCTTTACATTATGACAAGCTGCCTCAGGCTAGCCTTGGTTCTCTCCTCCCAGATGTGGAGCCAGTCATCTTGCCAAGGAGATTGGTAGAAGCGGCCTTGGTCATTTGCTTTCTGAGTTCTGAGTGGGCAGCTTGACATTCTATCATTTGTCCATTTACTATCTATGTGTCTATAATTTAACTGGCTATCAATCTGATCTATCTCTATCCATCTCATTATCATCTATCAATCTGATCTATCCACCCATCTCATTATCATACTCTAAATTAAAAATACTCTACCAAATATAATGTCATATATGTGTGAAAATTCCATAGTGAAACCCATGCCCTAACATGCTAATTTGACTTTAAAAAAATTTTAGTTTTTTTCTTTCAAGACAACAATTGCACTTCTCAATGACCGCAGTGTAATTATCCTGTATCATATTTATAACACTCTCAATTGATGAAAAGACTGAGGAGAGGATGCAGTTGATGTAGGGTCCACTACACAAGCAAGAGTACCTGAGTTCAGATTCTTAGTATCCACAGAAGAACCAGGCATGGAAGCATGGACCTTTAATCTGAGCTGGGGAGGCAGAGATCAGAAGAGATCCCTGGAGCTCGCTGACCACCAGTCTAGTTGAAACAGGGACCTCCAGATTCAGTGAGTGAACATGTCTCAAAATATAAGACGGATGACCAGCAAGAGGGCTCAGTAAGTAAAGGGGCTTGCTGCCAAGCCGGATGATCTAAGTTCGAGAACTTGAACTCACATGGTGGAAGGAGAGAATTGGCTTCTGCAAGCTGTCATCTGACCTCTACACATCAGCCATAGCTTATGTACAAGCACACGTGTGCGCACGTGCATGCATACACACACACACACACGTATGTGCATGTATACCTACTTATACACACAGAACATAAACACAGATATATCAAACACATAAGCAATGACAAAAACGCAAATTTTAACATCAGTAGCATTATGAGGGGAGTTTATTTAAACGTTTTTTATGCGTTATTCTTTTTGTCCTTAAGTGTCTACCTGCCGGGGGCATACCACTATTAGATCATTATTCAAAGATAAAGGGGAAGGTTCTTATCTCATTGCTTCTGCCAACAACCCAATCCACAGTTAGGTGTATTTATTTAAGTTTGTTTCCAACTTTTACATACCACCTTTTAAATTTTAACTTTATCAATTAATTTTGGATTATGTACAACATTTGCACTGTTTTTTAAGTCTACCAAGCACCACACAGTTAGCAAGCCTAGCTTTCCTCTCTCTGTCTCTCTCTCTCTCTCTCTCTCTCTCTCTCTCTCTCTCTCTCTCTCTCTCGTGAGTCCTTCAGGTCCCACAATTAATCACATTTTAAACATGTGGCTCAGTCTCCCTTGTGTTCTTAATGCAGACAAATTTATGTTCTATTCTCTGTTCACTCAGCGCAGTCTGGGAGTCACTCCATAGCTGGCAAGAGAATGACTTTGGTTTCCCTTTAGCTGTATTGTATTCCCTCGTGAGGACGCGGCTCGGTTTATCTAGCCCGTCCTCTGGCAATAGACATGGGCTATTTCTAGTTATTTGCTTTTAGAAATATGGCATCAGTTGTTTTGTATTTTTGCCAGGGTTCTTAAAAGTATACTGCTGGGGTGTGGGCCCAGAACTCATGTGATTTCTCTAGGTAGGGCCTAAGTCTTTCCCACAGGAGCTCGTCAGCCACGTTCCTGCTGTCACCAAAGGAGAGGTCTCAAACACCCACAGCATAGCCAGCAGGGCCCACTTTGAGACTTTGTACCCCTGCATCTGTGTGAGAAACAGTCCATGTTACCACTTTCTGTTCTACGTGTGAATGAAGTTGAACTTCTTCTCATAGCCTTAAAGGAGATTCGAATTTTTTTTTCCATTCACTATCTTCTCACTTTTCTCATTTGTTTTTCTACAAAATTACTAGAGCATTTCTCTCTGCCTTGTGAAGCATTTTGTTTTTCCTTACACAAAAGGCTAAAACCCATTGTCTCTGCTAAAAGTTGAAAATATCCTTTTTTCTGGTTTGTGGCCTTTCTTCAGCTCTCATCACAGTGATTTTTCTCTGCCTTTGTTCTCTGAGTTTTTTTTTTTATTTTGTCAGAATACTTTCTATTGCAATACAAACAAGCCCAACAGTCTTTTTCTTTATTGTGCCTTATATTTGAGTCATGGTTCAGAAAATTCCACTTTCTAATACACCTAATTACACTTTCAAATACACTTCCTAATTGAGAATAATTCACCAATATAATCTTTTATACTTTTATAGCTTCTGTTTTTATATTTAAAAACTTTGCTTATTTTGAATTTGATCCAATGTATGAAGTGAGGGATAGATCCAAGTTTGGTTTTCAGGAACCATTTGAAAATATTTTTTTTTTTTTTTTTTTTTTTTTTTTTTTTGCCACTAGGAGAGAGAGGTCCATTCCCTCACACACACACCAGGAGATGTCTTCCCTCTCACATACATTTCTATGTGCAAGTGGATCTGTTTCTGTATTTCTCTACCCTGCTCTGTCACCCTGCTTCTCCCTGAGCTGTTTGATACTGCCAGCCTCTTTGGACAGCAGATGTTTCTAGTGTGTTTCGGGTCAGATGGGAACGTCCCTAGCATCTCTTCTTCTGCAGGATGTTTACGTTTTCCTTCCTCTTCTTTCCTCCTGGCACTGCAGATGGTACCAGGGCCTTAGGCATGCCAGTGCTAGGCAGGCATTCTCACGGCTGTATTCATGGACTCCCTGTTTCAGGGCTTCCTTTGCTTCTTATCTATCTCCTCTTCCAGATAAACTCTAGTTTCTATTGGATGTTTTTGGACTGACACCTGGTATTCCTCCAATTCAGGTGCCGGATTTGGTTGAAACCATGGCTTAGCTGCTCTGTCATAGAGTTCAGAACATCTCAGTAGGTGTTAGCTGAAATAAACTACCCAGAAGTCTTCTGCCTGGAGGCAACCACACTGTCTCAACACCCAGTGTTAGAAATGGAAGCTATTTGGAAAATTCTACCAAGACTTGAATCCTCTAAGTTTCAGTAGAACTGAAATATTATTATCATTATTAGTATTCACACAGAAAAATTATGGTGTGGGAATCATCTCACTGAGGTACTTGGAGGATTTTGAATTTATATCGCACACATATGTACATTTTCTTCTACCTGCCAATCAAAGCTGCTGCATTTCAGTCCATTCAAGCAAGTTTTTCCCCCTCATGTCATGTATAACAATGTGGGCATTTGGCTTATGGAGGAAAAGAGAACCTTGGGCTTCTGTGTTGAGAGCATCCTTTGGGTAAGGAGGGCTGGGCTTTCATAGCCTGCTTCTTGTCCTGTTTTTGTGCTTTTAAAGAACATGCTGTGCTAGGAACACAAGGGAAGAAAGGGTTCCTTTGTCTAATACATGATTCAAGTGGTAGGCGTAGACAAAAGGAAACATGGTACCAAGGAGCAGATCCCCCAGATAATCACTGTCCCATTAGAAAAACCACCTGAACACCAACCTTGGTTGAGTGAACCCTGCTCTGGTTTTACCAAACTGATCTAGCACATTGACTTGGTCTGGGTCAGAGAGAGCCAAGAGGCCAAATGCAAATGAGCCAAACTTCGGCCACTGAAGAGACTTGCAGCTTTGCCCTTACCAACCAACCCTTGACAAACAGAACTTCTTAGCCTCTAAGACTCAGAGGACAGAATTCGACTCACCTTCCCTCCTGTCAATCAGTTGCCATTCCTGTTTCTAAGAACCACAGCTGTATTCTCACTAGGTGCATTCTTCAAACCGCATGCCTAAAATGTCAGGAGCCAAGCAGCTGAGATGTCTGTGAGGTTGCTCTCGTCCTTCTGTTCCTTCCTCCTGTTTGCTCCTTAGCTCAGAAACCATGCATGTGTCCTGTGCTGTGAAAGGAATGCCCAAGGGAGAGCTCATATTGCAGGGAAAGGTGTCTCAGGGACAGAAACTCATTCTGCCACATAAGTGGATGTAAACCATAACCATGCACATCACCATGTTCTGTTATAAAATGCATCCGTACACGGCTCTATCCAAAAGACCTGCTGTGACTATCACTGTTATCGCAATGCTAAGCACACAGGAGGAAAACCAAGAGCACACATCCAGATAAACACACAAATTATAGGGACACACAAAGTAGAAACAGGGCACAGCCTTGGGCTGAGCGTGCTTCAGGAGAAGGCAAAGTACAACTAGAGCCCACATTCTGTGAGTACCCCTAAGGGGATAAAGAGTCACTTATGGAAACCGGAAGAAAATCAAATCAGATAAAAGTTTTCAGAACAAAGTCTTAAAAGTGCTAGGACATTGAGAATGCTACAGAAATCTGATGCAGTGGGGCCAGCGATATGGCTCAATAGGTAAGGGTGCATGTTGCCAAGGTTAGGGACATGAGTTCTACGCTTGGAACTCTTGATAGAGAGAACAGATTCCTGTGAGTTGCCCTCTGACCTCTACATATGTGCTGTGGTATATGCACCACAAAGTAAATAAACATGGGAGAAAAACAAAACAAAACCTTCTTAGCCTCTAAGATTCAGAGGAGTCTTTGACTCACCTTGCCTCCTGTCAGTCAATTGCCATTCCTGTTTCTAAGATCCACAGCCGTATCTTCACCAGGTGCATTCTTTACACCACGTGCCTAAAATATAGGCAGCGTATCAGTGAAGATAATTTCAAGAAGCAAGGTAAACACCAAGGTTGGTAAGGTGGCAAGTACGGAATGTTTGAAAAGCTGATGGCCTCTAGCCTGCCGGCTACAGGGGCTCACCTGGGTCACCCCTATTCTAGCCTCATCTCTGACTTCTGTAACCTCCAGCATCCAGCCACCAATATCCCATGATAGCAAAAGCCGGTGCTTCTGTGTTGTGTATGTAGTCTCACTGGAAGTTTGCAATGCCCCCATGAGCTCGAGAACAGTGAGACTCATGGGGGGGGGGGTGCTCCTGAGACCGCCTCTGACAAGTGACAGAGTGAAATACAAGTGACAAGCTGAGGCAGCCTAACGCCCTGTCTGGAAAGATGTCAGCATTGCTAAAGCTGCACATGTGGTGCAGACGTGTATGTAATACGCATGTGTACATGTGTGTGCAAGCACATGAGTGTGAGTAGGTAGGTACACGCCATGCACGGCAAGATGACGACCTTGGGTGTTGATCCTCTTCTTCTGCCTTATTTGAGATAGGGTCATTTGGTTGCTCACCACGGCACAGATAAGCATCTGAGAATTCTTCTCGGCCTCCTGTCTCACCATCGAAGCACTGGGATCATAGACATCCACTCCAGTCCCAGCATTACAAAGAGACTGGGGTTCTCCTGCTTACACAGCAAGCTCTCTACCTACCTAGTCATCTCTCCACACCCAGTGCCAGCATTTTTGTGTCTTTTGTGGAAATTTCTCCTAAGAATCAAATCTGATATCTATACACACTGTCCCAATGGCATTTGGTAGCAAGGCTGTACACAGCATTTACTAAAAACACCAGGGCTGTATAGTATCCATGCAACAGTGTCACTATCATTTCCATTTGTGTTCTGTAAATGTATCTGCCTGAACGTCATTATCAGGCACTTGATGCTCTCTGATGCACATCTTTCTGGCTCAATCCCAGGCTGCGTTCTGAAATCCACCCATTCATTCCTATGCTGCAGGAGAAGGCTGAGTGATGACCGCTCAGCTCAGAGAAGGAGGGCATGCTTCTCCTAACCCCATCCCAGCGAGAGATTTAGAAACTGGTTTTTAGCTTGAGCTCCTGGAACAGCCCTGCATTCCCAACACTGTGCCTCTTTGTGAACATGTCGATCTTGAAGCCAATGACTATTTTGCTCGATTTATAAGGGGAAAAAATAATCTCCAGTAGACTAAAATACAAGGGCAGTACATCTGATTCCAATTACAGGCAGATAATCACCATTCATGACCAGTCCAAGCGGGAAGGAAAGCTTGAATTTCTCCTCAGAGACATCCCCCGGTTTAACTTTTAACAAGGGCTACAGTTGAGTGTGGCCTTTCAGTGGAAACCAAGAGGGTTCAAGAGTCATTAAGGCCTTTACTGACTTCTCCAGTGCACTATGAAATTAGTTCTTTTGGAAGAAGATCATTTATGAGTTTAATTGAATGTAGTAAAAATAGCCCTTCCAATCCCCCAACCCCTTCAAAAAACACGGCCAAGGAAGCTTCGGAGCAAGTCTCCTGTGTAACAATACTGCCGCTATAGTGGTACCTTCCTCCATTTGGGAGACTTATATGGTAACAGAAACATTTGTTCCCTAAAGATTTAAATTTAAAGAGTCTTGTGATCATAGGGAGACCAGAAGGTCTTTGTGACTTGTGACCATCATGAAAAGGGGGGGACAAAGTAAAGAGCAGATCTGTGCCAGCTGGAGGATGCCTCAGTAGTCAATAGGCTGGCTGTGCAATCAGTAGGACCAGAGTGGAGTGGGGAGAACAGAGACAAAGCAGTCCCTGGGGCTTGTTTGAGCAGGCCAATCCAGTTTAACAGAGAAACCCCATGTCCAAGTGAAGGACGGTGGATGGAGCCTGGGGAGGGACACATGAGGTTGACCTTGGGCCTCTGCCCACACGTCCACCTTCACACCCATTTACCATACATGACACAGAGGTGGGAAAGAGGGAGAGAAAGAGAGACTCCAGTGGCATATCTGCATCCCCCAGGCTCAGAGTCTTCCCAGAAGCTCACTGTGTTTATGAGATGAGAGAGAATGGACACTGAAGATCCTCACCAGCAGACAGCGTGAAGCAAGATGTGAGTGTCCTGTACTCCTGGGCAGCAGGAATAGGGCCCTGCTTCCTAGCCCTGGGTGGATTCGGACAGCCGGGGGACCTGTGAAAACCAATCCCAGTTCCCAAGCTGCTCCCAGCCCCATCTGAATCCTGAGACAAGCCACTGTCATAGGGAAAGTGTTCTGGGCTTTGGAGTCACAATGTCTGGTTCCTAGCTCATGCTTTCTGCTTATTGCTTCTGGACAGTCACGTGACTTCTCTGAGTTTAAATAATGTCTTGCTGAGAATGGGTACAGAAAGGCGCTGACTCTCTGAGGCGGTGAACAGGCTGTGCAGAGGTGCTTGGAAACCGTGCTGGGCATGCATGTGACTCATACACATCGGTGCCTGAATATTCTGAAGCAGTTAACGATGTCTTCTTCCAGAATTTCCTTCCTTTCTCCATTCTCGATTCCTGTCTTCATCTTCCAAAGCCTAGACAGCTGGAGGAGGGGAAGAGACTGGCGGTATACATAAAGGACTGAGGAAGACTTCTCATGAGTGAGGACACACTGGCCTCCATACTCATTTGTGCCACCATGGTGGACTCAACCGACAATGTACTCAAAATATTTGGCGAAAAACACATCTAACATTTAGACCTCTTATGGAAGAGTTAGGGGAAGGACCGAAGAGATGACAACCCCACAGGTAGACTAACAGTGTCAACTAATCTGGACCTTTGGGAGCTTCCAGAGACTGGGTCACCAACCAAAGAGTACACATGGGCTGTTCTGAGGCCCTGGCACATATGTAGCAGAGGGCTGCCATGTCTGGCCTCAGTGGAAGAAGATGTGCCTAATCTACAGAGAATTATGCACCAGGGTTGGGAAATACCAGGAGGCTGGGTTAGGGGGGTGGGGGCATGGGGGGCAGAGCAGAGGGGCTGCCCTCTCAGAGTTAAGGGGGCATGGGGGAAGGAACTCTGAGGGGGGGACCAGGAGTATGGGCAGCTTTGGGGATATAAATAAATAAATAAATAATGCTTACTTAGAACATTGAGCGGGTTTTGTTTGGTTTGGTTTTCATATGATTTTTTAAAAAGTAACTTGATGTCATAGTTCTCAAGTATTAACTTTGTAGGCGACAATACAGTGTCACGGGGTCACGCAGAGTAAACCTATGTATACTTTTAAAACTTGTAGGCCATGTGTTGGATACAAGCATGAGTCACCTAAATGCAAATAGCATATAGGAACTTGAACCCCAACAAGTTAAGGTAACTGGTAGGGAGCCAGAAATTAGCCCCATGGACACTACAGGATAAATGTTATTCTCTCAAAACTAGAAATGTATTTCCAGAAGACTAGTAGAGTTAGATGAAAGGGCAGGCACCAGCAGAACTGACAGGATAAAGACCCTGACTGTCCCCAACAATCAAATCATGTCATAAGAAGGAATCAGGCCCCATTTGTAGGGTCTGAGAGTGACAGACCACTAGGACTCATTTCCTGGAAATGACCTTCAAAGAAAATAGCCTTAGGATTTCCTAGATAGGTTGGGACTTTACCTCAGCAAAGCACTCTTTTCAAACACTGTTGGAGTCACAGAGCAAGTCCCAGGCTGTGATCTTACAGATCCTTACATAGAAGGATCCAAGACAGCCTTCCTCCCAAAGGAGCACCACGCTGTCATTAGTCGATTGTTTCTTTGATTTCTCAACCAATTTTTGAGGGATGGGCTCCATACCACACAGGAGGTCTCAGACTTATACAGTCTTTGTGTTAGAGCCAAGGAAAATACAATGGGCAAGCTTCATTGTTATAAGTGCGAGAAAGCTTAGGTGAATTGACTTGAGTCAGTATCAGAGCCTTTTCACAGGTGGCTGAAACTGAGATGTAACAAAGTTTCTAAGCCTGACCAGCCAACTCAGCAGGGTGTCTAGTTAACCAACCCTGGAGTTCTAATTACAAAATACCGACAAGGCTTTCTGTTTCTTTTCTCTCAACGAATATTTGACTAAGCCAAACAGCTCTAACCCCTAGCTGGAGGGCTCCCTGCTTGGCCCTGCTTCTAGGCCCCCTGATACCTCTCACTATAACATTTAAAATAAAGTTACATGCTAAAATCAACAACTTTTGAAACATAGCTACAGTAATTATGGGAGAGCATATGTCATACTGGGTTAGCATGTGGCCCATAATCCTTTGCTATTACAAAGCTCAGCTGTGCCATGAGATCTAAGGAGTTTCATTTAATAGAAAGAAAGCGTTGGTAACGTTACATACCAGCTCGTGGTTCAAAACATTTATTGGGATTTAACACTGAGAAGCAGATAACCAAGTGTTCCCCAGCTGCCAAATCTCACTTCATATATTTAAACAATTCACAGTAATGGTGAGTCTACAACTTGAAAGGATGTCACATCCAAGGGACGTTCTGAGAGGTTACTTCTGAGGCCACATCTGCTTCATATCACTCACTTAGAGTGTTCCACTTTTCTCCGGGATCACTTAATGATCATTATTAGGATGGATAGAAGTCAAGGGCTGCACTCTTTCTGAGACATGGTCTGTAAATAGTGCACACTTACCTTACTTGAGGAGAGAACGAGAGAGCAAAAGAGTGAGAGAGCAGAGCAAGAGAGTGAGAGAGCGAGAGCGAGAGAGAGAGCGAGAGAGAGAGAGAGAGAGAAAGAGGGAGGGAGAGAGAGTAGAGAGGACACACTGGAAATCGTGCTAGCCAAGCAAGGAATCGGTGCCGATCAGCAAAGGAGAATTTATAATGTGCAATGAATTTGTCACACGAAGGGGAGGCCAGGAAGGAACTTTTAAAGCTATATTATTACCTTAAAATGATGGGGTCATATGTTGAACTTTGTGCAGGGTTTCAAGCTGTTCTAAAATAACAAATCATGGCACGCAGCACAGAGCACACTGAAGTATGTTGAAAGAGCAGGTAACATTCCAGGCTCGATGTTGAAAACCTTTGGTTGGCTAGAACACAGAATGAAGCCATTTCATTGCCCAGTGCATTTTGTGCTTACACATTCTGTGCAACCCCCCTCCCTACCACACCTCACGTCTCCCTCAGTTCATTCTCTGCTTTGAGACCTTATGTCTCCCTCGCTAGGTTTCATATAAGCACTCATCTTGCCGGCATATTTTTACAAACAAGAGAAGAAAAGCAAACCATCCCTAAAAATGCAGTTATCAGAAACAAAGAGTATTCTTTCTTCATGTTCCTGTTGGTCTCCCAGAGCTGACTCTGTGTTTGGGTTAGCTAAATCTAGTTGGCACCACTGAAGTCTGGCAGTGTGCTTACCATCAATAAATAAATAAATAAATAAATAAATAAATAAATAAATAACAAATTATGCTGGTACATGTGGCCCTTCTCTGTAAGCATATATTTGTAACAGCTATTGTTGACTTGTGATGGTCCTGTCAGCACCCTCTCCCTAGAAAGCTGGGTCACTTGGGAAGTGACAAAATGAAGGTGGTGTCAATCTATTGGAAAGGAAAGGGCCACCTGCCAAGGAGTCAGCTAATTTGACCAATGTAAACAGTGCATAACTCACACTCTAAAAATAACCCAGAAAAACTACAGGCTGTGGTCAGCCACCCAAACATTATGGAGTACAAGCATGAGGTCTTGAGGCTGGCTTTAAGTATGGTAGCTTCAGGAAGGTGTTTAAAACCCTTCAAACAGCTGTCAGATCTTTCTGTGGGTGAGAGACTTGAAACAGTTGCTCTATAGCAGTGGTTCTCAACCTTCCTGTAGTCCTGCGACCTTTTAAAACAGTTTCTCATTTTGTGGTGACCCCCAACCATAAAATTGTTTTCTTTGCTACTTTGTAAGCTGTAATTTTGCTACTGTTATGAATTAATCATAATGCAAATATCTGTGTTTTCCAATGGTCTCAGATAACCCCTGGAAAAGTGTTATTCAACCCCCTAAGGGAGTCGTCACCCACAGGTTGAGAACCACTGCTCTAAAGCAACAGGTGATACGGGAGAAAGGGAAGGACAGTTCTAATTAGAGAAGAGTAGCAGGTAGTGTCTTAGTCACTGTTCTATTGCTGTGAAGAGACACCATGACCAAGGCAACGGAAAGCATTTAACTGATGGTGTCATTATTGTTTCAGAGTTTAGTCCACTATTATTATGGTGGGGATCATAGTGGCATACCTGGCAGAGTGCAGCCACTGAGAGCTACTTCCTGATCTGCAGGCCAGAGCGTGGGAGTGAGGAAGATAGAGATAGATAGATAGATAGATAGATAGATAGATAGATAGATAGATAGACAGACAGACAGACTGGGCCTAGCATGCATTTTGAAACCTCAAAGCCTACTCTCAGTCAGACACTTCCTCCAACGAGGCCACACCTACTCCTACAAGGCCACACCTTCTAGTTCTTGTTATTCTTTTAAACAGTTCCACTTTTTGGTGACCAAGCATTCAAATATATGAGCCTATGGGGGCCATTCTCATTCAAACCACTGCAGAGTAACTGGGGAGAAATTTGCCTGCACAGGAAAGAGACTTGAGTAAGCAAACTGGCCCCCACAAGGTTTGATTTTGCGTCCCACGTTTCCACCATCTCACTCAACTTTGTCCCTAAAGATTTACAATGGGTCAGGGAGTCTTATGGAAGAGTTGGGAGAAGGATTGAAGGATCAGAAGAGGACAGGGACTCCACAGGAAAACCAACAGAGTCAACTAACCTGGACCCTTGGGAGTTCCCAGAGACTAAACCACCAACCAAAGAGTGAACTGTTGCTTGCCTACCTGTGGATCCCATTGGCCTAACTGGACTGCCTTGTCTGGTGAGGCAAGAGAGGATGTGCCTAGTCCTGAAGTGACTTGATGTCCAGGGACTTGGGGGTGGGGTAGGAGTGGGAGTGGTTGGGATGTAGTTGGGGGTGATACCTAGAGGGGCCTCCCCCTTCTCAAAGGAGAAGTTGAAGGAAGGATGAGGGGAGAATATGCATGAGGAAGTACTGGGAGTAGAGGGGGGGACTGATATTGGAATGTAAAGTGAATGAATAAATTGAATAAAAATAAATAAATGTTTGTTTGCTTGTTCTGGGTCTCCAGAAGTCCAAGGGCTATGCTAAAGCCCAAAACTTCTATGAGTAGCTGCATTTTTAAAAAAGTAAACGAGGCTTTGCCAAAGATTAGAACGTCAAGGTCAAGCTCTTTGGTAGGTATAGTACTGTAGTCATGTCTAATTCGCCAGTGGCTAAGAGCATCTGGTGTCACTGATTTCATTGTGAAGTAAAAATATGTTCTTCCTTTTTTTGAATATTTATGTTCCTGGAAGCAAATTCTATTGTGTATACACAGAGCAAACACAGAGCCTACTTCTGGGCAACCCAATTATATGAACAATGTGCTTGCATTCTCCCATACTCTGATCTACACCATGTTCCCAACACCATGCAACTTGGCTAGAAGGGTTGGGTATGAGAGAAAGAACAGGAGCGTGTGAGATATCTCATCTACACACTGTAAAGACTAGTGTATGTGCTTGAGAAGAAAAACTAAGTTCCATGAAATTTTTGGATTGGGAGAAGGCAATACTGGGCAGAATATAAGTTACCATTTTTAAAAGAGAACCCTTCCTACACGTCTTATATGGAACTCAGCGTATAAGATTCTCAAAAATGGAATAACTGCAGTTAACCCCAGAGAGGGATAAGGTACCACTTATCCTTCAAATCGTTGCCTCAAGCCACTTTGTTTTTGCCAAAGATTGGTTTTCTTGGTAAATAACCTCAGAACTCGCTTTATGCTTGACCAGATGATATCTAGTTAGCCTTGGTATTAATTAATGTTCTAAAAATCTCCTAGTTTACAGAGTTGCACAGCATTTAAATGCTCATGCACCACTTAAATTTCCCCTGGTACTGTGTGCATTTGTCAACTCTAGGAAGGAGAAAGAAGTGGCGAAAAGGACATGGAGGAAAGGAGGAAGAGAGAGAAACCAATTAATGCCCGGATAGAATCATCTCGTCATCACACTAGAATTCTGAGTTCAAAATCTCCATACAAATTGGGCCATTAACCAAAAAACGAAAATATTACAGCAGGCACACGTTTCTCATTTGTTCCTAGCTGAGTCGACAAGTCGCCGGTGCCAAGCCTTTCTCTGGTAACAATTAACACAAGTGCCTTGTGCTTCTACAAGGAAACTATAATAATTATTCTCTTCATAAGTCATAAGATTTCTGCTACTGAAACAACCAAAGGAAGCCCTGACCAGCTACCTTCTGGGGAAAACTATCCCCACGATGCTCAAGAGGCAGTCTCCATCAAGAAGGACAATGGAAATCGTGGACCTGAACACCCTGCCAGGATCACATGTGTCAGACTCTCCATGTTAACTAAGAAGGGGCTGTAGAGGCCCCTCGGAGCTCACAGAAAGAACCAGGGGCTTTGTTTCTAGAAAGCATTCTGTGCAACAGTAGATGTAATTCCTCCCTTGTATATGTACATGTGTGTGTGCACACACATGAACATGCATGTGGAGACAATGACAACTACCTCAGGTGTTGTTTCTCAGGCACCATTCACCCTGTTTGTCTGAGATTGGGTCTCTCACTAGCCTGGAACTCAAGTAGGCTAGGCAGACTGGCCAGGAAGCCCCAGATACCTTCCTTTCCGGGTGTCGGCACTACTGGGATTACAAATACTAGTCACTACACCCAACATTTTTAAAGTGGGTTCTGGGGATCAAACTCAAGACCTAATGCTTGTGAGACACGTGCTTTCCCACTGAAGTCACCTCTCCAGCTCCCTTTGTCTTTTTATATTGCAATACATAAGCACTTTCGGCTAATTGGAAGGAGGAAAAAAGGCTCTTCTTTCAGCTAGGCTCTAGGTTCAGTGAAAGACCCTGCCTTAATGAATAGGGAGGAGAACAACCTGACACAACTATGGAAATGTCTAAACATGCTGGTGGAGTGACAGCCACCAGTCAGGGTGGGTTGTGATTCCTAACAAGATGGGCCTGGTTTGTCCTGAGATCCATCTCCTATGAAGGCCACATCTGGCTAGCAAGAGTCTTTCCTGTTGCAGCTGAGAGTACAAATGTTGGTTGGTATCTTGATGGGGTTTAATTCTGGGCTGCATTCTTAATGGCAGAAAGAAGAGAGTTCTGTTGGATGTTGGCCTCATGAGGAACCTGCGTCTATTCATTAAACCATTATCCATAGGCAGGTACTTGGGAATGAGGACACACACACACACACAGAGAGAGAGAGAGAGAGAGAGAGAGAGAGAGAGACTCACAGAGAGAGAAACTCTCAGAGAGAGAAACTCACAGAGAGACAGACAAACACAGAGAGACAGACAGAAACAGAGAAACACACACACACACACAGAGGAAGAGAGAGAGAGAGACAGAGAGAGAGAGAGAGAGAGAGAGAGAGAGAGAGAGAGAGACCATAGAAAGACACCTGCAAAAAAACCAAACTAACTAACTTCAGACACCTGCAACAAACAAAATAACTGGAACTCTTCTCCAGGGTCTAGCCATAACCCACATTCCTTCCACCACCCACAGGTCCCTTCTGTGACACATCTAATCTCTCCACACATCCAGACGTCCCACCTTCTCCAATCTACTCACACATTTTCTCTTCCCCACCAACCTGTCCTGTCTATATTAGTCTTAGAGCTAACAAAAGAAGTCCATGTGCCACGATCTCATTGTAAAAATACTAGCAATACGAAAAAGTAAGTCAGTATCTTCTCTCCAAAACCTACCAATCCTGTTGAAATGTTTGTCAGTAAGAATTATCTATATGAACCTCTTCAGGAAACAGTCTGTTTAAAAAAAATCATAAACATCATCAAACGATTCAAGGGATTTAAAGACAAAATGAAAAATCTCAATGAAATTAAAAAGAAGAGACTTAGGGTAAACAAATGCCAGGTGATGCACGGGAAGACACACATCTAAGGCTGATGAAATGACAAAAGATGGTTCGGGACTTGAATTCAAAGAAGTTAGAAACACTAAATTGGACTCAAGTAGAGATTAAGATGGAACCAAAAGATCCAATAACTTAACTAGAAAACTCAAAAGAAAGCCTTGAAAGTAAAAGGAATCAGGCAGAAGATATAATATCAGGACTCAAAGGTAGAGTCTAGACCAAATAAGCAAGGAATATGAAGATATACTTAAAACACAAGAGAGAGACATGCATACAGTAAGTGTGGGAGACTGTAAGAACAGACAAACAAACAACAATTCAAAGCAGAACCTTTGAGTTACAGACATAGATGAGGGAGAAAAACCCCAAGTCAATGATGCTCCCAAGGAAACTCCCCAAACTAAAACAAACAAACAAACAAACAAACAAAAAACACCAATACAGATACAAGAAGCACGAAGAACACCAAATAGACAAGACCAAAAAAATAAAATTCCCAGGGTATTTAACATTGAAACACGAAGTATACGTAACAAAAAAAAAAGGAAATTTAAAGCTGCAAGGAGAAAAAACATAAGTCCCATATAAAAGAAAACCCATCAGAATGACAGCTGACTTCTCACTACAAAGTTTGAAAGCCTGGAGCAATGTACTCCATATTCCTAAAAGACTATGGATAGACAGCCGACACTAACACACCCAGTAAAATTATTATTGAAGGAGAAAGAAAACAACACAGCCTTAAAAAAACATATAGCCAACAAGCCAAACCTAAAGAAAATTCAGGAACAAAAACCTACAGAGAATACAGGACAAAAACCAAAAGAAATACAGCATAATTGAAGGGGAAAGGAAAACTTTCCATGACATAAAAAATCTAAAAAATGTATATCCAACAAACCAAACTTAAGGAAGATACAGGAATGAACAGAGCAGGGAGACTATTGTAGAAAGACATACAAAGTCACAGTTATTAAAACACAAAGGAACACCACCATCAAAATCCAAGAACATGGTGACTACAATTAACACACATATTTCAGTAATAACCTTGAACATCAATGGGCTTGATTCTCCCGGAAAAACATGTAAGCTAGCTGGATGGATAAAGAAACAAATTTTGTGCAAGGAGATAAGAATGGATCGATTTGCATTCTTCTGCATCCTGACCTCCAGTTGAACCAGCACCATTTGTTGAAGATGCTGTCCTTTTACCACTGGACAGTTTTAGCTCCTTTGTCAAAGATCAAGTGACCATAGGTGTGTGGGTTCATTTCTGGATCTTCAATTCTATTCCATTGATCTTCCTGCCTGTCTCTGTACCAATATCATGCAGTTTTTATCACTATTGCTTTGTAGTACAGCTTGAGGTCAGGGATGGTGATTCTCCCAGAAATTCTTTTATTGTTGAGAATAGTTCTTGCTGTCCTGGGTTTTTTGTTATTCCAAATGAATTTGCAAATTGTTCTTTCTATCTCTATAAAGAATTGAATTGGAATTTTGATGGGGATTGCATTGAATCTGTAGATTGCTTTTTGCAAGATGGCCATTTTTATTATATTAATTCTGCCAATCCACGAGCATGGGAGATCTTTCCATCTTCTGAGATCTTCGATTTCTTTCTTCAGAGATTTGAAGTTCTTGTCATACAGATCTTTCACTTGCTTGGTTAGATTCACACCAAGGTATTTTATATTATTTGTGACTATTGTGAAGGGTGTCATTTTCCTAATTTCTTTCTCAGTCTGTTTGTCCTTCAAGTAGAGGAAGGCTACTGATTTGTTTGAGTTGATTTTATAACCAGCCACTTTCCTGAAGTTGTTTATCAGGTCTAGGAGTTCTCTGGAACTTTAGGAAGTTTTAGGGTCAGTTAAGTATACAATCATATCATCTGCAAATAGTGAGCCCAAATGGATAAAGGACCTTCACATAAAACCAGATACACAGAAACTAATAGACAAGAAGGTGGGGAATACCCTCGAATATCTAGGCACAGGGGAAAAGTTCCTGAACAGAACACCAATGGCTTATGCTCTAAGATCAAGAATTAACAAATAGGACCTCATAAAATAGCAAAGCTTCTGTAAGGCAAAGGACATTGTCAATAGGACAAAACAGCAACCAACAGATTGGGAAAAGATCTTTACCAATCCTACATCTGACAGAGGGCTAATATCCAATATACACAAAGAACTCAAGAAATTAGACTCCAGATAGCCAAATAACCCTATTAAAAATGGGGTATAGAGCTAAACAAAGAATTCTCAACTGAAGAAACTCAAATGGCCCAGAAGTACCTAAAGAAATGTTCAATATCCTTAGTCATCAAGGAAATGCAAATCAAAACAACAATGAGATTCCACCTCATACCACTCAGAATGGCCAAGATCAAAAACTCAGGTGATAGCAGATGCTGGTGAGGATGTGGAGAAAGAGGAACACTCCTCCATTGTTGGTGGGATTGCAAGCTGGTACAACCACTCTGGAAATCAGTCTGGCGGTTCCTCAGAATATTGGACATAGCATTACCTGAGGACCCAGCTATACCACTCCTGGGCATATACCCAGAAGATGCTCCAACATATAACAAGGACACATGTTCCACTATGTTCATAGCAGCCTTATTTATAATAGCCAGAAGCTAGAAAGAACTCAGATGTCCTTCAACAGAGGAATGGATACAGAAAATGTGGTACATTTACACAATGGAATATTACTCAGCTATTAAAAACAATGAATTCGAGAAATTTTTAGGTAAATGGATGGAACTAGAAAATAATCATCCTGAGTGAGATAACCTAATCAAAAGAACACACATGGTATGCACTTACTGATAATTGTATATTAGTCCAAAAGCTCACAATATCCAAGATACAACTCACAGACCACATGAAGCTCATGAACAAGGAAGACCAAAGTGTGGGTGCTTTGGCCCTTCTTAGAATGGGCAACAAAATATTCATGAGAGCAAATATAGGGACAAAACATGGGACAGAAACTGGAGGAGGGGCCATCCAAAGACTGCTCCACCTGGGTATCCATCCCTTGTGCAGTCGCCAAAGGTAGGCGCTGATGTGGATGCCAGGAAGTGCATGCTGACAGGAGCCTGATATAGCTGTCTCCTTAGAGGTGTGCCAGAGCCTGAGATAGACAGAGGCGGATGCTCACAGCTAACCATTGAGCTGATCATAAGGTTCCTGATGGAGGAGTGAGAGAGAAGACTAAAGGAGCTGAAAGGGTTTGTGGCCCCATGGAGAGAGCAACAATACCAACCAACCAGAGCTCCCAGGGTCTAAACCACCAGCCTGGGAGCACATAGGGAGGTACCCATGGCACCAGCTGTATACATAAGGGAGGATGACATTGTCAGGCATAGATGGGTGAGGAAGTCCTTGGTCTAGTAAAGGCTGGATGCCCCAGTGTGGGGGAAACCATGAGTGGGGAGGTGGGGGATGGGATAGGGATTCCTGGGTGGGGGGAATGGGGAAAGGGGATTACAGTTGAAATGTAAATAAAATATCCAATAAAAATTTTTTTAAAAAGAAAGAAACAAATTTTATCTATTTGTTGTCTACAAAAACACATCTTCGCTTTAAAGATGTGTTTTATTCCACATAATATCAGGATAAAAGGAAGGACAAAAATACCCTAATACATGAGAGCAGAAAGCAAGCAGTGATCATTATCCTATAATATGACAAAAAGGACTTTAAACTAAAATTATTCAGAAGAGATAAAAAGGGACACTTCATTCTAATCAAAGGAGTAGTTAACCAAAAACACATACAAACACACATGCATACACACACACATATCAAACTCTAGAGTACCTAATTTCATTTTTAAAATATACTACTGTATTTAAAGACACAGGGTAAAATCACTCTATTAACTGTAGGTGATTTCAATACCCCACTTTCTACAACAGAAAGGTTATCTGAACAAAAATAAACGAAGAAATGCCAGAATTAACTTACATCAAATATCAAATAGATCTAACATATCTACAGATGATTCTAGTCAAACACCAAAGAATACACATTCACCTCAACAACTCACAGAGGCTTTTCTAAAACAGATCACATCCTTGGACAAAACACAAATCATCATTACGAATTCAGAAAGATTGGAATAATTCCTTGTATCCCTGTCTGACCACAATGCAGTAAAATTTGCAATTTACAGCAAACAAATCTCTAGTAAATACACAAAAGCATGGAAGTAAACAACTCATTATGGAATGGCAAGTGGGGAACGGAAGAAATGAAGAAGTAAATAAAAGCTTCCTGCAACTAAATGAAAACTCAACACAATGAAGACTGTGGAATACATTGGAAAGCAGTCTCATAAGTGACATTTACGGCTCTAAGTGCCTACGTTAAAAAAATCAGAAAGAGCTAAAATAAATTCCATAATAATGCAACTCAAAAATTGGGGGGAAAAAGAACAAAAAAAATTCAACCAAGTTGAAGGCAAGAAATTAAAAACAATAAAATAGACACAGAACAATACAAAGACTCACCAATATTAACTTTTTTTTTCTTTTTGAGAAGAAAAACAAGATTCATAGATCTTTGGCCCAAAGAGAAGACCAAAATTAACAGAATGAACCTGGAAACAGTACAACAGACACCAAAGAAACTCAGAACATCATAAGGAAGTAGTATTTTAGTACCCAATACTCTGTTAAGGTGGAAAATCTAGAAGAAATAGTATTCCTAGATTCAGCCAAACTACCAAAATTAAACCAAGAAGAAGTCAACAATCTGGACACATCCATAACCAATGAAATGAAAATAGTACTAAAAAGTTCAGGGTGAGATGGATTAACAGTAGAATTCTACCACTTTCAAAGAACATCTAAAGCCAATCCTTCTTAAACTATCTTAAAAAGTAGAAGCATAAGAACTCCCAAACTCCTATGAAAACAGCATCACTCTAATACTAAAACTAGGTAAGAACATAACAACAGAAAGAAAATTACAGACCAAGATCCCTTATGAGCAGAGACTCAAAAATGTTCAGTAAAATACTGGCAAACAGGATACAGAAATACTTCAAAAAGATTATTCACCATGACCAAGTTGGCTTTATCCCTGAAATGCAGGAGTGGTTCAACATGTGCAAGTCAATAAGTGTAATAAGTCATATTATTGGACTTAAAGACAAAATTTATATGATTTCCCAGTGCAGCCTGCCTTCTCAAGGAGGTCTTTGGAAGCTCCAGGAAGATCCAGGTTAGACCCCTCCTTCACCAATTTCCTACCTACCAGGTCCACCTAGGGCATAGCCAACAGAGGTGAGCTGCATGATATTCTCTGGCCCATGACTCTGCCTGCCTTCCTGAGGTGGTATGTGGGATCCCAGGAACATTCAGGTCTGCCTGGAACACAGCCAGCAAAGGTGAGCAGTGTGCTGTTCCCTGAGCTCCACTGTAAGGCCCATTGCTCTGTCTGTCTCCCCTAGCAGTCATGCTAGTATCAGGCACATCCAGCCAACACCTGGGACAACCAGATGGCTAAAGACCAGAATAAGAATACAGGCAACAAGACTCAGTACAATATGGCACCACCAGAGCCTAGAAATCCTACTACAGCAAGCCATGGATATTCTAGCAGAGCTGAAGCACAAGATGACCTTGAATCCAATCTTAGAAAGATGATAGAGGCCTTTAAAGAGGAAATGAATGAATCCCTTAAAGAAATATAGGAAAATACAAGAGATGAAAGAAATGAATAAAACTGTTCAAGACTTGAAAATGGAAATAGAAGCAATAAAGAAAATACAAACTGAGAGAATCCTGGAGATGGAAAATATAGGGAAGATAACAGTAACTACTGTTTGCCAATAACTACAGAAACAAGTATTACCAACAGAATAAAAGAGATAGAAGGGTTGAAGAAATCAATACATCAGTCAAAGAAAACATTAAATCTAAAAAATTCCTGACTCAAAACATCCAAGAAATCTGGACACCATGAAAGACCAAGTCTAAGAAAAAAGGAATAGAAAAAGAAGATTCTCAGCTACAAGGCCCAGAAAATATTTTCAATAAAATCATAGAAGAAAAATTTTCCAACCTAAAGAAAGATATGCCTATAAAAATATAAGAAGTTTATAGCACATCAAACAGATTGGACCAGAAAAGAAAATCCTCCCACCACATAATAATCAAAACACTAAATATACAGAACAAGGACAGAATATTGAGTTTCCCAACATCATCCCCCAAAATTAAAAATAAAAAAAAACAGACTCAGATGGTTTTAGTGCCAAAGTCTACCAGACTTTCAAAGAAGAAAAAAATACCAATACTTCTCAAACTATTCCACAAAATAGAAACAGAAGGAATATTGTCAAACTCATTCTATGAGGCCATAGTCACTTAGATACCTAAACCCCACAAAGACTCAACAAAGAAAGAGAATTTCAGACCAATTTCCTTTATGAATATTGATGCAAAAACATTCAGTACTTGCAAACTGATTCCAAGAATACCTCAAAAACATCATCCACCATGATCAAGTAAGCTTCATCCCTACAGGGAGTGCAGGCATGGTTCAATATACAAAAATTCATCAATGTAATCTACCATATAAACAAACTGAATGAAAACAACCACGTGATCAACTCACTAGATCTGAAAAACCCTTTGACAAAATCCAACACCACTTCATGTTAAGAATCTTGGAGACATCAGGGATACAAGGCATATAACTAAATACAATAAAGGCAATATACATCAAGCCAATAGCCAACATCAAATTAAATGGAAAGAAACTTAAAGCAATTCTACTAAAATCAGAGACAATACAAGGCTGCTTACTCTCCATATCTATTCAATATAGTACTTGAAGTTCTAGCTAGAGCAATAAGAGAGCTAAAGGAGAGGAAGGGGATTCAAATTGGAAAAGAAGACATCAAAGTATCACTATTTGCAGACAACATGATAGTATAAATAACTGACCTCAAAAATCCTACCAGACAATTCCTACACCTAATAAACACCTTCAACAAAGTGACTGGATACAAAATTAGCTAAAAATTATTGATAGCCCCCTCCTTTATACAAATGATAAACAGGCTGAGAAAGAAATTAGGGAAACAATACCCATTACAATAGCCACAAATACTATGAAATGCTTTGGTGTAACTATAACCAAGCAAGTGAAAGACCTGTATGACAAGAACTTCAGGTCTCTGAAGAAAAAATTGAGAAAGATATCAGATGATGTAAAGATCTCCTATGCTCATGGATCAGTAGGATTAACATACTAAAAATGACTATCTTACCAAAAGCAATCTACAGATTCAATGCAATTCCCATCAAAATTCCAACTCAATTCATTAAAGACTTTGAATGAGCAATTTTCAACTTCATATGGAAAAAAAAAACAGAATAGCTAAACAATCCTAAACAAAAAAAGAACTTCTGGATGTATCCCCATCCCTGATTTCAGGCTGTACTACAGAGCAATAGTAATAGAAACATGCTTTTTGGCATAAAGACAGACAGGTTGATGAATTGAATAAAATAGAAGACATAGAAATAAACCTATTCAACTATGAGCACTTGATTTTTGACAAAGAAGCCAAAACCATACAATGAAAACAAGAAAGCATCTTCAACAAATGATGCTGGTCTAACTGGATGTTTGCATGTAGAAGAATGCAAATAGATCCACATTTATTACTTTGCACAAAACTCAAGCCCAAGTGGGTCAAAGACCTCAACATAAAACCAGATACACTAAATCTAACAGAAGAGAAAAATGGGGAAATGTTTTGAATATATTGGTACAGAGCACAACAGCCTAGAGAATGGGAAAAGATCTTCACCAACCCTACATCTGACAGAGGACTAATATCATATATATATTCAAGAAATTAGACACCAAGAAATCACATAACCCAATTTTAAAATGGAGTACAGAGTTAAACACAGAATTCTCAACAGAGGACTCTCTAATGGCTGAGATGCACTTTTAAAAAATGTTCAACATTCTTAGTCATCGAGGAGATGCAAATCAAAATGACTCTGAGATTCCACTTCATACCAATCAGAATGACCAAGATAAAAAACTCAATTGACAGCACTTGCTGGTAAGGATGTGGAGCAAGGGGGAGCACTTCTCCATTGTTGGTGGGAGTGCAAACTTTTACAACCACTTTGGAGCTCAACTTGGCTATTTCTCAGAGAAATGGGAATAGTTTTATCTCAAGACCCAGCTATACCACTTCTGGGCATATATCCAAAAAATGCTCTACCATACCACAAGGACACTTGCTCAACTATGTTCGTAGAAGCTTCATTCGTAATTGCCAGAAACTGGAAACAACCTAGATGTCCCTCAATTGAAGAATGGATTAAGAAACTTTGATACATTCACACAGTGAAATACTACTCAGCTATTAAAAACAAAGACATGATGAAAGTTGCAGGCAAATGGGTGGAGCCAGAAAATATCATCCTGAGTAAGGTAACCCAGACTCAGAAAGACACACATGGTACATCCTCACTTAGAAGTGAATATTAGTCATAAAGTATATGATAACCATGCTATAATCCATAAACCCAGAGAAGCTAAGTAACAAGGAGAGCACAAGAGAATGCTTGAATGTCACCCAGAAGGGAAATAAAATAGGTAGATGGAGGGAAGGAACTAAGTGGGAGTCAAGTTTAGAGTGGAACAACAGAGTGGGACCAGGTGTGGGGAAGCAGGACAGGGTTTGGGAAGATAATGGAAATAGGTGGAGGGGAATCTCTGGGATGACCTGGGATAGAGGAGGTTCCCAGGGGTCTATGAGAGTGATCCTAAAACCCTTCGAATCAAAAGTTGTCCTGCCTACAAGATGTGTAGGGATAAAGATGGAGCAGAGATTGAGAAAATAGCCAACCAATCACTGGCACAACTTGAGACCCACCCCATGGGAGAGAACCAACCTTTGACACTATTAATGATGCTCTGCTATGCTTGCAGACAGGAACCTAGCATAACTGTGTTCTGAGAGGCTTCATCCAGCAGCTGAAGGAAACAGATGCAGAGACCCATAGCCAAACATTAGGCAGAGCTCAGAGAGTCCTGTGGAAGAGTTGGGGATGAGGGTGGGGAGAGAATTGAGGGAGCTGGAAGGGTAGAGAACACCACAAGAAGACCTATAGAATCAACTAACCTGGGCACATGGGAGTTCACACAAACTAAACCACCAACCAAAGAGCATGCATGGGGTGAACCTAGGCCTCCTAAACATTTGTAGAAGTTGTGCAGGGATGTCTCTGACTTTGCCTTTGGATCCCCATCTCTTAGCTGGGCTGCCTTGTCTGGCCTCGGTGGGAGAGGATGAGCTTAGTCTTGCTACAACTTGATGTGTCTGGGCAGGATAGTACCCACAGGGGGACTTCTCCCTCTCTGAAGAGAAAAGAAAGGAGTAGTGAGGGAGAGGCATGTGAGGGTGGATCTGGAAGGAATGGAGTGAGGGGGCTGCAATTGGGGTGTAAAGTGAATAAATAAAAATATCACATGATCATCTCTAGAGATACAGAAAATGTCTTTAACCAAATCCAATATGCCATCATGATAAAAGTTCTAGAGAAATGCAAGACTAGAGGGAACATGCCTCAGCATAATAAGAACTGTTTATGATAAACCCATGGCCAACATCTTCCTAAAAAATGCTTGAAAAAAATCGCACTGAACTCATGAATGCAACAGGCCTCAGGGTGTCCACTATCTAAACCTCTGTTCAACATTGTACTGGAAGTACTAGCTGGAGCAATAAGGCAAAAGAAGGAAATGAAAGGGATACAAATTGAGAAAGACTTCAAAGTAAATTAACCCTAATTACAGATGACATGATACTATATATTAGAGATCCTAAAAATTCTATCAGTTTCAACTTGAGGAAATCAATAGCTTTTCTATACATCAACAACAAACACATAATACCAGTGAAGGAAAGGACTTTCTGAATAGAACTCCATTTGCCCAAGAATTAAGGATAATTGACAGGTGGGACTTCATAAAACTAAAAGCTTCTGAATAGTTAAAAAAAAATCAACCAGGTAATGAGGAAGCCCACAGAATGCGAGAGAGCATTTGTCAGCTGTACATCTAACAGATGATTAATATCATATATATTAATTAACATTAGCTAATAATATCATATGATAATATACCATACATGTCAATGAATCAAAGGGAAAAAATGGTCTATTCAAAAAATGGGCCTCTTATCTGAACAGAGAATTCTTAAAAGAAAAAAATGACAAAAACATATCTTTTAAAAACATTAACCCTCTCAATCAAGGAAATGCAAATTAAAATGACAAAACATCCATTACCAGACATGAAAAGTCCTGGTTTGAGTTGTTGGTCAGGGTTATTCAAGGATTTCCCAAATGCACAAGCTATTTCTTACTGTCCTTGGTTTGCGACCAGAGGTTGAAGATAAACCCCAATTGCTGAAGACACCACACACTTCAGAAGCAGGGTACAGAGGCCCCTGATAGGGAAACTCCATGAATGCCCCCTCCCTGAGGACTGGCTTTCACAGTACCAGAAGGAGCATGAAAGCTTCCAAAAGAAGGAAGCAACCAACAGTCTGACTTGGGTATGATGCCTATGAACCACATCAACAACCAGCATGGCATGATGACCCTAAATGTTCAGTGGTGGTACACATACCTTGGCAGTAACCAACAGCTCTCTAATTAGCTTTCCATGCCTGGTACTGGAGGAGAATTTAAAGCTACTAATTCACTAAGCCAGTATAATACCTAACAACAATCTGTAAACATTTGTCCTTAAGACTCACAGACAAGTCCTCACCCTTCATCAAGGAAACTTCTCTTTGCAACAGAGACCACTATAGAAAACCACAACTAATCAAAACACAGAGCTGGGGAGCCCAGGCCCAGTGGATACATCTCCAAAACACTCTCACAGCAAAGGCTTGGGGACTGAACCTTTCAGTAAGGAGGGTGAAAGACTGCAAGCGCTGGAGGATCACAGAGTTCGCTGTGACACTGCTCCTCCAGGTAATGTCAGAAGCTACACTCACAAAGTCTTACCAACATGTCTGCCTAAGCATGAGCGGAAGAGGAAAAACAGACATTGCAGAGTGGAGGGAGTAAATCCTAGAAAGCCTTAAGCCACACACACACACAAACATACACAACTACAGGCAACTGTAAAATGATCAGAATGGGAATAGGAGAAATAGTCTTTCTCAGGGAAGGGAACAGCAATTGGTTATCCAATACCGAAAGATCAGCCCTGAAAACACATATACAAGTAACATTATACAGACTGAACAGGTTACATTGAAGAATATACATGTATAAACATATACACATGCAATAGTAGTGGATTTAAAAAGAAGCTATAAATTTAAAAGGTATAATGGGAGGGTTTAGAGAAAGGAAGGGGATAAGAAAAATTATGTAATTATATGATACTCTCAAATATATATTTAAAAAAAAAAAAACCTGAACAAGAAGGGAGGCAGTGTCTGCTCTTGACATCTACAGATCTGTGAAAACATTTCTTTTTTTCTTCCTTTCTTCCTCCTTTCTTTCTTTTTTACTTTCTTTCTTTGGTTTTGGTTTTTTTTTTAGGGGTGTTGGGTTTTTTTTGTTTGTTTGTTTTGGAGGTAGGTTTTTGGTTTTGCTTATGTACTATCATTAGTCTGTGTGTCTGTCTTATTTAATAGCTATATGATCCTAAGGAAAAAGAGGTTATCTCAGCATCTAGCATGCTTGTCAGTGTATGGTGGGATTCAATATACATTTATGTAGAAAATAATGGCTTTAGTCAATATTAAAAGACTGTACAATGTATAAAATTCATTCCCAGTCATCAAGTTCAGCAACAGAAGGCTGGAGAGCAGGACAGAACTTATTCTGCCTATGATTCTCAAAATCAAGGCTGTATAAATAAAAGAAAATCTGGCTGAATTCAGTCAGAAAATTGGGTCACTAACTTCTACTTAAAGTTTCGGTCCTCTTGTCTGGCCACGTCAAGACTTGAGTGTGGCATTTTAGACTCCAGTGTGTTTTGAGGGTGGCTTTGGGGAACTGCAATGGTATTTTTAAGTGTATTTTTCCCTTGAAGGTTATGGAATCTTTATCACGGGGCCCTTTAAAATCAGAGCCTGGGCCTGGGGAGATGCTCAGATGTACAAGCACAGCAAGCACCTTGAGTTGCCTAGATTCCATCTTCATTAGTCATGAAAAAAGAGGAAGAAAGGGAAGAGGTAGAAGGGGAGGAAGAGGAAGAAGAGAAGGAGAAGGAAAAAGAAGGGGAGGGGGGGTTATGAGTAGGGCCAGGAGGAGATAATAAGCCTGAAGGTATGGCATGTGTTTTTAACTCCACCACTGGGCAGATAGAAGGATCTCTGGAGCTTTCAGGCCTGCCAGTCTTGATGTCAATAAGATACCCTGTCTCAAAAACAAAGTGGACAGGATCCTGAGGAACTATACCCAAGGTTAACCTCTGGCCTCTACGTGTATCACACACATGTGCTTACAAATTCATCAGTATCCTGTATCTTTGAAGGACAATGCCTGAGAGATCCTTCCAGGCTCCAGTGGCTCCAGAGTTCATTCTGCTAAAGATCAATCTAGAACTCGAAGTTTAGACAGGTGAATCTGGGCAGTGCTGCTGCTTGGGCAGCTTCCAGGAAGCAGTCCCCAGCTTGGTTTCCTACAGAAGGGCCACTTGTGTCCCTGTCTCCACTGTGGCTCTGTTTTTCCTCACCTTGCTCTTGGCTCATGCATGCCAAACCCTCCTATTTATCCTATTGTTGTAGTCTGTTCAGAGTGGCTTTGTTTGGTTTTTTTGTTTGTTATTTTCCTTCTCTCTTTTTTTTAACCTATAAAGAAAGACAAGCTTTGGCTTTGTGCGTCATGGCACAGCCTAAGACAGCTGTTGATACCAGGCCACAGAATATTAGAGTCTGACCATCCAGAGAGCTCCATATAAACCACAGACAGGACTGGGCTTAGCTACAGTCCTCACTTAAGTGGTCAAAAGTGGGCTAGGAATGGTAGCTAGATCTAAGGTGTAGCTTTCTTTTTTTTTTTTTTTTTTTTTTTAGGATTTTCGAGACAGAGTTTCTCTTGTAGCCTTGGCTGTCCTGGAACTCACTCTGTAGACCAGGCTGGCCTCAAACTCAGAAATCCACCTGCCTCTGCCTCCCAAGTGCTGGGATTAAAGGCGTGTGCCACCACCTCCCGGCAGGTGTAGCCTTCTACGGAAGGCCTCTAGTCACCCACCTTTAGACCTGACTACCCTAAAGTACTAGGACATGTAGCCCAGGAAGCTAAGGAAGCCAGAGAGGCTACTCAACAGAGATTAGCCTAGGCCAGAAACAAGCTCTCCAGTCTGTACAGTGGAGAAAGGATCAACTGTGGACTTTTGCTAAGGTGTCTGAGAAGCTTAAGAGCTTTGTGTGGAAATGACTAAAAACTTACACTCAAGTCCAAGCTACAGAAGAAGGAACACAAGAGCAGCAGGTACCTGGGGACAGGCTTGTGTTCAAGTTTGGGGGAGACAAAGCCCAGGGCCTAGGCCTCTGTGTGTTTGTTAGCTTCAAGCAGCTCTAGGCTGGGACTTTCCACAGAAGCGGCAATAAAATAAACTTATATTCAAAACGCATTGGATCAACCTCAACTGTTGTCCCCAGGCTCTCTATCACATCTTCTAGGTCAATACATGCTTGTGACCCAGCTGTATTCATTTAAATATAACAACAGTGGCTTCCTGGAGCCAGTTTTCCAGGTCAAAAGTGATTTTCAAGACTTTTAGGGCACGTTGTCATTGGAATACAGTTTTACAGGCTCAAATTAGCAGCTACCAGAGCCTATGGAAAAGTATTTCTCTTTAAGTAAACTTCCTTTCCTTTAAGACCTCGGGGAAAAATAACAACTCAAAAGAGATGTTTTTTTTTTTTTCTACAGGAAAGGTTTTTATTGAAAAACCCACTTGCTGTGTTCGCACTCTTGCAAAGGGTGTGGGCACCTTATCACAACCCTATCTGGCAGGCTGGTTGCTATGGAAGAAAAGACCACTTTCCATTTTGCTCAGAGTTTGCCCAGTCCATGTTCTAGGAGATAAAGCCTGACAATGACTTTGAGACAATGAAACTCACTCTGCTTGGGGGAGTAAGATAAGAGCAAAACACCCTAGCAGTTTTCCCAGATTCCCTGTGACACATACCAAGCCCGGATGTTTGACAGCTCCAAGTTCAAAATCCATGTTACCTATAAGGATCTTCCATCCTCTTTAAATGTCTCATCACTTGTTGCCTCCAGAGCCACTTCTTTCTTGGCTCACTTGAGCATTCTCCATCCTTCCAAGATCTCTGGTTTGAATGCAGCCCAAGTATCGATGAGGGGAAGGGAACAAAGGCCCTTGGGTGACTTGTTCTGCAATTAACCTGTAAATGTACCTAACTCGGGCCTGGTCAGGAATGCTAAGGCCAGTGTGAAGGAGAATGTCGAAGTGCTCTGATGCCTCTGGCAGGGCACAGCATTCAGATGTCATCCCCAAATCCAGAGCACAAAAGTCTGCACTATACTTAACACAAACCTGGTGGCTTCCTCCATGTAGACACTCTTTCCAGGCCAGAGGGTGGGGAGATGCTGAGTATCTTGTTGTTTCTACAGCAAGCTCTTGGGTGAGTCACAAGAATGTATTATGGATGCATGAACAAGCTGATAAATTGTACTCTGCATAAAATTATAGATGGTAAATCATCGCCCTGACCTACTTTTCTTTTCTTCCTTCTCTCCCTCTTTCCCTGCTCTTCTCTTCTCTGCCCTTGCCTCTCTTCCTCCTCTCTTTGTCTTTTATTTTAGTTTTGGAGAAAGCACTTCATATACCTCAGTCTGACCTCAGTTCCTCACAAACCAGGAATACAGCTGTGCACCACTATGCCGCACTGCATTATGACTTATACATAAGGATATTATTAAATCAGGGTAACTGTGATCCAAGCCAGTCTCCTCCCTGCTAATTCAGGAAATCACTGAACAGGCCTCCTTAACAATCTAAGACAAGAAAATCACCTAGGAGGCAGATGCACTCTCTGCAAGCTGGAAGAAGGAGCTATAAATAGAAAGCGCGAAGATCCCGAAGATCCCGGGAGGAAAGGAAGCGGCTTCAAATGGTCCTCTTTGTTATCTAATGCTATAAAAGCCAGGTATAGAGGGAAAGCTGTTGCTACCAGACAGCCTTGCCAGGAAAGGAAGCTATGCTTCAGACATGCTTGGTCCAGACTAAGAAATTCAAATCATTCCACAATCTACATTCTGCTTACCCCCAGATAAACCTGCTCTCTTTGTGTGAATAGGATTTTGGTCCTGATTTTACTCTTTCTCAAGCCAAATGACCTCAGATGTGAACATCTATACACACTGCCTTTTCTGAGGAATGGTACATACACAAAGACAGAACCCCAATCCAGCTGTTACTAGACCATGTGATTCACTCACAGAAAACAATACTTCTGCCTTGTAAGGTGTCAACAAATAATTGTTTTCAACAATCTTTTATAAGAAAAATATAATAATTGCTGTGACACCAGTGCTTGTAATCCCAGCATTCAAGAGATATTGACAGGTGGATCATAAGTTTGAGGGCTTATCTCCCAAAAGAACCAATAAGCAGACAAACAAATGAGTAAATAATAAAATTCACAAGCAAAAATAGACCTGAGAATACACTGTTACTATCTAATAGTGAAGGTTTTTTGTTTTGTTTTACTCATTGATTTCTTTTTCAGTAGAAATAAATTATTCCAGTGGGAAGAGAATTAAGAATAAGAGCAGGAAGGGGCTGGAGAGACAGACCAGAGGGCAAAAGCATGCACTGCTCTTGTAGAGGACCAGAGGGCAATTCCTTGCACCCATGTCAGATGACTCACACCCCACCTAGAACTTCAGCTCCAGGGGATCTGGTGCCCCTTACGCCCTTTGTGGCCACCTTACTCCAGTACTCACACCCACACATGGACATAGACATCACTAAACACAAACTATTGAAAGTAAGCACTAAGAATAAGAGATGAGGGTCTGGAATGACAGCTTGGTCAGTAAAGTATTTGCCCTACAAGCATGCTGCACTGAGACCTAGTCCCCAGCACACAGGTAAAATAAAACTCATGCATGGCAACATGCACCTGTAGTTCTAGTACGTAAGAGGAAGAGACAGTAGGATCCCCAAATCTCAATAGCCAGCCCAGCACACATGAATCAGTGTGCTCTAGGTTCAGTGAGAGGCAGAGGAGACAAAAAGAGATTTAAGGAAGACAACCCGTGTCAACCTATGGCATTTACACACATGTGCATACACATGTACACCTATATCTGCACAACACACGTGCGTGCGCACACACACACACACACACACACACACACACGCTATTAGAAAGGATGAAGTCACGTGACATGTTCTAACTCCAAGTCATCACCTTGTCAAAGCATTTCCTATTCTGCTTCTTCAATGATGTTTGTCCTAAGTACATACAAATGTGAACTCAAAGGACAGATTAAAAACCTTTAAAAGAAACAAAGTATGCCAGTAAATATATTTTATCTTGGCTACACAATCCTATCAAGGCAGTTCCCATGGAGTCAGTGCTGGCAGCGAGGAGAGAGATGACTGAATACAAATAATTTCCATAAGGACCATGATGCTCAGAAGTAGGACATCATCTGTCTGAGCTTGTCTACAAATTTGACTTTCAGAAGTGACATATCTAGCCAATGGACTGCCAAAATTATGCCCTACTAAAAAGAACAGGGTTGCGTGTATGTTCTTTGAAGATCTGGCAGCTTAATGTAGTAATAAGGCTCCTGTGTTGTTAGATTTGCTGATGGACCCACCTTCCAGGGCATTCAGAAGTAATTCTGTGTTATAATGTGGGAGTCAGCACTTGGGAAAATCGTTTCAAAAGTGCGTTCCAAATAGGAAGATGGCTGGAGAAAGGCATACAAGGTGACCCCAGTATGGCCTACCTGTCCTATTTCCTGGTGTCCTTCAGTACTTCAGCCTCAGACAGAGCTGCTGTGAATCTTGGGAGTGAGTGGAGGTGTGGGACATGAATAGTGGCTCCTGCATCCCTGTGGAGTGAAACTGAAACTGGAGGCCACGTGGGAGGAAAGCTCGAGAGCTCTAACTCCAGTGGGAAGGTGGCCTTCGAGGTGGCCAGGAGCCCTGAGCTTTGAGGGTTTTCAATGCTCTGTTTCTATCTCTTCACCTTTTCACAGTTGCTCAGCTCTTCCAGGCTGATCCTCGCCTGCCCTGTCTCCAGAGGACTCACCCTTGTGCAACGTAGATGAAGAACCCCAAATCCATCCCCAGGCTTGATTCCATCCCATCTCTCTGCACTGTGACACATGAAACCGCTAAGTAGCTTTCTGCAACTTTCTTCAGTCTGTTTGGGGACTAATCTTTCATCCTTATATGGCTTCTGTTGTACAGGAAGTTCACTGAAGAAGCCAAGCCTCTTTGGTTCAGGTTCTTGTTGTGGTTGATAAAAGACTCCATAGATGGGCCCAGACGTTCAGTGAACAGAAGGTTTATTCCAGAGAAGAGTTATCTGCAAAGTAAAAGCATGCACACACATTGGGAAGCAACATGGGAGATCTCCCAAGCAAGGACTGTGCTGAGTGTGGGTGAGACATTACAGTTTCAGGGGATCAGAGCTACTGGGATAGAGGTTGTCTGGGAAGACCATTTGACCAACTCCACTTTTGTAACTGAGTCTATAAGCATACCTGGGGAACTGGACATTACTGCCTTGAGGCTGTGGGACATGCACATGCACAGTAGGGTGAATCTTTCCAACAATTTACCCTTTCAGAATTGCTCCTGGCAGAAGGATTGTGTGTGTGTGTGTGTGTGTGTGTGTGTGTGTGTGTGTGTGTGATTTTATATATATAAACAGTTGTTTGGCAGAGTTTGTCAATAACTATGCCTGCTCAGGGATTTTGAGGTTGGCAATGCTTTTGAAGGTCCTGGAGACGACTGAAAGTATGGACCACCACTTCTCCTCTGACCCTGATTCCCAGTAACTCAGTGACTTTCTTACCTCCCACTGTGAATCTCTACCCCTTACCTTTATACATAACTGTCACCTACACAGTGGGCACCCCACCTGCATGCTTGAGACCACCCAGCTCTCTCTCCAGAACTCCTTGTCTTGGGGTAACACCCAAGGTTCTGGCCCTCCCACCCAGTAACCACCTAAATGGAATGTTCATCTTCATTTCTTTTTTCCCTAAACCTTCAGTGGTCAAGAGAGTGAGCTTTACCTCCTAAGCTTACTTACAAGATTCTTTACATCTGACACTTATCCCCTCAAATCAGATCTGCTTGGACCAATTTCCTAGCTGTCATGAAATGACACTCTGTTTTCTTGTGCTTGCATATTTTTCTATGTTCTCTGGATTCAACTTCTCCCCGGCAGAGCCACCATGGTGCACATAGACAGGTGTGAATTCTTCCTTGAATACACACATCTGGAGCACCACATTAGTCCCACTCTTCAACCCAGGTACCCCTCCGTACAGCCTTCCTAGGACTTAGAATACATTCAGTTTCTAAAACACTTTCTCGGCCCCTCCGTGTAGGTCATCAGCTTCTCCTCCCAAACCTGAGCAGCTTTGAACTGTAGCCACTGCCAATTCTACTTATTCTAAATTACTCATTTTAAAATTACACTTTCTTTCGAGTTACATGTATGTGTGTGGGCAGGGATGTGCACGTGAGTGCAGGTGCCCCATGGGGGTCAGAAGAAGACATCAGATACCGTGACACTGGAGTTACACCCAGTTGTGAACAGCTCAACATGGGTACTGGGAACGAAACTCAGGTCCTCAGCAAGAGCAACGCATATTCTTAATCACTGAGCCGTCTCTCCAGTCCTTTATCTTATATATTTGTTTATTCATTTTATGTGTATGTGTGTGTATTTGTGTGGGTGTCTGTGGAGATCAGAGGACAATTTAAAGAGGTTAATTTTCTCCTCTTTAAATTTAAGTCTTTCTTTTCATGCAGGGCCCAGGGATCCAATTCAGGTCATAAGACTTAGCAGCAGGCCCCTTTACCCACTGAGCTCTATTCAGCCCCCGTTCTACTGCAGCGATCTTCTTTCTGTCTGTCCTGCCCATTAGTCTGGGAGCACAGACCTAGGTTATTCACTTTTGTCTCAGACCTCAATGTCCAATACACATAAACACCATTCATGAAATGTCTCCAGAATAAATGAGCCACTTCTCTGAGTTTAGAACAAGTCTGCAAAAAGGTCTTTTAAGACAAACTCTGTCGCCTGTCACCTTTGGGAGATTCTAGAAGTTGGCCACATCCATTTACTTATTCTGAGCATCTCCCATGATCCAGTCACTGCACTTGGCTGAGGACAGAGTAAAAAATATTGTGAAAACAAACTTTGCTGAGCTTCAGTCTGGAGAAGTGACAACATAGAAACAGACTAGAATGTTAGTTGGTAGCCTTGGTGACGTCCAATAAGAAAAAAATTGTTCTTGGTGGAGGTACCTGGAGGTGTGGAGGTAGCAGGTTGCTATTTTCAATATGGCCATCAGAGAGGCTTCAGAGACCTTGGAAGCAAAACAGGATGAAGTTCAATATTTAAGAAATGTCTTCAACATTGTATCTGTGCTTGGCATTGCAAATATTTTCTCTTCTTCCGTGAAATAGCTCTGAATTCACCTGGCCTCCTTATTCCCAGAGAGGCATGGCTGTGTTCCCAGGAGACATAGAAGAAGGTACTTCTGGAAGGACTCTAAAGTAACCCACCTAGTTCTGACTTCTCATGGAAAGAAAAAGGAGAGAACTGGCTTCATTTTTGTTTATGTTTTAGAGTTTTTTATTGGGGGAGGGGGCAAATGTGATGCAATGGGAGGTGGCAAGATGCCCACAGCCCTTTTCATGCATCTGGGTGTTTCCTTACTTGTGCAATGGATATCTTTAACACTGGCTCTCCTCCCATCCCTATGCATGTCTGTCAAGTGTAAAACATGGTTCAACCTGCACTCATAAACAAGGCACATGGTATCAGTCCCTGTCTTCATAAGAGGTGGGGTAGGGTCTTGTTCCCTCCTGACTGCCATACTTCTTGCAAAGAATCTTTTTTATTCCACTGATTTGCCAGTGTTAAATGTCACCTTCTCTTCTTTTGCTTGATTTAATCCACTTGCCACTGAAGGGAGGTGAGCCTGTTTTAAGGGTAAGGGCCAAGGTCCAGACAAGGGGAATGACAGAGTTAATGAGCTATCTGCCAACCAGGTGAAAATAAAGTTCCATGCTTTTTGGTCCTTCTTTCCATCCATAGCTACTTTTGCAATGAGGACCAACCTGTACTAGCAGACACAAAGATGGAGCCTTCCACGGGGCTCAGAACTCAGATCTGCAAAGAAATGTACAAACTATAGCTTCCTAGTTACCTTTGATGAGTCTGTTCTCATTGGTGAGTTTGGGTAAGTGAATATAATCTTTGTATGTGACCTTCAATCTACAATTAACTGGCCAGGTTAAACAAGGGACATTTTAAGGCTTAAATACTTGTCTAACATACAGCTGACTGCAAGGAGACAGAAGAAAAAGACACACACACACACACACACACACACACAGAGAGACACAGAGAGACAGAGACAGAGAGAGAGAAAAACAAACAGAGACAGATAGAGACAGAGAGAAACAGAGAGAGAAACATTACCAGAGAAACATAGAGAGAGAGACAGAGACAAAAAAGATTGTTGATTCAAAATTCCAACTTGCCCAAGTTTGAGAAAAGCGAGACTGTAATTTGGGCAGATAGGTGTCTGGCTTCCTCCCTAAGAGATTCTGGCTCTAAGCACTAGGGAATGATGCGAAATGCAGTGAGTGGCTAATAATTAAAGGATTTAATTAAGCGTCGTCTGGGAGCAAGTTTAGTAGCTCAGTGTGTGTCTTGGCAGCTCCTGGCCATCTGGGTGGGGGTTGTGGGAGACAGGCATTGTTGGAAATAGTTATTTAGGGAAGATTTTCTTGTCCAAGGGTAGAAGAAGACACATTGCAACTGTTGATTATACACATTTTCAGTGAGAGCTTCAGTGAAGATGCTGAAGAGGGGGGTTGCTAATTATGTCACATTTAGTTACTGGATCCTATAAGCCCAAGGTCTGTCACTTGTATTGGCAGATAGAGGGTAAGAAGGTCTTTCCATCCGTCCATCCATTTCTCTCTCTAGAACCTACTTACAGGGTGGGTACCCAATGGGTACACAGCACTTGAAGTAGTAAATAAATAACCTTAAAAATATTTTATAAAGCAACCAAATTAATATGTAACATTGAGCCAAAGCCACAAAGCTAACATAGAATACAAAATCTAAATCTAGTGTGATCCAATGGGTTAAGCAAACATCCTCACTGGGACTCTGTTGAGGGAAGGCATGTTACTCTTTGCCACAGTTCTTTTTAATTTTTAAATTTTCTCACCTCTTAAGATATAGATATAGATAGCCACAGATACTATATAAACAGGTAAATAGATGTATAATGATATATAAATATATATTTGATCATAAATGTCATAGAGTAATATATATCAAATAAAAAGCAAACATGGTTCTTTTAAAAATTATTATATTATTCATTCATTGCATACGTGTGTACGGTCTGTGTAGAAGGCAGAAGACAACTTGTAAAACCTGATTCTCTCCTTTTACCATGTGGGTCCCAGGGGTTGAACTCAGATCATCAGGCTTGGCAGCAGGCACCATTACCTGCTGGGCCGTATTGCCAGCCCAAATGCTTCCTTTCTAAATAGAACACTAGACTCAAAGAAGGATGAGTTCTTAGGGATTGTTTTCCTTCAGGCATCAGCAAACAACAACAGAACAGTCCCTGGTGCAGTGGGGTGTACGCCCTACCCTTAAGGACTTTCCATTCTCTTCTGATCTCCCCTTTAACCATTCTGTGTAGAAGGAACTTCACAGTCCCCATTTAAAAGTGATGACCCATCTTAGGGTCAAATGTCTCCTATTCTCCTGAGCCTCTTGGAGGCCAGGTAAGGAGAGTTCTGTCTTCTCTCTTCTACTTGTGGGCTTTGTTCTGCATTCAGAACCAACAGAGTAAGGTGATTCGTCACCCACTGGGTGATCATATTTTTCTCCAACTGTCCATGCTCTAGACTAAACCCTCATGGGTCTGCCACTGTTTCCTGGGGCTTTCTATGACCCAGTGACCTGCTACTGCGTCCCAGACTGCTCTAGCTGGTCAGTGTCCTTAGAATTTAGCTCCACAGCAGAATCTCAACTTGTGATCAGGTGGGGTAGTCAGTCCACTGTGCCCTGGGGACTCTGGGTGACCTGGCCAGCATGGGTCTGTCTCTCACACCGAGTCCAACACTATGTACTTTCATTATATCTCACAAACATTTCCTCTCTGGGATTTTGCAGTCACTTTTCTAAACACTGGAGTGAAACTCTTGCCTCCCTCTGTATGGGGTGTGTGCTAGGGTGAGGGGTGTACACATGGGGGGAGGGGCAAGGAACCTGGGTGTGATTTATGGAGGCCAGGGGAAAAGGCAAATGCCCTGCTTTATCATTCTCCTCCTTAGTGCTCTGTGACAGTGTTATCTCATTGAACCTGGAGCTATGCCAGTAACCAACAAGCTCCAACAGCCTTCCTGACACTACCTTCCAACAGTTCTTGGGAGACAGCTTTGTGTAGCCACGCCTGGATTATTTTGTAGGTGCTGAAGATTTGAACTCAGATCTTCAAGCTTGCACAACAAGTGATCTTGCCCACTGGGCCATCTCTTTAGCCTCTGAAGTTAAATTTCTTTGAACCCAGATTAAGAGTCCTTTCTGATAGCAAATGCTAAGCTAGAGAATCAAGTCCTTCAGGATTCTAGAAGACTGGCTCTAAAAATGTATTTGTAAGGCCAGTTTTGTAATTTGAAAACAAACTATTCATAGAAATATAATAATAAACCATTGTTATAATCACAGTCCAAATTACCAAAGTGACTGCAACAGGATGGCTCAGCTGATAGAGTGATTTACACACAAGTCCGATGACCTGGGTTCAATCCCCAGGACCCACTTTAAAGGTAGAAGGAGAGAACTGACTCCATAAAGTTGTCCTTTGACCTCCATACACACTCCATGGTACATGTGTGACCTCTGATATCCCAGGCATAAATATATACATGGTGATGACAAGCTTAAATATGTTAAAAAGAAATACATTTTGCTTGGAATAATATAGGAAATGCTACTAAGAAGTAGTAGAGTTCTATTTTTTTTCCTCAGCTATATTTTTAAGCACAGAAGAGCCATTTAAACACAGAGAACCTCCACTCTGTCTTCCTGGATGTAGAATCATTTCCTGGCTTGTTCCTACACTGTTAATTATAAGAACAAAAATATTGAACACAGTGTTTTAGTGATTTTAAATGTCAAGGTTTTAAGTAAAAGAATTTTACTAAAACAAGAGTAAAAGGTAGTTAAAGACTTTAGGTTCAGATTCAGAAGATTCTGGAAAGATCCAAAAGGATGATAGCCTTAGTGCAGGCCCTTTGGGTCTGGACCAACTTCCCATAGCCCCACCTTTCCTTCTGGTGACAGAAGCCAGTGTACCATCCTGTGTTTGAAACTCTGCCTTTGCCTGTCTCGGAATGCATTTGCTGCCTCTGATCCCTGAATCTCCACAGTTGGAGAATCAAGAATGAAGGTGTTATGTTATGTCGGGCGTTACTGTGCTTAGGCCTAGGCCTTAAACTCTTTTAAATTGAGGTGCCCATAAAATTACACTCCACTTAGGCAGGATCTTCACTGCCAGAGACAGAGAGGTCACAGGTATCTCTAAGCATAACTTCCACCATCCCAGTCACCCTGTCTAAAAAGTGACCTCTTCTTTCTCCCAAAACCCATCTAACTTGGGCTATGATTCTCCTTGTCCCTAATGAATCAGGTCTTCAGCTCTTAGTCAATCATTACACACAGAGGGAAGAGAAATATGTTCCAGTTATCGGATCACTCCTGGGACAGGAGCAGGAGTGGGTAGGGAGGGGAAAATGGAGTCAGCCCATGCTGACAGGACACAGGGACACAGACTGACACAGGGATGGTTCCCAAGATGGATGGAGACGTTCTGGGAAATGTGAGTGCCTATGAATAGGTCTACTCTTTACCCTAGGGAAGAAAGGCACTGACTTTTACTGAGGACTTACTATGTGTCTGGCACTAGATGAGACCCCAGAGTCAGTGAGCATCTTCCCAAAAGAAAGCGATGGCCCTGAGGCTCCATCCCAGTAGATAGCTACCCAGCACCACCATCGCTCTCATACCAAAGACAGAAGCAAAAACCAAGACAAATAGTTGTGAGAAGGCAGGAAAAAAAGAGTTCTCGAGAGAACACAAGAGGCAAAGAAAAAAGATGTGTAAGAGCTGCTTCCCAGACATGCCTGTGTCTAGGTTTCTCTAAAAACAACAACAACAATGATATCAAAAGCTAACTTGAAGACAGCTGATAAGTACTTTAGAGACCACCCCTAAGTGGTCTTTTTAAAAGTTGTTAACAACCTCTGCACCTTCTCAGATTTGGGAAACTACCGTTCCCATAATCCCTTGCTCTGCACAGTTTCTTGTCAGCTTTCCACTGTGACCTTGAGGTGGGCCAGGAACAGAGGCTACCCTCTGTGAGTACATGTGAGCCACACATAGGCTTCTTAGCCAGAGTCTATGAATCACCCACACTGCTGCTGGAGACAAAGCCATCTGGAGGGAGTTGTTTTGAAGATGTGTGAGGACTACAACAGTTTCCTTGGCAACTCTTGAGAACATGAGGTCTGTATCCCCATCCTTGTGGCTGCAACTTCCCGGGGTTTACTGCAGCAACTCCCTGACCTCTGCAACTTTAGCTCTTGTAGCCCTCATGGAAGCCCTCATCCTAGATTAATGGTCTTATTCCCAGAAGGCTGCATTTTTCTAACCAAATTCGCATTACCACCAGAAGCCCAGCATTGAATCTGAGGCTGGACCTCAAAGATAGGCTTCATTATCCAGCTACTGTGTGTGACTGCCCGGCTAGATATTAAGCACACAAATGTACTTCTGTGCACCCCTCCCCCACCTTCCCATCCACCATCACTGAACATGTAGGCGTGACTGATAGGAGTGACTGATATGTGGCTACATTGGCTTTGGAAGCAGAGGAGATAGCTCAGTGAGTAAAATGCTTGCTCTACAACCATGAGGACCTGAGTTTGGATGCCTAACATCCACATAAAAAGCTGGGCCTGGTGGCACATACCCTTAACTCCATCACCAGGTGATTGGCACAGTGGATCCTGAGGGCTTGCTGACTAACCAGCCTACCTAAAATGATACGCCTCAGGTTCAGTGACAAACCCTGTCTCAAAAACTAAGGTGGAGGACAATGGAATATGACATTCAACATTGTCTCCTGACCTCCGTGTGTGTGTTTGTGTGTGTGTGTGTGTGTGTGTGTTATGAAAGCTGGCTTTAGAAGTTGCAAATGACTGTGCTACACTCAGGCCCAGTAGGAGTGGGGCCAACTCCTAGCACCAACAGTGTGGGGTTTCCCAGTATGTGTTTACATGGCAAAAGAGGAGCCATCTACAAAGGCTTGGGCTTTTAAGTTTTATATATCCAATTAAAATCACAATTCACACACACACACATCCATAAGCTAAGATTGCCTGCAGGACCATAAGTGTAGGCAGAGTGACTCACAATGAGGAAGGTTGGAGTACTTGTTTGTGCTTCTGTTTACAGCCCTTTGAAAATACTTATCCAGGCCACAGGGCTTGAAGCAGTAAGCCGGCCAGGCACAGGCTGGAACCACTCTGTGACCCAAGACTTTTCTCCTTCTTTAAGTTGTTTCTCCAGGAGATTTTCTTACAGGGACAAAAAAAAAAAAAATGCAACAAACACAAGCCCTGCCAACAAGCCCTAACCTCCCGCCCCAAAGCATGATTTAAATAGAAGCTGTGAGCATGCAGTTGGCTTATCATTCATATTACAACACAAATCCCGCCCTTCCTTGCAGAATGGGGCCCCCAGCCCCTCAGTTCTCAGTCGCCACTTTCTAAAGTCAGTTGGAAACTAAAATAATCTCCTTAAGCATTTCTTTTCATGATACTATTCTGCCTAAACGCTAAGTTTTGCTCCCACAACACGACCATAGGTTTAATGGTTCTGATACCCAAGGTGGTGCTTGAATTTGAGCCACTCCAGAAGCCTATGTGAGAGCAGATTCATAAAACTCAATGCAGCTGTCAGGGTTGAAAATGGGGTGAGTGGAATTTCCACGAGGATCTGCTACTACAGTGGGGAGGTCAGCCCTTTGGAGCCAACTTTCTAAAACTTCCCCAATCATAATCATCATTCACACACTGTAGTTTAATGTAATGACTTGATGGATTTTATTCATTGAATAAAGATAAATTAATAAAGATTATTGGCTGTCATTTTATCCCCTCAAATGGCTACATAAGCAAGACATAAACAATGACATTATTGATAGACATGCTTATATGTAAGGGGAAGTCTTGTGGGGTCCCATCCACAGAAAATGAACTAGTGACTGCTTAGGAGAAACAGTTAGCCTCTTCCAGAGATGGGCACCTCTGGATTGGTTATTAAATCCATAGTGGTCATCCCTGAAACTATCCATACACAAACAACAAAAATGTGAGTGTGTGTGAGTGTGTATAATCAAATAAAAAGAGATTATCAAATTGAGAGTGGGGTAACCTGGGAGGGGTTGGAGAAAGGGGACATGAAGGGGCAAGAGGGAGAAACGGAAGGAAGAAATTATGTAATTATATTTTAATTAAATATATATTAAAAATAAATTACACCATTTATCCTTTCAACAAAACATAAAAGAAACACAATGATTTGATGATGAAAAACAAAAACTCAATAAATTGACATTTTTGAGTATAGAAGTATCAGATCAGTATGTACTTGGAATGTCTTATGTAGAACACTTTATTTTTAAAAAATTACTGTTTCAGTTGCTGACTTAAATTTCACACATGCCCAAAAATTAGAAGAATCTTGACTAGGGATTAGGAAAGAATATCCTGCAATTTCTGAAATGGCCCTAAACACACACCTGCCATTTTACACTATGTATTTAATGCAAAGTAGCATGCTCAGCACTGGCAATTATAAAATCAAAATATCAGGCAATTCGGAAAAGTGTTGAGGATGCTCTCTATATCCTGTAACATCAAACATTCAGCCAATATTTAATTCTTCATGTAAAAGCAAACAAGCACACCCATGGCATTAGCATGCAAAACTGCTTTTAACAAATTATATGCATACCAAACAATTGGCGCCGTTGTTTATGTTCATATGTGTGGGATGCCTATGTGTTTGCAGACACATGTGCATGTATGTGAGCATGCGTGTAGAGGTCATGGGTCAAGCACAGGACCTGTCCTTCAGATGCAGTCCACCTTGGATCTCTTGTTTGTTTGTTTGTTTGTGTGTTTGTTTGTGAAGGTCTCTAATTGCCACAGACTTCTCTAGTTAGGGTAGGCTGGCTGGCTAGTGAGCCCAGGGATCCACTTGTCTCTGGATCTCCAGTGCTGGGATTTTAACATATGCCACCAATCACATCCATGTTTGTTTTGTTTTGTTTGTTTTAATTGTGGATTCTAAGGATTTAATTGGGTCCTCATACTTGAACCACAAGAACTTTACTATGTGAACTGAATCTAAATGAATCTCAGAGTTGTTTTCAATTGAATTCCTTTATGGTTTGTTACTAGCAAATGTATGAATCATGTTTCTATCTTACATACCTGTCTACCTAGGACCAGATACAAATGTCTCAGGAGAGAAGGAGTTGTAAATTTAAGAACTTCTGTCCTCAGAGCATAGACAGACACCAGGGGCTGACAGACTTTTGAAGCCCAAGCATCCACACCCCAACAGAACTGGGGACAGAGGGATAGCATTCTGTAACCCAGTACAACCAATCAGAGCATTCTATGCCAGCCATGTCCTCAACTGTGCTGGGTATGAAGGAATACCATAGACAATATTAGCCATCTCTGCCTTTTGGGACAAAGTCAGCAGGGACAACTTGGGGATATGGGAGCAGAACAGCAAAGCTCCACAGGATAAGGGCCACAAGGTTACAGAGAGGCCACACAGAGGAGCCACTACAGGCAAAGGGAACAAGACATGGTTTCCCACAAGATGTAGGGTCTAAAAAGACTTGCTACATAGGCATTAAGAGGCGTTTTTTTCAGAAAGCAATGATTGGGTACCCGGTTAGAAGAGCAAGGAGCTAGGAATGAAGTTTTTTGTGACCATTAGCATTGTTAATATGATAGACTAAAATCGTCTAGGAAGAAAACCTACAGGCATGTAGGCTGGGGTCCCAGCTGGGGAAAAAAGCTAGCTGAACACAGGCCTGCCCCCACCATGCCTTTTAGCTGCAGATACGATGTGACCAGCTGCCTCTTCACATCAGCTACCATGCTACTCCTTATATGATGGACCAGACCTTCATGCACTGAACCAAAATAAGTCGCACCTTCTATTTTGCTATTTTGCTAAGATGCTATTTTGGTCAGGCATTTTGTCACTGCCATGAGAAGAGTAACTAAGATGACAAGGACCCTGCAAACCTCCCCTCTCCCTCCAGTCTACTGTAAGAACAGAGAAATCCAGGAAAGTGTCAAAAGAAACAAAAAGGATGAGGAGACTACAAGGCAGGTAGGAAGACCGAGCTTCCCAACAGAGCCACTCATGAACCCTAGGATCCTTACAGGGGAGGGACAGGAGAGTGCTACTGCAGGTTTATGGGTTCTGGAGAGGCAGACAGAGATTAGCTGTGCATGGGAACTCGTGGAGGAGGGTGGGTAGAGAGCAGAATGCTCTTTGAGAGACACCCCATCTCAGCTGCACCTGCCCCATGCAGAAGAAAGGAGCAGGGGTTGTGGATGAAGATAGCACATAGGATCTCAACTGCTAGAAGTTCCAAGATACTGTCTGGGAACCTTCAGTACCCTGGCCCAACACTACTTGCAGAGCAGTTCCCCATTCCTCAACCTTAGCGTTTCTAGCAAACTTGTTGTTGACTGGGAGCATCCGGGAATGGTATATCTGAAGCATGGCAGAAGTGATGTTCCCTAAATAAAAGCAGCAGTTGGCACTCGTGGCAGGGCAGACGATTACCAGAGAACATGTGTGTACTTACTACAGTTACATCAAATGAGACTTGCCAATGTTACAATATCAACAGCAGCAGCAGCAGCAAAACAGAGAGAATATTAAACACAGGTGTGCACATTACATTTTGCCAGGTAGCTTTTGGAGAGATTCACAAAGGATCTGTGGGTAGAGTAGAGCCTTAACCAATCATAAGGTTTCTTCTAGAGAAAGGTTTCCATAGGTAGGAATAATGGACTAGGGGGTGAGGTCAAGGACAGGCTGTAGTTCCACTTTCTGCCAAGCAGACAGAGCTCTCTGGTGAAGAGCCTCAAGGCTTTGTCCCTGCCAACATCAAGGATAAGGTCCAGAATTAGGAAAGGCATACCCAGCACAGTCCTTCCAAGGAAACTGCTCCCAGAGCCATGTATCCATGAAATAAGGACACACTGGTCATCCTCAGGCAGGCTAGAGTTATTATGTGAAGCCTCCCACCCACTATAGGCTGTTCCTGTCTGAAATGAGTCCACCCAGGCTCTTCAAGGCTTCGACTGATCAGAGCAGATAATGCCAGGACAGAGGCTAGCCTGACCTCTGCTCTGCTGTCAGCTTTCTGGGAAACTTCATCTCTGAGAAGCAAACAATGGAAAGAGGATGTATTCTGTGAGCTGCCCAAGATGCCACCTGCCACCAGCTGGATTACACAGGGCAGCACCCCAGCAGCATGGAACCACACCAGCACTGGAAGCTTCACTCTACAGAGTGAGAAGGCAGATCTCCAGCCCAGGGATCCCAGGTCACCTCAGCACAGGCTATAGCCCATCCAATAACTTTCAGCTCCCACTTTCTCCCTGAGCATCACCCAGGATGCCTGTGAGGATTGCATTCAAGCCAACATCCCCACCCATCTCTTTACGACTGCGGAGGTTTTGAGGGTTTTTTTTTCCTTAAACATTCCATTTCAGTGAGTGAGATGAAAGCCATTTGTGCGCCACCTCATAAAAAGTCACGTCATGAATGCCTAAAATAAAAGTCTCCAGGTGAGTGGTGCCGAGGACCCAGTACTTGTGGCTTTCAGCTTAAGATTCAATTCACCAACATGACCCAGTTTATAGAACAAAATAGTAAAAGGACTTGCACCTAGATTTTAAATACAAGTCTCTCCTGAACTGGCCTTTATTTCACACGGATAAAGTTGACTTGTTAGGCTAGGGAGGTGACACGGTTGGAAGTGCTTGCCTTGCAAGAAATACCTGAGCTCTATGTCCAGAACCTGTATAAAAACTAAGCAAAAACAGCTGGACAGCATGACATACGTTTGTAACCCTTGCCCTGAGACGGGAGAGATGGGCAGATCCCTGGGGCTCACTGTCCACAGCTTAGTCTACTGGTAAGACTAAGGCATGGAGACCTGATGTCTACAAACAAGATTGTCTTTTGAGCTCCACACAAACACCCTCTCCCCTACACACACATGGTGAATAGTGGAGCATATCCAGAAATGACACACAAGACCATGTCATACCCAAGCATCTTCTAAGTGTTCTCATTCCACAGACAAGAAACTAAAGCCTGGGAAGTCTTTGATCTGCCAGAGGCCCACAGAAGGCAAGTACAGTCCAGAAGATGAGATGAACTTGGGAATCCGGCTTATGAGAATTTAATCATGTCTCTCTTAGGAAGATGTTCCCCTCATCCAGGAAACTTCTCTTTGCAACAGACAGACATCATTAAAGGAAAAGAAAACCAATAAAAATTCAGCGTTGTGGAGTCCAGTCCCAACTGATACATCTACAACGTAATTCCTGAGCTTAAGGCTCAGGGATCACTGCAGAAGGGGGGGGGGGGGCAGAAAGATTGTCATAGCCAGAGGAACAGAAGCTAGCTGTGAGATTGTGTCCCCTGGAAATGTCAGAAGCTACACCCATGAACTATCTCCAACATGGCTGCCTAAGCAAAGCCTTAGCAATGACAACACTAAGACATGGTGACACGGAAGAGAGAACTCTTACAAGGCCTCAGCCCTAGACAGGGAACTACAGGAAGCTAAGGAAAGCTGAGAACAGGAGAAGCGGTCTTCCCCAGGGAAGAGCTCACCGATTGCTTAACCAATACCAAATGATCAGTCCAGAAAACAACTAACAGGTAACAAGTAACATTACACAGGCTGAGCAGCTTGTACTTGCATATGTAGATTTTTATATATGTACATATATGTCAACAATTAAAAAAAAAGAGGCCATGAATTTGAAGGTGAACAAGGAGGGGTGGAACTGCATGGATAGGGTTGGAAGGAGAAATGGGAAGGAGAGGAAGTGATATAATTGCATTATAATTTCAAAAAATCCTGAATAAGATATTTTTTTTTAAAAAAAGATATGTTCACATCTTGACTTGTGGTACATGTGAATGGGATTTTATTTTAGAATAGGGTCTTTACAGGTATAATTAGTAAGATGAGGTCATAGCCGAGTGGGGTGGGGCCTAACCCAGTAACCAGATCCAGAAACACAAAGGGAAAAATCCTGAGGAAGACAGAAGCATAGGTTGGAGGTGATACTATAATTTAGTAACACCAAACACAAGGACAGAGTCCTGGAACAGAACTGCCAGTCGGCCTTCAGGGAAAAACTAGAGCCAGTGAAACTCTGACCTCAGACTTCTAGCCTCCTGAGCCATGGGAAAATCTTCGTCCACAATTTCTTGTGTGTCTGTGTGTGCGTCTGTATGTGCATTTATGTGGATGTGTGGATATGTGTGGATGTGTGTCTATATGTGTGTTTGTGCGTATCTGTGTGTGCATTTGTGTGGATGTGTGTATATGTGTGTATATGTGTGGATTTGTGTGTGTGTGTGTGTGTGTGTGTGTGTGTGTGTGCGCACGTGCACGCAGCTTACACATGCGCTCATGCCAATCAGTTTGTGGTCCTTTTTTAGGGAACTAACATGATGTGAAGCTTGAAGAACACTTTCATGAGGTTCCAGAACTAAAAGGTGAGGGCAGAGGATACACCTCCACCTCAGAGCGCTCTCTGCCACCTTAGGAAGAAGGAGAGAAATGTGCCTGCTGTTGAGCCCAGCACTGATGGGGGTACACATTCAAAACAAGGCACAGAAAATAGCTTCCTGTTTTATACTGAGCTTGAGAACCTCAGCTAAATGAGAATAGCGTTTGAGACCCCAGTGTTCTCATCAAGAGATCATGTTATGTGGCAGTGCACACTCCGGAAGCCAAGACACAAAGCCTGTCCAATTTCCCAACCCAATGATAAGAGGTCCCTGTGGGCAGTCTAATTCTATGAATTGCCAGTGCTTCTTTGGGGCTATGTGACTTACTACACATATACTTTTGGAGTTGGTAAAAGACAGAGATTATTCCAAGAACATTGGCCTCCAGACTGCCAAGATGCTTCTACATGTAGCTTGCAATCACCAAGGTTTGAAATAATTGTCTTCTCCCTAATGAGATAATCACTGCCACCCAGGCAGTTCCAACACCCAGGGCAGAGGGGAGGCAGGAGGCAAACAGAGGTGGTGAGGCAAATCTTTTCCAGCTTGCCCCAGGGGCAGCCACAGATGTGAGCAGTCAATGAAGGACCCTCCATGAAGGACCCTCCAGAGTGTTTTACTTTTCCCAAAGGTTCCCAAAGTTTCAGTCCAAGTTCATTTTTTATCTCATAACTGTTCAGGGTGATCCAACATGTGTGAGGCTTGTTTCAGTCTGTTTGGGGTTCTTTTGTGAAACTGTCAAAACAATGACCTCATTTGGAGCCATCTGCTGGCATAGGCAATTGGCACAGAGCTCACTGCTGACTTGTAGAGCCAGAACAATCAATTCAAGATGGCCACTCTAGGCACAGGCTGAAGCTGATAATGGGTTGCTTTAGCTCTTCCTGCAATTACCAAACACATCTATGGTCCTGTAGCCACCAAAGGCTGCCCGCCAAGCATGGTGAATGAAAGATACCATCCACTGTTCCAGAGACATGGACCCTCTCCTGGTCTTCCCTCCTCCATGTCCTACCTATGTGGAAGGTCAAGAGAATGTGATCTAATCAGAGCAAACTGTTCTCTTTGGAGCAGAAAGCATGCGGGTGCCATCAGCACTTGGACAGCGAGAGGCAATGACCTTTATCTGATGACCTGTGGTGGCACCAGGCCTCTCCCAGAAACACCAGAATCCATGGGAAAGTGTTACTGTGGTGTAACTCAGACGTGATCCCCAGGAAGAGAGTGAACTGAGACATCTCATCAGGACCCAAAGCCCGTGGCATCTGCAACCTGACTGCGGCTACTGAGCACAGCATTTCTGGAGCCTGTGCGATGAGAGAGCAGGTGTGCTCATGAAAAAATAAAAATAAAATAAAAAACAGCCACTTTTTATTGCAAGTCTTCCCTCATTTATCTGGAAAACAGGAGAAAACAACTCAAGAATCACGCAGGAAAATTACTTTTAACCCAATCTGTGGTTGTTGGCACCTTGCTCCATGAAGTGGCTAATTGGGCCAGCTCAGCAGAACTTTACAGGTTCTGACAGGGGCTGAGTCCAGAGCCCTTGTGTACACTCCCTCAGGCCAGGGAAGAGCCAGTGACACATCTCAGATTTCCTTTGGCTTATAATAGCCAGGCTGTGGGTTGATGGTACTGGGGTTAAGGAGACTAATCTTACAGAAAACCAGCAAATAGGAGTGTCTCACAAATAGAAACAATGAAGGACCTCAAGCACGTGAGCTAAGTCTGGTGTGAGCCTGAAACTGTATCCAAAAAAGAGCCTGATTACCCTGAACATAGTTCAAGGGGTGGTGGGGATTTGGAAGTGGTTTCTGTGACTATCACCATGGAACAAAGTAAGAGTGGGTCCACATCTCAGTACATAAGACGTAATAAAAGAAAGGTTCTTAAGGCTAGGGAAGAGTCAAAGGAGGTGGATGGGGAGGAAAATAACAAGACAGTGGTCAGCCAGGGGACATCACTCTTTAATTGACCAAAGTCACAAAGATGTTGATGCCTAGTACTTTCACTTAGAAAATAAGGTTTACTTAATCTCCTTTTAGTATGGACCAGATATCTACATGCAAAGAAAACTCTCCGATAAAACTCATGTTTATGTCACGGTGGAAGAGTTACAAAGAAAACCGCACTAGTAGAACTACTAATACTACACACACACACACACCACCCAGTTCCCAGCCCCAACCTCATCTGCCTCAAAAGAGGAACAAAGGCTGAGAGGATACAACTTCTCCTAGGGAGGGCCACAGACTGAACTTTGATGAAGCAGTCAAGCCGAGGCTATTCTGAACACCACTCTCTCTTCCCAACTGAACCTCAGATTTGTGACTACATTTGATACTCTATAAAGAACATTCTAATTAACAGTCACCCAGGAACAAAGCCAGAAGAGACCAACTGCTTCCTGGTAGGCAGAGTTTAGTATTCAGCTTTTGCTATATCAAAGTCAGAAGCGAGAGGGTGGAGCTTCCGCTGTTCATGCTGCATTGGAGTGTAAAATATCAAATACAATGAGTTTGCTGAGCCTCTCGAAAGTCAGCATTCTTATGTGAAGAAATTCAGTCTAGCTCTACAATATGTGGAGCTTTATAGCTAACTTTTTTTAAAAAAAAATCACATTTCATTCCAGCTTCACTTGATAAATCTTATAACCAAGAATAATAAAGCAAGAACTGGCCCAGTAGCTAACTATAGTGCATTGAAATCCACATCTAGAAATAAGCACTAATATCCATTTTTATGTATTCAACTTCAACACAAGTAAATCCACATTGCTCTCCTTATTGTCTTGATGACAACAGTCACCAAGACTGTAGCTCAACGTGTCTTTTATTTAAATACCCGTATGTATAATGATAACAATCATTAGTTCCAGTTTTAAAATATGGCCCAAATAGTTTCAGACAAAGCAATGAATAATGCAGAGATTTCCTCCCTGCCCCCTCCCCCGCAAGACCCAGAGCAAGATGGCACTTGGAGAATCCTAAAATGCAGACATGGGACTGTCCCATCTATGGCCTACATCAACTTCCTTACCCATTTCACTGCCTATGAAAGGCCTTTCTTTCTAAGGTAATGGCCTAGATGTGGTGCATCCTTGCTACCCCCTCAAGGCTGGGTACCATGAGCATCTCAACCGAGGAAGGTAGTACAAGGCTGACTTTGGCCATCCAGATGAGGAAAGAGTTCTTGTCTCCTGAGATGCTGAGACTCTCAAATTCAAAGCGAAGAGCCTCTGATCAGGGAAGGTAGAACACCATTCTCCCTGATACACCTTCACTTCGTGCTAATGCCCATCCGCAAGACAAACCATCAACTTCCCCTAGGACCCATGGGCTCCATAGTATACAAATTGTACTAGGGAAGGGAAAGGAGAAAGAAAGCTCAGCATGGAAACCATAATGCAAACGGGAAGTGCATGTTTATACGGTCAGAGATGTCTCAATTTGGAATCAATTTAAATCTAAAACAAATTTCTTCATCAGATGGTTACTCCAAGGAGGCCAGGGTGGAGTAACATTAGCCCCAGAAATAGAGTTTAACTCCCCCCCTCCACCAGCTGAAACTCTGGCGGGTTTCTTTTCTTCTCGGTTTTCTCATCTGTAAAACGTAGATTAGTGGGTGTTTCAAAGAGCATGCTGAGGAGTTGGGCTACCTGCTCAATTATTTGCAGCCCCAGGAGTTTTGCATTCATCCAGGCTTCTCCCTGAAGGATGCTGACGGGTGCTTTCCCTGTGGCTGAATTCTTCTGGCCTCAGCTGCTTCTTTGGAGAGAATATTTTGCTGATCCAGATCAAATGGAAATTTTATATATTTCTTTTATTCTGCTTACAACATCCTAAACCACCCAGTTTGTTTGATAACTTATCAATTCTTGTTTTCTAACTAAACACACACATACACACACACACACACGCACACACACACACACTCACTCAATGGCGACCCCTATTAGTGCCAAAATCTTGCTGGCCTTATTCCTTTCCTCATTTTTCTCGAGCCTCAAAACGGACTTGAGACTGAGCAAGAGCCTGATAAGTGTCTATTGCTGAATGAATAAATGCATGCATGCAAAGTGTTGGACAAACCCCGTAGATCCCCCTCAACAATTACTGACCCAATAAATGACTAGGGGGCTTGAAAGGTTTCCTATGTTGGCCTGCTTCCTGTGACTGTTTCAGGCAGGGAAGGTGAGCTCAGAGGCTTTGCAACCAGACAGACATGAGTCCAGCTCCAGGCTCTCTGATGTGACCCTAGGCTGACCAGTCATCCAGGTCCTCCTCCTGGAGAGAGGCAGGTAATTCTCTGATGTACTGTGCTCATGCGAGGACTTACTAGAGAGAAAACACAAACTGGCCAGCAGTGTTGGTTTAGCAAACTCTCAAGGCCATATAAAAAAGCATAAATGGAAGACCCTTGTTTCAAAGTTCTGAAGCATTTCACATGATGACAATGGAGCTCTGAAACCAGCTTAGGGCCCTTCTCAGCACAGAGTCTTGGAGGACTCACATCTTGTGCCCACAAAGCTGGCCACTCTGCCCAGCAGAGTGTCTGAAACACAGGGAAGCTCTTAACAAATGAGTGCCTCTCCCTTCTCATTAGAAATCTGATGTAATGAAATGAGACAGATCGTGGCTATTGGCTGGACAAAAGGATCCTGAGCTGTGGAATTTCTGGTAGTGATAACCACCCAGGCTAATTATCCACTTGGTGAATTATTCAGATCCTTGGCCTGTCTCTTTTTTATTCCTTTGAGTAATACCCCTGCCTGTTTGATAATTCAAAAATAGACTCTCCATCCCAACTTGTCTCCAGTACTTTGATAAATCGCCATTGAAACAAAAAGTTAAAACTTACAGACTCATACTTGAACAGAAGTATAGTGCATTTGTTCCCTGTGCTCTTACTTATTCAAGACGCATTTACTGGTCACCTTTAATGCCAGACCCAGAGTGCTGATTTAGACAGGCAAAATGGGCAGTCACTGAGAAAAGGAGCTGGTACGCGTCGAGACGCTAGTACCTGAAAAACAATAAGACTACTCCAGTTTGCCATACAAATCGGTTGCTTGATATGGGCTCCTAGAGACCAGCTCAGGGACATCATGACATGGCCTGCACATTCACTGTAAGCAAAGACAAGAAGCCAAAATGAAAACAGCCCTGTCATTTGCTAGTTTCTGCATGCAGAGGGAAGAATGGATGTCATAGCTGCTCAACCCCTACCCCATCACTACAGGGCCTGAGAAGGCAACTGACCAATGGTGAGGAGAGTTCTGAACACAGATTTATGGTAGGTGTCTCGACAAACTCAGCAGAAAACATGGGAATCAGGAGTCTGTGAAGTACACACTGCTTTTTTTTTTTTTTCATAAGTGTATGTGGTATGTGGACATGTGGTGGTTTGAATATGTTTGGCTCAGGGAGTGGCACTATGAGGAGCTATGGCCTTGTTAGAGTACATGTGGCTTTGTTGGAGGAAGTGTGTCACTGTGGGGGTGGGCAATGAGACCCTCCTCCTAGCTGCCTGGGAGACAATCTCTCGTGGATGCAGCCAGATCAAGATGCACAACCCTCAGCTCCTTCTCCAGCACAGTGTCTACCTGGATGCTGCCAAGCCACCTGCCATGATGATAATGGACTGAACCTCTGAACCTGTAAGCCATCCCTAATTAAATGTTGTCCCTTATAAGAGTTGCTTTGGTCATGGTGTCTCTTCACAGCAATGGAAACCCTAACTGAGACAGTATGGGTACATGTTAATGTGTGTGTGTGTGTGTGTGTGTGTGTGTGTGTGTGTGTGTGTGTGTATGTGAATGCTTGTGGATGCTCAGGAATGTCAGAAGTCAACCTCAGATATCTTCCTCAATCACTTTCCACCTTACTTTTTGAAGGTCTTGTTGAACCTGGTGCTTACTGATTCCACCAAAAGTCAACCTCAGATGTCACTCCTCTGGCAATATCAACTTTTCTGTTTTTGAGACAGGGTCTCTCATTGGCCTGGATCTTACCAAGAAGGCTAATGTGGCTGGCTAGCAAGCTCCAGGGATCTTCCTATCTTTGCTTCCCAAATGTTAGGATTACAGGCACATGCCACTACCCCTGGTTTATTGCCAGGTGCTCAGAATCTGAACTCTGGTCCTTGTGCTTGTGTGGCAAGCCCTTCCCCAACTGAGCCATCTCCCTAGCCCATACACTTCTGGAAGACCCTGTCTTTTCCAGTAAATATTCCAGCTCAGAAATGAGGAGGCCTAGATCTTAGTAAAATGAAAATGCCCGTATCTTGTCTTGTTCTTCCATGATACTCTGAACAGAGACTTTGAATTCATGATTTCAAACATCTGGAAGAGAAAAAGAAGACAAGTCCCAGTCATCTCCAAATATCCAGATGTTTGGCATCACTCTGTCCTTACTGCAGTGTGTGGGCGTCCCCACCAGCAACAGACATGGAATCACTTCAGAGAGTGATTTTCTGAGAACAGAGATACCTTATCATGCGCTGTTTCTTGCAGAAATGAATTAGCTCTGCTTTAATTATTAACCCCAGAATAAGGGTAAGAATGGATACACAAAATGCTTAGAGTAGAGGCTGCAGAAAGGGCTCAGTGGGTCTGAGTTCAGTCTCCCACAAGCCACATAAAAAGCCATCTGTGGCAGTACAGGTCTGAAATCTCAGCTTTGGGGAAGCACACACAGTAGGATCCCTGGGGCTTTTCAGCCAGTTACCTTAACCTTCTTTAGTGAGCTCCAGGTCAGCAAAAGACCCTGTATCAAAAACAGGGAGAGATAGCCCAGAGGTTAAAAGCACTAGCTGTTCTTCCAGGTGACCCAGATTTCATTCTCAGCATCCATATAATGGCTTGCAACTGGCTACAATTCCAGTCCCAGAGCACATGACTCTTTTCTTTCTGGCTTCTGTTGACACTGCATGCATGTGGTACATACAAGCCGACAAAACACCTATACACATAAAAAATAAATGTTTAAAACATGTTAAAGAAATAAACAAACCCCCCAAAGTAGATACTGCCTGGGGAATAACTTCCAAGGTTGACCTCTGACCTCTACACACACACACACACACACACACACACACACACAGGGATGCATATACAAATGCACACACAGAAGCTTAGAGTAACAGCATTTTCTGAAAGGAAAACTGACTTTCCATCTCTCTTATCTACCTAAATTGTATATTAAGAGTAGGTTATTGTTTTTCTTTAATAATATTATTGTTCCTGGGCTTGGTGATAAAAACTTGCCTAAACAGTGGGTGTTGTAAAGAATGGAACACCCCGGTAGGAGTTAGAAGACGTTGATTCTAGCCAAGTCTGCATCCCTTGATGCTGTGGGCACATTAAGCAACATGTCTACAACATGTCTGCCTCACTTCCTGCAAAACATAGGTGTTAAATGGGATGAGCTGCCAGGCCCATTCTAAAGCCAGCCTGAGTCTGATGAACAAGTGTTTATAGAAGCCGTAATGCTAACATTTCACAGACCTTATAACATATAGTCTTGAACGCATTTTCAAACAAGGCTCATTTGTCCCTGCAGTGAATCTGAAAGCCTAGATGGTGTCCAATTTGTTCACTGTAAGAAGTGACAGGGAGTCCTGGGTGAGGATGCAAGCTGTGAATGACAGAGAGGTCTTCTCCTGGGGCATTTGAATGCTTCCCTCAGATCCTCCCAGGACATGGCTGTCATCTGTGTTGGGAAACAGCTCCAATCTTCATAAGTGGGTTTGTGGTCTCAAGGACAATGTTATCTTTTGATATACTCCATAATAGCATACAGGTGTCATACAAAAGATATTGTAGCCTCATGTGGGTTCACTGGTTTCTAACTAAACTGGATCTGAAACTTAAGGTAAAAATGATGGCTAGTATTTCATAATTACCATTTAACAGCCAAGAACATCTTGTGACTCCAGAAAATCAGGGTTTTCTCAGAAATATTTCTTATATTTACCTAAAATTACATATACATTGAAGTGCCTGTGTGTGTGTGTGTGTGTGTGTGTGTGTGTAGGAGAAAGAGAAAGAGATGAGAAAGAGGAGGGAGATAGAGTGAGAACTTTAAATGAAGAGACTAACAACCATTTCAGCAGCGAACATGAGAAACCTCCTTTTGAGTTTTTGGTCAGAGACGTCCAATGACTCCCAAAACAAACATGAGCTATTGTAATTGTCCTTGGTTGCCACCCAGAGATTGAAGATAAGCACCTATTGCTAAAGACACCTTGTACTTGGGACACAGAACTCAGAAGATTCTAGCTAGATCTCATCAAAAACCTCCTCTCTGAGGACTAGCTTTTCACAGTACCAGAAGGAGTTATGCAAGCTACCAAAGGAGGGAAGCAACCAACAGTTCTACACAACTGTGATGCCTGAAAAACCACAACAATGGCCAGCCTGCCAAGGGGAGAGAAAAAGTACAATAGAGGCACTAGTAACGTGATAATAACCAATGGCTGTTTGGATTTAAGGCCTGCTCAAAAGGAGAAGAATCATGCCTGGTACTAGAACCCTAGCTAATTACTCTCTGCCGGTGAAATAATTGTTATTCAAAGAGTACTTACATCTGACAGTAGACCAGTATAACACCTAACTGTGTTCTAAATACTTATCCTTATGACCAGTGAAATCTGCAGCCTCATCCCTCATCAAAGAAGCTTTCTCTTTGCAGTAGATGGAAACAGCCACAGGTTGATTGAAACTGATGGTGGGTGCCCACAGGTCCATCTACAACACAACTCCTGTTGACCTAAGGCTTAGGGAACCATCTCATAAGAAGGAGAAAGTTTGCTGAACAATTGTCTCTTCTAAAAATGACAGGTAAACCATGTCCACAACAATGTAGTTGCCTAAATAAAACTCAAGATACGACAACATTAATAAGCAAGCTAACATGGGAGAGGGAAGTCTCAAGGGGCCCCATCCCTAGATAGAGCTACTGGCAACAAATGACTGCTGAGAGTGGGAGAACTGGTCAGCTCCAGGAATGAGTCTCCTAATTGGTTATCTAATTTTAAATGGCCATCACCAAAATCATACACATACATACACACGGGCCAAGAAGGTTGTACTTATATGCTTATGAATACAGATGCTTGTGTGAGTAAGTGTGTGTGTGTGTAAATACTAATTAAAGAAAAAGCAGCCATGGATGTGAGAGGGAGTTGGGGAGAGAGGGATTGGAGAAAGGAAGGGGAAGAGGGAAATAATGTAACTATATTTAATAACAAATTTTAAGATTATTTTTAAATGGTAAGACTGTTTAAGAAGCAGGACACCCAGACCACAGGAGCTCCTAACAGCTAATATGGGAGCCACTTGAGCCACAAAATAAGCAATGACAATACTGGACTATAACTCACCCAATAAAATAAATATCCTTGGGTTCACATTGCCTTGTTGATACTCACAAATATAATTGTTATTAGATCTTCCTGGGAATTTCATTTTTAAAAATGTAGAGAGGAAGGGAGAACCAGGAAACTTATGCTAACAACAGGCAATGTCTACAGTAATAAATTTTGCAGATCTTTCCTTGTAGGTGCTAAAATTAGTAGAAGAAACTTAGAAGAGAAACAGAATTTGCTTAGTATCGTGTTATCTCCCTAAACATCTACTGACTGACTACAAGAGAAAGAATAGTGTCGACACAGCAGAGAAAACTGACAGTTTAGCCATGAGGTCAAGGTCAAGTCCATGCCTAACAGGCCTCAGCAACCCAGAGGGGCACAGGGAACCATTCTGTAGTATTCTTGGCAAGCGTGTCATGCCCCATGCACCATAAGAAGCTATCAGACCAGCCTGAAGACTGTCTCGAAAACAGCTGTCTGGTGATTTTCAAAACAGTCAAGAATACCAGGTATGATGGTACATATCTCTAACTCTATCTCTCTGGAGGCAGAGGCAGGAGGAAGTCAACTTTGAAAGGAAAGGGAGGGAAGGGTGGAGAAAGGAGAGAAGAGAAGATAGGAGAAAGGGAGAGGAACGGAAGGGGAAGAAAGTGGAAGAGAAGCAAAGGGGAGAGGAGAAGAGGAAAGGGACGATTACAATTTGACAAACATTCAGGGAAAGTAACTAAGGGCAATGTATACCCTTTCTATGGAAAACTAGCAGAACTGGATATGAATTTACACTTTGCCAATGAACACTTACTGTCCTCGTCTGATCATTATACGGTACATACATAATTTACTTACTTTAAGAGACAGTAGATGAGATATGTCAAAACTCTGTACAATTTAGCAACTTTTCAAAAAGCCTCAAATCAGTTTTTAAAAAATGAAAATACCTCTAGAGCCATTGTGACAGTTGTCTGGGCTCCTCAAAGCCCAAGTTAGCTTGCCCTAGAGCCAGTCAGGGTAATTCTTCATGCTGGCTCTTGTTCCAGTGAGTGTCTCTTTAGGGAGTGGGATCCATGAGACCCCCAGACCACATTCTGACCTTGCCAGTTTTCTGACAATCCAGCTATTAGGAACCACTGTGCCTTCTGGCCAGCACATCCATTGCAAACAGTGTATGAGCTTAATGCTTCCTTGGAGACAATGTCAGCACTGTCTCACGCTGAATGCAGAAAGCGTGAGCCAAATAATCCCAGAGATCTTCACTAACAAACACATCTCCTTCACTTTAATCACGTTGATCCTGATTCATTTCACAGAGCTTCAAGGGAAAAGCTGGCAGAACTCAGATGCACATTGTCTGTCTGCAGTCCTGGCTCCAACTGTGTCTACCCAGCAAATCCAATGCCACTGCTCTCATCCTTTGTGGATGGAGAGCAAGCGTTATCACTTTGCATTCTCTATCTTTTTGAGGGTTGATTTTTTTTTTTCAAAAAACACACACACCTGAATCCACAGTGTCTGTTCCAAGGGTATAAAGTGGTAGCCACACACATAGCTGATGACTTAACGACAATTGCACACAGCCACATTAGAAACAGTGCCCAGTGCCACTACCTAGAAACTAAGCAACCTCCTGCAGTTTCTGAGTTGTATTTCTGAAATAAGACATGTATTTCTCTTCCTGACATAAATGCCTCTGCTGATACTGGGAACTGGATGGGTGGAAGAGAGTCCTTCCTGAATTTGAGCCTACCTCCTATTGTGAGTGTGTGTGTGTGTGTGTGTGTGCGTGTGTGCGTGTGTCCGTGTGTGCATGTGGATGTGTTCTTATGAGGGCATCATGTGAAGGCCTTAGGATAATCCCAGCTGCTGTTCACCTTAGTGCCATCCACTTATTGTTTTTAAAGATAGATTCTTTCTCTGGCCTGAAAATTACAAAGCAGGCTAGCCTGGCTAGCCAGAAAGACCCAGAGATTTGCCTGTCACCAAGCACCCGACACTGGGGTTACAAGAGTGTGTGCCACCACACTTGGCTTATTTTCCATGTATTCTGAGGGTTAGATTCTGGTCTTTATGCTAGCAAACACTTTCCCAGCTGTGCCATCTCCCAGATGATTCCAATCTTAATTAACCAGCATCTACTGTGTTCCTTCATTCCTAGCTTGAAAGGTTGGCTCCAAAAGATGTTCCAGATTTGGTCCCTAGCTGGAAAGAGCTTAGGGTCTGGTATAAGCTGGGACTGTCATCTTTAAGTAGTTTACTCTGAAACAAAAATTTACTATGCAGCACCCCAAGTTACTGAAATCCGGAGGAAAAAGAGCAAGAGTCAGAAAACCTTCAGGTGCAAGTGGGTTCTTACATCCATGTGTAATGCCACACAGAGCTCAAAGTAACTCGGCATGAAACAGGCAGAAAAAATGAAAACAAGCAGGTAAGTGTACTTCAGATCTTTGGAGATAAATTCAGAAAAATAACTAAATTAGAAGGATGTGTTTAGCTGATTTACCAATGTAACCACACATCCACTCAGGCAAATTCAAAACCACTACAACTTATGCTCAGAATCACACAACTCTTAAGGTCCCAAATATCAAACTATTTAAGATTCTATACCTTGGGAAGAAGTATTATTTAACCCAACACATGAATAGGACTTGTAGCTAAGAAGAACCAGTTAAGGGAGTTGGAAAGATGGTTTCATGGTTAAGAGCACTGGCTGCTCTTCCAGAGGACCCAGGTTCAATTCCCAGAACCCACATGGTGGTTAGCAATCATCTGTAAATCTAGTTCAAAAGGATATGATACCATCTTCTGGCCTCTCTTAGGTACCAGGCATGCAAAATACACACACACACACATACACACACACACACACAAATCAAAACATTTTTTAAAGATCCAATCAGGCTTCCATATTGTTGATTTCTTTAAAAATCTCAGGGCTGAAAGGCTAATGTCACTTTCTTCCACTGCTTTCAGAAAGAAGAAAGTATGTCAGAAAGAAAAACCTGCCATTTTTCATGGATCATGGGTCCCCTTTGTCTCCTCCTTGGCAAGTGTAAACTTATTTTCCCAGCTCTCAACTATTAATTGAATACCAGCTATGGTTCTTGTAGTCTCAGCACCTAGGCCAGAGCTCCATGAATCACAGATACTTAATGATGTTAAACTAAGTGGTTGCATGGGGCTTTAGGCTTGACCACAGTTGACATGATATGAGGTATGAAAATGTAGTGAGGGTGTCCGTTTTAGCTCCTATAAGTTTATGGAGCCATCTATTAATGAGACAAAGAGCTTTTAAAATAGAAGGTTTATCCTGGAGGCAAAACCTTGTGTCATTATTCTTCCTGGAAGTAATATGTCCATGCATCTAGCTGCCAAGAGAGCTCCTGAGAGTGTTCACTGCAAAATGACACAAGGACACCCACTGACATACGTGCCACAGTTCATGCTATGGATCACCTTCTTTAACATAGACCATTAAAGCAAACCTAACTTAGAAGATGTCACACAGCCTTGGTGGCTGTCAACATGTCTCCATCACTGAAAGTTCCTCTTGCTAGCCCCTAGGTGCTACCCCTTTATTATCACGGGACCCATCTATGAAGTCCTGGTGCTGTATCCTCAAGAGTATAATAATGTCATGGTTAGTAGGGATTGTCAACTTGACAGTGTCTAGTCATTGAAGAGACATTTGGGCATTATCCATGAAGGATTAGCTAGAATAGGTAGCAGAAAGATCCCCCCCTAAATATGAATGATGCTATGCCATGGGTGGAGGGCCTGAAATGAATAAAAAGAACTGCTTGCATTTTTCACTTTATTTTCTGACTGTGGATGTCATGTGACCAGCTGTCTCATGCTCCTGACACCATGATGAACTATACCTTCCAACTGGGAGCCGAAGTGAACCTCTCCTTCCTAAAGTTGTTCTTGCAGGTGTTTTGGCACAGCAACAAAGTGGCTAGCTAATGCAGTTAATAATTAGCAAACTGAGCCAAATGGGATGAGCCCTGCCCACACAAAATAGCTGAGTCTTTACTGTCCACATTGCCTACAGCTACCTCCCCGAGGCTTCTCATCTGAGAATACTGTGCTCGTATAGCCCTGTTGGCTCACGCCCCAATTCTAAGAGCCACATGTGATTTCTCTCCAGGTTTCTAGCACATCTAACGCCTCCCTTTCTTCCTATCTCTGTCACCATCCTACTCCACACCATCATGGCACCCAGCGTGAACTACGAATGAAATCCCCTCCCCCCTCCCCATGCTTGAGGAACACAGAACACAATTTGGGTTAGTAATGTATAAGAAAGCACTTGCTGAGAGCGTCAGAAGAACTGTCATATTCCCAAGAAAAGGTAGGTGGTGTTCCTTCAGTCAATTTTGTCATTTCTGAATGTCACACCTGCAGTCATGATAGCCACATGAGACAAGTTATCCTGAGAACAAAGTCAATATTGTAAGTCAAGCAAAGCAAGGGCAAAGAGAGGTAAGGTTCTTAGAATATTAGCATGGAATTCATTGCTTCTCAGGTCTTCTTATACCCAGACTTCTTGCAAGGTGAAATACTAATTGGGCTTACTGTTTAGATAAGCTTTGCTAGGCAAGTTCAGGTCCATGTAGCCCAGTGCATTCTCACTGCCTCTGTCTCAGAAGTGTCCCTCGCATCAACTTCTGGCTCTCTTCAAATGGTTCTTTGTGCATTTAGAAAGCAAAGTGAGCCCTTCGTGGGAAGACCTCATGATGCCATCGCCCTCATAGACTTCTCAGCAACTTCCCTTCCCATTTGAAAAGCTCCTAAACATGACGTAACCCCCATGGAGTGGTCATATAACGCTGTGTAATGAATTATTCCCAATTTTTCACAGCTTAAAACACCAATCCTTTGTTATTTCGCAGTTTCTGGGAACCAAGGACTCTGGAGTCAGGCACTCTGCTTTTGACTTGGGATCAGTCTTGACACTGAAATCAAAATGCTGTCTGGGATTTGACCGGAGCTGCAAGGTCTGTTTCTAAAATCAAATTCCAAAATGTTGGTGAGTGAGAGATCTCAGCTGTGTAGACTTTTTCACAGGGATGCTTGGTTTCTTTACCACATGGTCCCTGGCTCCTGCCAAAGCAAATGATCCAAAGAAGAGAAAATCAGAGTGTCCCTACATGTATAACTGTCTAACCTCAAACACACATACCATTGCTTCCAGCATACTCTACTTATTCAGTACAGGCTGCTCTCTTTGGGAACGGGAAAAAGAATTTACCTTTTGAGAGGTTATCATCAAAAATGTAGAGTAGCTATGAATAGCCATGCACATTTACAACCCCAGGGCTTTGGTGGGTGAAGACAGTGGGATTGCTGGGGCTTGCTGGCTGCCAACCTACCTCCTGGTTCAGTGAGAGACCCTGTCTCAGGGGCATATGATGAAGAGTGATAGACCAGAACACTTGGCATCTTCCTCTGGAGTCTGAGCATGGATGAGTGCACATATCTGTGCACATGCACATATACACATATATACTGCATACATACTCAAACACATATACACGCAAGAGGAACACATCCATACACATAAAAATAATTTTTAAAGAATTTAAAAATAATCAAGATTGAAAACAGCACAGGCTTTACATATCCTGCTCCATGCCTACTTTCTGAGAGCCCCTATCCCTTTTTTACCTTGGGTAAACCACGGCCAGCCCACTGGTTCCCTTGAGTCCAAGTACTTGCACCTGTGAGCCCTTTGCTACTGCTCTATTCATGATGCTCTCTCTAATTCCTTGACTGTCTGGAATATTCTTGACCTCTAGCTCTCCAATCTAGTGTCATCTTCTTGGAGAGGGCCACCTGAACCACCCAGTCTAAGTCAGACTTCCTTCTCTCTACTACTTTCTGTGGTTTCCACACCATTTGCACCTACTTGAAAGATGCTATAGAAGAGATGGTGGTTTTGCTTATCACCAGAGTTGTATCCCCAGAGTCTAGTGGGAATTTAATACAGGCTGACACTAATAAACTCTTATAGAGTGAATGAGTGAACAAAAAGAATGAGAGTTGGCATTCTGGGCACACATGAAGAGGTGCCAGTTGTACACAGCATGTGAACCCACAAGACAGCACCTCCAGGAAGGGCTTCCTTGGCCCCTGGGGAGCGGAAGTGGGAGCAAGGGAAATGAGAGAGTTGTAGACTCCTCAGCATCTGCCTCCACAGCAGACAAACAGAGTAGAGTGACAGAAACACAGAAACAGATTCACCTCCCAGTGGATGTTAGTCCCCCAGACATGGGGACAGGAAGCTACTTGGGGATGTGTTCTTGACATGCAGACCTCTCGCTCACACCACTCTTTCCAGCTCATCCCCATCTCAGTGCACACATGTGGGGACTCATGCATGACTATGCACAATGTAGCAGGGTTGAGATGGAAATGGACAATTGGTGGCATTTGGCCACAGGACTATGAGGTCAAAAGTCAAAGGGGCAGTGTTAGGAGAGCATGATTGGGGCAGCATATTCCTTGAGGGGGTTGCCTTTCACTAGGCAATGCTGGCAAGACAGAATCTAAAGACTTCTTTGAATGATCAAGGGCTCCATTATCCTCTCGAGTGTCAGATGAGCTGGGATTTCTCCTGGTTCCTTAGCACGGCACCATGGAAGAGATATGGAGATTGGGAAGGGGCACTATGGATCAATAATTTTACCTCCTTGCTGGAGTGGGACTCTCTCAGCCCAGAAACTGGAAAAATGATCAGATGATCTCTTCTCCTATCCCATCCCCAAACATGTACTGGCAGAGATTACTTCTCATTCCTGGATGGCAGTGCCACAGCAAAAAACTCGAGGTTCTTTGTGATGCATGGAGAAACATGGATTTCTGAAAAGATTGATTTCTAACCACAGAGGAATAGTACATGTGCTAATCAAACTGAAGACACTGGCTCCACATGAGGTCTTAGCTCAAATATTAATCATCAGAGTGGTAAACAGTCTGAGCCTGGGCTACTGTGCTGACAGACCAGACATAGGACAGCCAGACAACAATGAGGCTCAGGGAACAGATGGCTCCTGACCCAACTGTGCCCAGCACTGTTTTCTTAAAATAACTACTTCATGATAACCTCTTATTCAAGTGAAATGGATTTTGTAGGTCTGTAACACAACTAGACGTGGAATTTTAAAAGTTAAGTGAATAACATGCTCCACATAGAAAATATATACAGAGAAAAAGTTAGACAATGTAGAGATTTTTAATTTTTCATTTATGCTGTATGTATGTGAATGTGTACGCACATGCCATGGTGTGCAGGCGGCAGTCAGAGGATATCTTGCAGGAGTCAGTTCTGGTTTTCATCTTTGACCCTTTGGGTTCTAGGGATAGAACTCAGACTGTCAGGATTGCAGCAACCATCTCTTTCCAATATGCCATCTTGTCCCATCTCAGTGCATAAGTGCTTGCTACACCTACTCTCAAGATGGAGTGAATAACCAGAATCATATAATTATTTTAAATATATTGGTGTGCCATTCGTTTTTGTTAACATAACTAGAATCTAACATAAACTAGGAAGAGGGAACCTCGCCTAAGGGATTACTTCCTTCAGTTTGGCCTGTGGGCTTGTCTGTGGGGCATTTGGTTGATTGATGTATGATGTGTGAAGGCCCAGCCCACTGTAGGTGGAGCCATTCCTGGGCAGTTGCTCTTGGGTTGTATAAGAAAGCAGACTGAGCAAGTCATGAGGTGCAAGCCAGTAAGCACCATTCCTCTATGGCCTCTGCTTCGGTTCCTGCCTCCAGGTTTCTGCCCTGTTTAAGTTCCTGCCTTGGCTTTTCCCAATGACAAACAACGACCTGTAAACCAAATAAACCCACTTCCTCCCTGAATTGTTTTAGGTCAATGTGTTTTATCACAGGAAAAATAAATAAATAAAGACAAAACCTAAGACAATTGGGATATGAGATAAATAACTTGTTAGTACCCTTGTTTCATATCTAGTATTTTAAACAAGCTAAGAAGGGTTGAGGAGGGAAGAGAGAGTATAATCACTTAATTTTCATAGCTATAGATAAGGACTCACGGAGATGTTGCTTGGGAAACTCAGAATATGTAAACACTGTAACTGTGGATGACCAGCAATGGTGGACGACTGAGGAAGATTCTGACTAAGACTATGTCCTGACACAGCCTATCATTGTATTCCGTTATCTGCTTTCCTTGGAAGTCTATACATATTTAAAGCATGCACAAAATATTTTCCATCTATATGTAAAACAGGGTTCCTGTTATGGTTTGAATATGAAATGTTTGTCCAGGTTCGTATGCTGAGTGTTTGCCCCCTCCCCACAACTGGTTGTGCTATGTGGGAAGATTCTGGAAACTTTAAGAGCTGGGACTCAAGCAGAAAAAGTGGATCATCACAGAGAGTGATAAAGTTCTGCCTGGTGCCTGGTCCTTTGTACACTCTGCTTCCTGTCCCCCAAGAGAGCAAGCAGCCTCTTTGTCTGCATCCTGGTCCTTTCCACACTCCACTTCCTGTCCCCCAGGAGAGCAAGCAGCCTCTTTGTCTGCATCCTGGTCCTTTCCACACTCTGCTTCCTGTCCCCCAGGAGAGCAGCCTCCTCATCTGCATTCTTTCACTACCATGATGCTCTGCCTGAGCACATGGAGCTGAGTCACAGTGGCCTCTGAAACCACGAGCCAAAGCTTTCCTGGTTATTTAGTCACAGAGATATCAAGTAAACTGGTACCATAAAAACAGGATTGTTACTTGGATTAAATATGATTATGTGGTTCTTTAGCTTCTAGAACTAGTTTGTGGGAGGAATTCAGGTGAGTTGGGAGATAAAGGTTACGAAAGCCCTAAAAAGTTATGATCAGAGCTTAGTGGGAAGTTTTGATCGGTGCTGAAGATCAGCAATGTCTCAGAAACGCAGACATGCAAATGTCTCAGTATCACAAAGTTTCAGGTGGAAAGATGGTCTTTATAGGAAAACCATTTGTCTGTATTTTGTCTGCACCCAGAGATGAAGACTTTGAATGGAGTTCTTTTAAGAGAGATGAACTGTGGAGCTGAAGAGCTGCCTCAGCAGTTAGCTGCATATACTGCTCTTCCAGAGGACCTGAGTTCAGTTCCCAGCACCCATGTCAAGTGACTCACAACTGCCTATTAACTCCAGCTCCAGGAGATCCAATGCCCCTTCTGGTTTCTTCATGTATCTGAACATACGTTTACATCGCCATACATGGACATACAACAAGGACATATAATTAAAAATAAAATAAATCTTAAAGAGAAGCATTTCTAAAATATTAAATCTTTATATGTATGAGTATTTGTCTGAATGTACATCTGAGCACCATGTGCATGCCTGATGCCCACAGAGGCTGGAAGACAGTGTGGAATCCCCTAAATGGAGTTGGTTAAAAACCATAGTGTAGGCCCTGGGAATTGAACCTGGGTCCTTTGGAAGAGCACCCAGTATACTTAGCTACAGTCTTCTCTTCAGCCCCAGTTGTGAACCTCGAGAGGCAGGTCATGGCAGGCGCTTAGGGCACGACCTCCCTCTTAAAGGAATTCATGCAGCACTTACAAAGATGGTTACAGGCCTGAACTGTGTAATTTTTCAAGAGTAGGTTGGTGGGAAAGAACACCCAACTCTTCTCAGTCATTCACTTCCTGTTTTGTCATGTGACTTCTCACACACATTCCTACCATGTGATCTCACTTGCCATGAATCAATCCAGAGAGTTCTCACCCCATTCTTTGCAGATGAATTTGCCGGATTGTGGACTTTCAGCTCTCAAACCTTTCTTCATAAAGTATCCTGCCTTGTGGATTTAATTACAGCAACAAGATATAGACTAGGGTTGTCCCTGGGGTCACAGCCACCCTCCAGAGCACTCTTAGTCCAAGAATGCTCACTAATGATAGTGACAGCGCCTTCTCAACAGGACCTCTGGCTCACTTACATTGCCACACAACAGGGAATCAGCTCAACAGTCAGAGCTGGTTCAGGCATTTCTCATACTCTGCTACATACTGGGAAGAGGTCTTGCCTTGCCTTCTAGGAACCTCAGCCTCTAGCCATACAAACAGGCCAGACAACCGGCATGTCCTCTCTGTGCATTTATCCTCACCTAGAAGCAATTGTTTCTGGTTCCCATGAAGATGGACTTTCATACATACCTCTGAGGTCACAGGTGGGCCTGCCTGGGACTTCTAAACCACTTCACAGAGCAAGGGTAGACGATCTTGGGAGATTTGAGAGGTGGAGAGGAGAAGGGCCAGATGAACACAGGGCTGTGTCCATGGACTGAAAATCACTCTGCCCAGTCCCTGTCATTAAGCACACAGGAAGAACGTATGATTGACATCTCAGCCATATGCCTTCGAAGGAGCTTGGAGTATACCTAGACTACTAGTCTTTAAAATCATCCAAATCACAAAACAGAAAACAGTCAATCAAACCACTAGGGGAAAAATGTTTCCAATAAGAAGAGCTTTTTATCAGGCCAGGTGACAACTCTCAGGCAAATGTACAAAGCCTGGGAGCCTCTATGGATGTGGGGACCACTGACCTCAGTTCTTGGCATTCTTCCTATTGATTATCACTCCACAGCCAGCTGGCCCATAAAAGACTTGGGTAAGAGGTGACAGGCAGGCCTGTTTATGGCTGCCTTTTCTCTAAGCTCTACCTGTTGTCTCCTGACTCACCTCAACTCCTCGAAGCTAAGAGCACCCCTTTATAACTCATGACCCTGTAGCTGGGAGGGGCCCTCTAACCCTCTCCTAATTGACAGCTTGCTTGAACCTTCTCCTATCCAATAGATGGAGGCCACCTGTCCCACAAGGGAGCTGGGCCTAACTTTGCTTTTGTCCCTCCCTCTCTTGTAGGTAGACTTGTTCACCTCTACCAACAGTTAGAAGATAGGAAAGGTTCCACACACAGCCGGGCCTTCAGAGTCACACCTCTACTCCAGAAAGTTCCTTATTGCAGCTAAACCCCTCACCATAATGCTATAACCCCTTCACCTTAATCCCTCCCCCCCCAACCTAGTGCCTCTTAGTACCTGCCACCTGCCAAGGGACAGGATTCAGTCTCCTTTGTTTGTCTTTTCACCCTGATTTAGCGTGGCCGTTGCCTTGTTATTAAATAACCAGAGTATGAGTTTATTTTGCTCTGGCTGAAGAGTATTACACACATAACAAAACAATAAAAGCACCAGAGAGCACCTGTTCCCTGTTCTGCCCAATTGGGCTTGACTAGATAGCCCTCGTATTCTGAGAAGTGATGACCTTACTTGCACAGCAGCATCTGGCTCCTGCCCCGTGCCTCTCTCCTAGGAGCTTGTGTCTTATCTCCCAAGCTAGCTTCACTTAACCACCGCCATGAAGCTTTCTGCATCTTTCTACAGTTCCCCACAGGTTGTTCACTCATCAGTGCACCTGAAAAAGCAGACAGGATTTTAAATCTCCACTTCTCAGACAATACAAGCACAACTCGCTCTCCATGCTGAAGGTTGGGACCTGGGTCTCAAGAGGAAGTAGCTATTAGGCTGTTGTCCGAGAAACACTTAGCACCATATTGCCAGCCTGGGGGTGCTGTATGGGGACTGCTGGGTATATACCAGACTTGAAGGCTGCTGGGACAGAGGAATCTAGATGGAATGATTGCCACAGGAGCATTGAAGAGTAAGCAAAAAAGAGTAAGATGCAAGTCCTCCAGTCTGTGGCAACTTCCGCTGGTCTGGAGATCAGTGTGAGGACTATATCTAGGTAGAGGATATTCATTCCCAACGCATACTGGTGCCAAGGGTCAAAGAAGACCCAAAGCTATGACTGATGACTACCCCTTCCCCCACTACCAAAGACAGTCTGTCAGTCAGGAAGCAAACAAGTTAGTACTCTGTAGATGGTCCAGAGTCTCCAAACCCACTAGCATGACTTCAGAGAATTGACTTATGTGGATGGACGCACAGCTTCTATTTTAAAGGAAGGACAAACACATGCCGTACAGTTTGGAGAACAAATTACTGTTAAATTACTTTTAAACACATAACCCATTTCTTACCCCTTTCCCTGGCAGATATGGCCAGCTAAGGTCCAGAAACTCCTCCACGTAGTCCTGATGAGATGGAAAATGAGCTCTGGGCTGGTTCACCTCAGCGTGCTCTAAAGTGGAGCTGGAAAGACCTGAAAGAAGTAATCAGAGCTCGCTCTGTGCCCCCTCTAGTGCAAGAGAGACCAAGTCATTCAGTCTGGAAGGAGGAACCTGTCATAAAATTTCTTTTTTGTCCCAGTGAGCACAGTTGTATCAAGAGCCTACACTGTTGTTGCCATGGTGATTGCTCCTTCTCATGCAGTGTGGCTGGGTTTCAGGAGATGGAACTTAGAAAAGAAGATTAGGCCTACTTGACAAACTGGTGTGCATCACTGGAGAGAACAGTCCAGGACTCTACATGTGGGGGCTGTGCCTGTGAGAAGATCCTGTCTTATGTTATCCAGGGGCACAGCAAACTCTCAATGAGATCCATCTCTAAACAGCTTGGATCAGGGCTGACAAGCAACACACTCCTGCTATCCCGTGGTGACTTCCTCCTAGGGGTTTGCTAGGGAGCAGGTGAGCATCTACATGAAGCTTGTGCTTGGCTTTTCAGATGGTGGCTGTAGAATAGCTCTGCTCTGAGATGTTTTCCAGTCTGTTTGTATCAGAAAGGTCAAGTACCTCAAGCATCTCATCCAAGAATTCATCCCTGTCTACCACCATGGTCATTTCAAACACTAGGTTTTGCATAAGTTTCAGATGGGATTCCATGTTCACTTGACCCAGTGTGCAGGTTCATAGACAAGGGAAAAATGTGTGCCCAGTCACCATGCCAACTGCCATGACCTACTTGTACCATGATATGGTAAAACCACAGAAACTCAAATGACAGAATTCAACAGTATGGAAAGCAATGAGCGTACTAAACACCATCCTCCCGTTTTCCCCTCCCAACATAGGACATCTGCGTGTTTAAATGTGCATTTTTTTTCCTCTCAAGGGCCATTTGGAAATCTTTCTCTGTCAGGGGCCCATCCTCTCAAGCAAGAAACAATGGTTGCTTTCTCTAAAAGGCCAAAGAGCAGATACAATCAGTTTAAGTGTTATACAGCTTCTATTTCAATAACCAGCATTGTCACTGCAACACCAAGCAGTCACAGAAATATACAAACAAATGGAACTACATTCCAAGTAAACTTTCTTGGCATAAATTGACAGTGCACAATGGGCCAGACAGACCCATGAGCTGCATTTGCCAGACTGTGCTTTAGCACAATCCGCTTACCCTGTGCCTCACATTGCCTGCTCTTCTTTCTAAGCTCAGTGGTCACACGATGTCCTTCTTACACCCCTATGTGGTGGGGCTTTGATGTCTTTTTCCTCCCTGATGGGACAGGTTCACTCATTAGGCTTCTTAGATGTGTGATCTGTCTAAGGAAGGCCTCCAGTACTTGTAGTCCTAGACAAGCTAGGCACTGAGACTCTCAGTCACATCTGAACATTGTCCCTCCCTGTAGGATGTGGCCTGGTTATTTTTTAGAAGGCCTCTCTCCATCTTTCCCTTATCATTTTTTCCCCTTTGATAACAAAAATGTTAGTTTTGTTCAATGCCTTTTGAAAGTAAAATTCCATGGAACTCCTGACCAAGGCTTCATCCCTTTTGTTTTTTTTTTTAATTGTTTATGACTTTTATTTACGTATGTGTGGTGTGTAGGGTGGTAGGTGGGTGGATGCATTTCTGTGGAGGTCAGAGGACAACTTGTGGGAGTCTATTCTCTCCTTCCACCATAGAGGTTCCAGGGATGGAACTCAGGTCACCAGACTTGGCGGCAAGTGCCTTTACCTGTCGAGCTTTCTCACTGGCCCCAAGACTCAATATGGTTGAGAGTCACAGACCTCAATGTAGACTCCAGGACTAAAAAAAAATCAGAGCTCTAATAAGTAAAGATATGATTAGCAAGACTCTGGAGTCTAAAACTTTTAATTTAAGGTAGGAAGAACTCTAGAATACATACTCTCCCTCCCATTTAAGAAGTCTAAAGAGTTTCTTTCTCAAGAAATCAGTGCCTCAGAGGGTGGGGGAAGGGGGGGGGGGGGGGGGTGAGGATGGTTGAGGGCCTCTGTTTGGGGTTGGAGAAAGGCTCCATGGATAGAGTCTACAAGCCTGAGACCCACAGTCAACACCCATAGTGCACATATATACACTAACATGCACACACATACACAACTCTTTTTTTTTTTTTTTTAAAAAAAAGAGATATTCTCTTCACAAAAGGCAAATGGTTGGAAGTGTGCTGAGCCTGTCACACAGCAGCCGGCCTTGGGATTTGGATCTGAGGTTTGTTTCTTAATCAAAAGGCCTTGGGCCTACAGGCATGGGTTGTATAAATCATAGGAAGCCTCAAGAAGTCAACCAAAGGATTCAGGGCGTGAGGCATCCAGAGAAGGAAATCTGATCTTCATCTGCTTTATTAAGTTAACATTTTTCTACCGGCGTTCGCCGTCTCCCCTCTAAAACCCTGCACACGTGTGAAGGGTAAGAAGTGAATCTATCCTTGGCAAACCTACAGTGGGTGGGCTGTGAGTGTGCTCCTTGCTTGAATATCACTTTCAAGACAAAGTATAATAACCCCTGAGTTAAATCCTCCTCACGGGCAATAAATTATAAATAAGTTGAAGTTCACAGCCAGAGAATTTGACACAGCCCTGATACAGGCTAGGGGAAAAAAAAAAAAAAAAAGGAATCACATCTCCAGTTACACTCTGAAAGCCTAGCCGGGAGTTTTACTCAATATTACAGTTGGTTGAATGGCAGCACATGCTTAGAGATACTCCTGCTGCCAAAGGGAACAGTTCATGATATCCTGGAGAACATGTGGTCACTCAAAGCTGTCCTCCTGTCTCGAAGAAAGCTAACACATTGGGGGTTTTGTTTTTACTGGAGTTTTGAAGTATGGGAAAGGTGTTGTTAGATTTTTTGAAACGGGTTCCATGTGACTCAGGCTAGCCTTGAACTTGCCATGTGGCTAAGATTGATCTTGAACTCCTAATCCTCTTGCTCTCATCTCCTGGCCTTGGTATTACAGGTGTGCACCACCATACCCTCCCTGTTTGTTTGACTTTTGTTTTCCATGGACACCATTCTTGCTGAGCTTCCTTTGTATGTGTGCTTGTATGGGGCTCAGGGGAAGGATACACACATGTGTTGGACCCACATGCACATCTGTGTGGATGTACTCAGAGCAGAGGCCAGCCTTACACCTCAGCTCTTATACCTCAGGTGTTATTCACCATTTTTTTTTTAAAGACAAGTTCACTCACCAGGCCAGAACTTGCCAAGTAGATTTATTGAGTTTTGGACAGGGGACCCAACCACTAAGTACTAGAGGAATTAGCTGAGAAGACAGTTGGATAAATCCCTCTGCCACCTTCCTCTGCTGGGCTCCTGTGTGCTACTTTGCTGGCTTGAGGTGAAAATTAGTGATGGTCTGGCAAAGGCCAGTGTAAGCACAGGTAAGGCCCTGTACCGTGTATGAACAGAGCTGACGTGCATGGGCACAAGTGAAGACAGGTGTTCAATAGCAGCAGCAGCAGCAGCATCTTTGGAGTACTACAGGCTGCAGAAGCCTGACTGGTGGAGAACCCAGGCATAGACCATTCCCTGACTCCATCCCATGTGGGCCTATACAAGCAAAGCTAAGGGCTCTGTGGGAGAATAGTAACCCATTTCTTGTCTGGTTCCAAGAAAGGTCTTGAGGCCTGGAAACACAGTGACAAACAGTGAAATAAGAATTTATAAAGCTATCACTGGAGTCCTGGTTTAATAAAGTTTTTTTTTTTTAAATCGAACCCAGGGCGTCTCACATGCTAGACAGTAAATAAAGTTTATTGAAATTCGTCTGTGTCTCCTGGTTTCCACACTGTCTGTGACCACTGGGGTTCTGCAAGGCAAGTGCTGGGTTAAGTACTCCCACAGGCACTTAGTTCTTCAGGTAGCTTTTTGTATATTAACTTACAAACTGAAGAAGAAATTGGATTTACCCAGATAAGACACCTTAGTAGCAAAGATGGAGCATGCACTGGAGTGGGACACAGCTACCAAAAGTTACACTGATGGATGGTTTTAGTAGCATGCAGAAAGACAATATTGTGTTAAGTAAAAATGGCTTAATTTAAAACACATCACCAGTGAATTTCACTAAGCATTTATTTGCAAATTTAAAAATACCAGATAGTTCAGAATGTGGTGGTTCATACCTTTAATCTCAGGAAGCAGAGGCAGGTGGATCTTTGAGGCCAGCCTGGTCTACAAAGTAAGTTCCAGGACAGCCAGGGCTACACAGAGAAACCTTGTCTCTATCCCCTCCCCCACCAAATATTAGATTAAAATAATTACAGCAAGACTAGTTTTGACAAAGAGGAATTTAGATATTGTTTTTATTATGCTTGGGGGGAGGTTAAACCATTTTTAAAACAAATATGACTTTTATGAATAAGTATTAAAGTAAGAGTTCATAAACTATTTATTACAAGGAGATAAATGTTCCTGGGATGAAAAGATTTTTGCCAAAGGTGTGGAGAAATAAAGGAAGAAAGAAGGGAAGGAAAGGAGGCAGGGAAGGAGAGAGGGGGAAGGAGAGGAAGGAGATGGAATCAGAGGAAGAAAGGGGGAAGGAAGAGAGAGGGAAGGGGGAGGAAGGAAGCAGGGAGAAGGAGGGAGGTAATTTATGACCATTTTAGATAGTTTAGAAATATTTCCTCAGAAAGTTTTAAGGCAGACAGTTTCTATGTATGTGCCACTGTATCCAGGCTGCTGTGTGGTCTCTGGGATAATCGCCAGAGGTCTTTAGGTTAAGTGTGTCCTCAGACTAGGGTGGCCACCGTGTCTTGAGAAGGGTGAGCAAATTGACACTTACCCAATGTTTTGTGCTGAGAGGATATTAGACATCCTTCATCCAGTGAGAAGTACTAACTGTCCACTCACGGGGACTAGCATGATGGCTTGGGGAGGTGACTCAGTAAAGCTGCTTGCTGTACAGGAGGAGAACCTAAATTTGGATCCCTAGTACCCATAGTGAGTGTCCATAAGCCTAGCAGATATTAGAGTGTCCATAAGCCTAGCAGATATTAGAGTGTCCATAAGCCTAGCACCAGGGGCAGGGGGAAGACAGGTGGACCCCTGGGCCTTGCTAGTCAGCCAGTCAAGCCAATCAGTGATTTCGAAGTCCAGTTAGACCCTGTCTCAAAAATTAGATGGAGAACAGCTGAAGAAGATACCCACATAGACCTCCAACCTCCAGATCCCCCTGCATGCACATTTGCATATGTAAACATACATTCACACACACAGAGGCAGGCACACACATGTACACATACACATAGACAGGCACCCACACATAGAGGCAATCTCTCTCTTTCTCTCTCTCTCTCTCTCTCTCTCTCTCTCTCTCTCACACACACACACACACACACACACACACACAGAGGCAGACACACTCACACACATACATAGAGGCAGGCACACATACATACAAAGGCAGGCACAGACATACAGGCAGACACATACACACACACACACACACATATATATACATATACATCATATACATATACATATACATATACATATACATATACATATACATATACATATACATACACACACACATAGAGAGAGACAGGCAGGCACACATACACACAGAGGCAGGTATATATATACATACACACACTGGCAGGTATACACACATAGGCAGGCACACACACAAAGACAGGTACATATATACACACACAAAATGAAATTGAAGATCGCGGCTTGGTAACTGCTAGGAGAGAGTTGGACCCACCAAGACACTGTCATCTATCACCAGGCTTCCACAGCCCTAGAAGAGAGACTTTGAACTCTAAAAAGAACAAGCCAGAATGAGAGCCACAAGGGAGATGTGTTAGGAGTAAGATGTGGAGTGCCCCTTCCTGGGGAGGGAAGGAGAGGGATGGTGTCTCTTCATTCCTAGACCCAGTGCAGGCTAACCCTCTTAGCAACAAGCCAGGAAACCTGGCCTTGATTGAAAGAGTAGCTAGGAACTCAACTTTAGTGAGTCTGAGTTGGTAACTGAAACAAACAAATGCTTGATCAAATACAAATAGACTTGCATCAGGCCTCTAGCACCTATTGCAAGAAAGTGTGCCGGTCAAAGCCTGGGGCTTGGAGGCTGCACCACAAAGGAAAAGGCAAGGTACACTCAGGTGAGCTCCCTCTCTTTTGGAACAGCAATGCTGGGTTTCCCTCAGAGAGCTCTGTCAGCAATCTAGCTTGAATGGACATGGAGTCTCTTCTACAGGTTGGATCTGCACAGCAGCACGTGCTGTTACTTTTAGAGAGTTTGTCCTGAGAAAATAAAAGTAAAGGCACTCTTAATCATGTTTTTATATAAGATGGAAAACCAATCTCTATGTAAAAGAATATTATCATTTTGACTTGGACCAGAAGGGGGCAGTTGAACTTGCATCTACTCCTGCCCCAAGCCATCTAAATGGGTCACTATGAAGGCTAGAATGGTAAGGTATGGTAAGGTATGGTAAGGTAGGAATGAAGGGCAGTGTTGGAACACTTTCCTGGCACGTATAAAGCCCTGGGCGCCATCCTCAGCATGAGAGAAAGACAGAGAGAGAGAAACAGAGAGTCAGAGAGAGAGAGAGAGAGAGAGAGAGAGAGAGAGAGAGAGAGAGAGAGAGAGAGAGGCAGAGAGACAGGGACAAAGAGACAGAGACAAATAGACAAAGACAGAAAAAGAAACAGAGAGAGACAGACACAGACAGAAAGACAGAGAGAGAGAGAGAGAGAGAGAGAGAGAGAGAGAGAGAGACAAAGACAGAGTGACAGAGACAGACAAACAGAAAAAGAAACAGAGACAGACAGACAGAGAGACAGACACAGACAAAAAGACAGAGACAGAGAGGGATAGAAAGATATAGACAGAGTGAATCAGAGAGAGGAAAATAGAGATACACACACACACACAAAGAATGGTTCACTTTAAAATATAGCTACAGGAAAAAATTCTGAGAAATGAATCATTAGGCAATTTCTGTATTGTATGAGTGTCCATAGTAGAGTCCTAGATGGCCCAGATACTGTGTACATAGGCTATAATGATAAATGCCTGTATACATGTATCTGTCATGTGTTTGCGTGCATGTGTGCACACAGACACATACACACACACACACAGACACACACACACACACACACACACATACTTTTCCTAGCTCACAAGTTTTAAAATTATAGTATGTCTATCAGGGAATGGTGTAACTATTTGTTTACCTCCCTGCCTTCTACATATGCCCATATATGTGCATACATTTATTCATATATGTGCTGCTCCAGGAACTATGGCAAACCAAACAACAAAAGATCAAATCAACTCTATGAGAACAGTCAAGATGTCCCTACATTCCCACAGCACCCACTTTTACAGTAAATGGTTTTTAAAGATTTGTTTGTTAATATAATCTGTGTGTATGGGTGTTTGCCTGTATGAGTTTGTGTGCACTGCAAATGTGTGGTGTTTGGAGAGGCTAGAAGAAAGTGTTGAGTCACCTAGAACTGAAGTAACAAGTAGTTGTAAGCCACTGTGTGGGTGCTGGGGACCAAACTGGAGTCCTCTTCAAGAGCATAAATTCTCTTAGCTACCTATCTCTTCAGCCCTATAATGATTTTTTTTATTAGTAGAAATCTTCTCTAAAGTAATAAAAGTATAATTAGTAGATAACCCAGGACCACAGTGGCTCACTATCCCTGTCAAGTACTGTATACTCTAAATAATTGTACCCAGTATACTTTCATACAACTGCCAGCACGGTGGTTTTGCTGACGCCAACACTACCGCAAGCTCTTGAATTGTGTGCTAGGATATGAAGGCCTATTGACTACAGTGTCACTAGGCAATAGGAACTTTCTGGCTTTGTGGTAAACGTGCAAGACAACTGTCATATGTGTGGTTTATCATCAACCAATATATTGAACTGTGCCATATGACTGCTAAGTTTCATAAAATGTGAAATACTAGTAATGCGAAATTTTTATATGAAAAGAAGAGTGGAAAAATGAGAGGGAGGAGAGGGGGTGACTAAAGAACCAACGGCTACACAGTTTGTTGAAAGACAACATGATTTCAAAAGCACTGACGTGGAGAGCGGCGCATGTCTATGAGCTGGTCAGATACACCAGGTCTCTGGATGGCTGAGGTTTAATCACGTACTTTGTTGATCCCTTTAGAAGATGACAGTATGAAATGAATCACAGATGTTCCAGGGAAAGAGATGCCACCTTTACTTATTCTCCCAGTCACTCTACAGCCACATGAGAAGGAGAATGCCATCCATTTGCCTAAGTTGGCTGGAGACTCAATGTAACACAATATTCTGCTCAATAGAAAGTTACGTGTATATCAATGGTTCTGCTTTGAAACAATTGGAACACAGCAGCACACACTTTGTGCCAGGACAATAATAACATTATTTGTTCTTTGGTGGCACATTTAGTGACTCAAGGTCACGGTCATAAACATTGTCCTCTATACCATGGGTATAAGCAATTCCCAAATAATGAATAGTCCCATTAGTGAATAACACAGGCATCTCAAAAGTTCTCATCACAAAATAAGAATTTCCCAAAACATCCCAGTATCCATGCAGCTTTGTGTTCTGCTGTCAGTTTCTATGGTCCAGCGACAGGGCTCTTCTATTAGCCCCTTTCATCTAGCCAAGCCTGATGCTTTTGGAATCTTCTGTGGTTCTGCAACCCACATGCTCTTTCAAACCTCTATTAATTGGTTTTTGTCCTCTGGATCCTACCATAGCATCATAAGCTTAGGAATGGTCTCTGATAGCAAACCAGTCTGAATTGTTACAGCATCTCTGAGAAACCACCCCTCCCTCCCATGTGATACAAAGAAAACCCTTGGTGGTGCATGGGTATTAGATGAGGGACTGACTCATTCCTAAGACAGAGCCTGACCAGTCCAGGGAAGAAATGGAAGACTACACGATTTCCTTTGAATCCTTTATTTCTGTTATCATAACTTACAGGGGTGCCATCTTTAATTCAGCTGCCACATACCACAAACTCATACTGAGTCCAGAGACCCTGAACCCGATATGGCCCTCATCCTGTATTTGTAGGGTTTTGTTCCCTGAACCTAAAAGCAGAGTTGTATCTATGTCCTTGAAGGCAAGAGGTACTCAGCTCCTAGACCTAAATTAAGCTGTTTGACTTAGGCTGTGTTTAGAGTACAGACCAACATAAGCTGCCAGGTGGAGAAGCTCAAATATAAGATTGACTGCTCACTACCATTGGTGGAAATAAATGGATGCCCACGAGTAATTGCTGAACCAGTGTGTCCATCCCATTGTATCTTATTAAACCTGGTCCATTATTTAAGTTGCTCATGATTCTTATGTCCTACCATTAACTATAGCAGGAAGCCCTCCAAACCCCACTGTCTGTGCTCCGAAGAAGACAAAGTATATCCTCAGGCCACACCCACTCACCGCCACCTTTTGTGTAGCCTGTGACTTAGAAATGAGTTTTACATTTTTAAGTGGTTGGGAAGAAAAATCCAAGAGAGAATAATATTTTGCGGTAAGTTGAGTTGATATGTTCACCTCTAAAAGTTAAACAAATATCTACGTACAGCCACTCTTGTTTATTATGTATTGTCTGTGGCTGCTTCAGAACTGTCACAACAGAGCTGACATGGTTACTAGGTGTCCCTTTATAGAGTAGCTCTGGACATCCCTACTCCTCAGAGACCATTAATGCTCTCTGAGCATTAGTCAAAACAAGGACTGGCATCATAGTCCTCAGCAGAGCACAGGCCAACGACATCAACATGGCCTCCAGAGCAACAACGGGACATGGGCACCAATATGAACTCAGTTTTCTTTTAGGGGCAGGCCACTGGGAATTTGATATGGACAATCCAAATTGAACTGACTTTTTTCTTATCATTATTTTCAGGAGGTCACAAAAGGTGGGGTGGACCTGGGAGGACTGGGAAGTGAGTGTGGTTGGGGTACATGATGTAAAATACCTAAATGATAAAAATATTATGCTAGGTAAAAAATGTTGAATGGCCCAAAGATAAGAATTGCCTCTGAACCAGATGAACCACCATATGTAGAGTCTGGAGACCTCCCTCCAGCAGGGGGCACTACCCTCTAACGCCAGCTCTCTAGGTACATTCCTGCCTGTTGCCATAGGCCCTCCCTCTATACTCAGCTTCTTTTTCTTTACTGTGCTCCCAAAACTTCTTGAGAAATTGTCTAAACCCAAGGGTAGAGGGTGGAGTGTATTACGTAAATTTCCTGTGTGTCCCTTGCTCCTCAGGCTAGCAATGAGGGCCATGAGACATCCACTCTCAGGCAGGTAAGGTGTGTAAAAGCCTATAACCATACTTAGGAATACTATTCAATTCCAACAGTCAGTCAGTTCAGCTGAAGGATGAGAATTCCTGCATTGAGCCTGATTAGTGTGCTAGTCCAGACATATCCACCTTGGAGACCCACGGGTCTTGTGAGTCTCAGAATTGCTATGAATATGGCCTAGCATATTTGCAGATGACAATGTCACGAACAACATGAAAAGGTTGGACCCTCCTGTCTAGAAGGTGGAGGAGGCAGTCTAACGTTTGGAGCTCTCTGGTCCCTGCCTCCTTTGGGCTCTGTTTATTGCTTTCACTTCAAAGCCAGCATGCCTCCTTGCTGGAGTCCTACCCTATTATAAGAACTATTTTGAGGCTCCACAACTTGACAAATTGACATCAGCCTTACATAAAAAACCCCTTTGGATTCCAAGGACAGTGGGAGAACCCTCTCTCCTGAACTACACAGAGGAGAGGGATTAATATTCTGAATCAATTATCTTTCATTTCTCTCATGTAACATATCATTTGGTTTCCATAAAGTTCTGGGCCATTGCCTTCTGGAAAAATTCATGGAGCCAGTGAGCAAACGAGAGGAAATGATTAAAAAGAATTTTCTCTCAATGCCACAAATTCACTGAAACTCTTTCAAGACTCTGGGCAATAGAGCCTTGGTGTTCTCTCTCTCTCTCTCTCTCTCTCTCTCTCTCTCTCTCTCTCTCTGTCTCTGTCTCTGTCTCTGTCTCTGTCTCTGTCTCTGTCTCTCTCTCCGCCTATTTTTCCATTTGTCCTCTGACAGCTGCTGAGCACCCAAGAAGCAGCTGGGGCGAGATGCAGGGACATGCTGGCAGGTAAGAACTCAAGGCCTTAAGAGACATCCCAGAACATCCATTTGCACTAAAGATGGACTCTCCTGAAAATGAACCACAGAATTCTAAAGTAAGACTTGCTCAGACAGACCACAAAACCAAAGCAAGAGAAAAATAAATCCATCAGGAATGACGAGACTGAGCCAGTCACTATTCCCAACTACAAATATAGTGACTGTGTTTGAACTGCTGAGAACAGGGGTCAGTGAGACCCCTTCATCCATGAAGCCCTCCTGGGTCCCCTCCTCCATGTAGCAGCACATAGGAAATCACACTGAGATCTTCCTAGAAAAATGTCTTTCTTAGTCACACACTCCTTTGACTGGTAAGATGTCTTAGCTGGAGATGCAGTGGGGAATGTTTTAGATTCCTTACAAGCCTCTCAGAGCACCTAAACACATATGGTTAATGAACAACACTTACCCAAAGAAGGAAGGCACTCTCCCCCTTTGATAAGTCTGAAGGGGGCATCTGCTAAAGGCAAATGCCTTCTGAACAAGATAGGCATTCTTCCTAAGTGTCTGCTCTTGACAGTTTTTAAATCCTATCTGCTTAAAATAGAGCCCTTAGATTCATGAATGCAGAAATGATCGACAGCTGTCAACCTGCTGGGTCACCGAGATATTTATGCTGCAAATAGGAAGATAAGGCTGATGCTGGGTAGTGGAGCTCCCTTCAGCCTACACCTTCATCAGAGACTGTGCCACAGAGTACTTGCATATCGGGAAATCATGGTGCAGATGGATTCTTCCTGAAGCCAGCAATTAAACCATAGTAATGATGTTCTCAGATGCTGGGGGCCTTTCGTCCACACAACAGTTAAGGACCATTTTAATTTTCATTTTTCATTCTCTCTCTCTCTTTGTGTGTGTAAGCATCTGGGTGTTTCGCCTGCACGGATATTTGTTCACTACTTTACAGAGGCCAGAAGAGGGCATCAGATGTCCTAGCACTGGAGTTACAGGCAGTTGTAAACTGTCATGTAGGTGTTGGGAATTGAACCTGAGTCCTCTGCAAGAGCAGTCCACCTCGTCATCCCCAATCAGATTTTATTCCTAACATGGTTTACATGAAGGCAGCAGAAAGAATCAGAACAAACAGGAACAGAATGAAGGTAGTCGAAGGTTGTCTTAGTTTTATGAAAAATGATTTTATATCTCATTACTTCTGAGTCTGACTTTGGCTTGTTGGAGAATGCAGCATGTGTTTGTTAAATTTTAAAGATGGCTGAAGCTTCCAACTCATTAGGAGCATCTGCTGGAAGTGTTGACATATGAAACTACTTATTTAAAGGCATCTGAGAAATGTCATAGCAACCAAGATGATAAGTCACATTACAAAGAAAAGGGAAGTCCTCAGAAGAGCCAAATTTCTCCAACTCTTTCACTTGGGGATGTTTGCCATTTGGGGGCATGGGGCAAGAAATGCAGGAACAGTAAAGGAGGGGATTGTTAGGAGGTAGAAGAGCCAGGAGACTTGGGCAATCTCTCAGCTGGGGAGACAGAGCTTGAGAGTCAGAGCTGTTAAGACAGCCAGGGAGCCTGGTGTGGTGTTGCATATCTATAATCCCAGCACTCAGGAGGCCGAGATGAAAAGATTTCAAATTCAAGGCCAGCCTGTGCTATATAATGAGAACCTGTGTCCCAAAAACAAGGTTTGAAAAGCAAGATCTCAGAGAGAAGCGAGGTGCAGATGAAAGGGCCCGTCCCCAAACAATCTTTCTTAGAATTACTTTCTGGATAAGTTGTACAGAAAAGAAGCTAAGAAGCCATCAGAGAGGGGCAAGGGTGAGAGAATTTTTCCTATAATCTCAAAGTGATGAGAAGAGGAGAATCGAGTCTTCGTCCTAGTAAAGAATAGGAATTTAGAAAACATTTTATGTGCTCATTGGAAGGCTGCAAAAGGAATGACATCATAGGAAAGGGAGAAAGAAAGAAAGAAAGAAAGAAAGAAAGAAAGGAAGGAAGGAAGGAAGGAAGGAAGGAAGGAAGGAAGAAAGAAAGAAAGGAGAGAAGGAGGGCAGGAGGGAGGGAGGGAGGGAGGGAAGGAGGGAAGAAGAAGAAAAGAAGAAAAGAAGGAAAGAAAAGCAGACGAGGGTGATATCCTGACTACACTGAAGTATTCCACCCTTCTGCTTCTTCCCAGTGATGGGTTGTCTTCCTTGGGGTAAAGTTACTTAGCATACAGTGAAACATAATTGTATAAAGCTAATCACACCAAGAAGCAGAACCAACCCAAACAATACACAATAAAAACAGGATTATCTCTGTCTTGGATTCTAGGCAAATTCTTTAAAATAACTATAATATATTCACAAAAAAATATTGAGCTGGACTATATATTTTCAAAAGTAGAAATTATAAAAAAAAATCATGAAAGGTAAAAACTCAGTAGATAACTTTAACAGAAGAGTGGATGCGGCTGAAAGGGGAGTTAGAATAGGAGAAGCCACAGTAGAAAAGAGACAAGGCTGAGTAAAGCAGAAAGGGATTGTAAAGTACAGAAAACACCATGAAATGCAGGGAGGACTGGAGATTTTTAAGTCTGAAGTATTGGTATCTCAGAAAGGGAGGGAAAATGAAAGGAATCAGAATTAAGATTTAAACAGACAACTAGCCAAGGATTCTCAAAAACCAAATAATTATATTCAAACCAAAGTTCAAGAAATACTATGAATCAAAGAATGAAAGATGAAAAAAAAGAACACAGGGTACATGACAGTAAAATTATTATAGCAAAAGTCAAGGAGAAAAAATTTAAGAAAAATAGTAGAACAAAAAATAGTGCATTGTCCTTTTAGGAGTGGGGAGGAAACCAAGACAGACAGACAGCTGACATCCTAGAATGAATAAATAAAGGAAAACCAGAAAATTGGAATAGAACCTTCACTGTGGAGAAAGAAATGGCCACACTCAAGTTTCATATGCAGCAAAATATCCTACAAAAGTCAGCTTAAATAAGCAATAATATTTAAAGGAGTAAACCAGGTGTTAGGCCTCTTGTCTACAGTCCTAGCACTTGAGAGGGAAAGGTAGAAAGACCAGAGGTCCTCATTTATATGGTGAGTCTGAAGCTATCTTAAATACACAATATGCCCCCATCAAATACTTCATCATAAAATTTAAAATATTCTAGAACTCTACATAAAACTATGTTATTAAGAGAAATTACAGAAGAGTTTAATAACAAAAGGTAGAAGTATCTTCACAAATTGTGAGACTTGTCAGGTTTAGTGACACATCCTTGAAATCTCAAAACTTGGGATCTAGAGACTGGGCATGATGCTGAGCTACATACCAAGATTGCTTCAAAAACCAATCAATCCATTGATCAATCAAGAAATACTAAGTGGGAGACATTGTAGAGTTCAGATGTCAGCTCAAATATATAGATACGTATGTGTATGTGTGTGCATGTGTTTCAAAATAGTCTGTAGATATAGTGTAAGCATAAATAGAATTCCAGTAACCATTTTCATGGTATTAATATGATAATCGAATAAATTAATTAATAATCAATAGAAATCAATTAATCAAGGCTTATTTTAAAGTTATGCACTTAATATAGAATACATTGCTCAAAGGACAGATGGCTGCCAGTATAGAACAGAACAGGGCACTGTATCCATGTATCAGACACACATATATGTGATCACTTGACCTATGACAGAAATGCTACTGAAGTACAACAGAAAAGGCTGTTGTTTTCAACAAATTTTGTCAGCTGGACAATCACATGGGGAAATGGACTACATGCCTTATGAAAATTTAATTTCAGATGGGCCTCATAGCTAACATGAAAGGTAAAAACAGCAATGCCTCCTCACCAAGACAGAATAATATCTTATGGCTTAGGAGTAGTACATGTTTCTTAGACAGGTCATTAAAACAAATCATAAATTAAAGATTGACCACTGAACTTCATCAAAATGAGTAGATTCCCTGCATCAAAGCAAGATGCCCAGGAAAAGGGCAACACACGGGATGAGATTTGTGATGTATATATTGATGATGCTTACCACCAGTGGTGGTTTGGTTTGTTTTTTTTTTTTTTTCCTTGTCAAATTGACACAATCTAGTGTCATTTGGGAAAAGAGAACCTTGTGAGAAAAATGACTCTATCGGATTGGCCTGTAAGCAAGCCTATGTGGCTTTTTTTTTTTTTAATGGTTGATGGTTAGGGGAAGGATATCTATCCCACTGTGGGTTGTTCTACCTCTGGGCGGGTGGTCCTGGGATGTATAAGAAAACAAGCTGAGAAAGCCATGGAGAACAAACAGGTACATAGCATTCCTCCACAAGCTATGCCTGAGTTCCCACCTCCAGATTTCTGCCTTGATAGCCTGCCCTGAACTTCTCTCAGTGTGGGGACTATGATGTGGGCAGTGGGAATCTATAACAGAGAGACCCTGTCTAAAAAAACAAAACGGGAATAAACTAGCACATGGCTGTTTGTAAAATGGATAGATCTAGAATCAGCCAGGAGACAAATGTTTAGGCAGGTCTGCGAGTTTCCAGGTATGGTTAGCTAAGGTGGAAACACCCACCTAAGCATGGTTGGTACATGCCCGGTCAGTCTAGCATGAGCATCAATCTCTCTCTGCTCTCTGACTGTAGGTGACATGTGCCAAGCTGCCTCAACTCCTGCAGCTACAAGTTCCCTACAGTGGTGGACTATAACCATGACCTGTGAGACAAAATAAACCCTGTGTTCCTAACCTGGCTTTTGCCAGGTATTTTGAGAAAAGTAACTGATACAGGATCTAGCAAAGGCCTTCTGCTCAGAATCTCCTACAAAGCACCAAGAAACAGTCACAATCCAGCTTTTCAACTAGGCCAAAGGCATCACAGGCACTCACAAGCATGCCAATAAGCACATGGACTGTTGCAAAACATTATAGATCATCAGAAACACTAATTAAAACCACAGTGAGATCCCATATACATGGGCCAGAACAGCTAAAATGTAAAAGAACCATGTCAAACCCTGCTGAAGATGTGGGGCCCTGACGACCAGATGCAAGACACTCTTAACTATAAAGGACATTACTCCACCATGCCAGTGAAGTTAAGGATACAGACACACAATGACCCAGCAGCTTCATTTTCAAGCATACACAGCAAAGAATTGCACTACGTTCTCCAAAGTCACCAGAAATACCAACAGGAGCACTATTTACAAATACTTCGAAGTGCAAATGACTCACTTGACCATCAGAGCTGTAACAGAGACATCATGGTAATGTCATACCATAAAACAATATAAAGCAATAAAAACAAGCTACTACTTTTCACAACAACCCAGAGGACACTAACAGACACAATGTTAACTCCCAAGAGATAGACATGAAATAGATCCCAATGTAGGACTCTCACTACAGATTTTAAAAAAGAAAAAGAGGTAACACGTTCATCCTAACAGTCCAGAGGTCAGGCTTCATGTCTACCTCTGGGGAAACAACTTGGAGCATAGAAAAAAAAAAAACATTGGAATGCTAAAAATGTTCTATATCTTAATCTGAGTTGTGATTAAACAAGGTGTGTATGTCTGTAAAAGTGAATCAAGCTATAAACTTTATATTTGCACATTTTATTGGGTGTAGCTTATACCTTAATAAAAGAGATATGGAAACTAAAATCAAAACCGAAGGCAAAACAAAGACAGTTCTAGAAAAACAAAACGCAAGAAAATTCACCATAGAGCTGAAGAAAATACTAGAGAAAGCCAGTCATGCTCTGTTCCGTTCTGCTCTCAGGCAGATGAGAATGATTCTAAATAGTGGGGGAGGGGGAAGTGGGGAGGCATGACCACAGTAAGAAGGAGCAGGGGTAACAAAGTGGCACATGTTCAAATCCTAGAATTGATTAGAGAAGGGAAAGTACTCATTTAAATTTGATCCTAGAAGGTCTTCGAGTCCTGTTTCTAAGAGATCTCACTACATGTATGAATATATGAAAAATCTTGCCCAACGTGAAAGCACACAACTGTAGTTCTAGTATGCAGGAAGCAAGGTCAAGGCCAGCCTGGGCTACACAGTAAGCTCATGGCCAGCCTAGGCTACACAGTGACCTCAAGGCCAGCCTGGGATACATAGCAAATCTTGTCTCTAATAAACAATAAAAACAAAATAAAACATCTAAAAGGGATTTGAACTCTGAAATCTGTTTGGTCACAAGTGTTTTATAACTGTATTTATGTGTGTGAGTTTGCATGTGCAGGACAATGCCCAGAGAGGTCAGAACAGAACACTGGATCTTCCAAAAGGAGCTAGTATTACATGTGGTTGTGTGCCACCTACCCAAAGTGGGTGACGAGGATGAAATTCCAGTCTTCCGTAAGAGCAGCAAGCTCTCTTAACCATGGAGCCGGCTCTCCAGTCACAAGCATTTTAAATAAGGAAAGTAAAACCTGATTATTCTGGTTTCATTAATGTAAATTTAAAATATGACATTAGACTTAATTATTGGAAAGCTTTCTTAAGCATCTCAAGAATCATTTAGAAATGTGAGTCTCCGTTTGCAATTACACATTGAATTGAATCTAAATCTTAGTGTTTCTATGAACATTTGGTGCCTGGATAAATATTTGCTTATTTTAACTATTTCTTTAGTAATAGTATGTTGATTGTATGTTTTAATGATAGTGTTTTTGATATGTTAAATGAGATATGATTTATGATAACTGTCAAAGATGCATTGTGTAGTACCAATATTGTCTTCAATAGGAAGATAAAGGATGCACAAGTAATATACATCTATGTTAACTGGCATGCATAGAGTATTGAAGCCTCTAAGTGGAATACTATACTAAATTAAAAGATACTACTATATTCGACTGCATAAATGAATATCATGATCAGGATAAAGCTATATATCAAAGAGTATATATGCTATAGATCCAATGATAGAAAGTGCAAAAAATAACTAAAAGTAGTTGATGTAGAGGCAAGCAAGGTAGGTAGGGCCAGAGAGAGAGCTCAGTGGGTAAAGGCACTTGCTGTCAACCCTGACTTAAGTTCAATCCCAGCACTCACATGGTGAATGAAAGAACTGACTTCTGCAAGTTGCCCTCTGACCTCTACACGTGCACACAATAAAAAATAAATAAAACTTGCTAAAATACCAATAAGGATAACTAATCCAAGAGCCTACCTAAGGAGATCTGGGGTGTGGTTACTATCATATTCCTTTACTGGGTGGTGGGTGGAACTGTCAGGCCAGTGTGCATCTTTACTTTGTAAGTTAATCAAACTCTATGCTATGATCTGTTCTCTTTTCTATATCCATAAAAACCCTATGTTAGATCTCCCAAAGAAATATGAATACAGTGATTGTTATTCTACAAGAGCAATGCTGGCTATCTGTGGCCATGGGCTCCAAGCAAAATTTCTCATGTTTTCAAATCAACTTTTGATTAGAAATTATCTATAATAATCCCTTGACATTATGTTTTATAGCCCATGATACAAATTAAATAATTTATACCTGACTTTATTTTATAGTAAGGTTTAAAATGTTACAATAAGACTCAATTTAATGAATTTAGAAGTATCTGTCTTAGGTAGCTTAAGATACCTGGGGCTTAGAAAATGTTTCATGGTACAGGACCTCCAATTCACAGACCAGCCATCTGGGAGCATTTGAACTTCTAATTCACAAGTTGCTTCTTCTTAAAAAATATCTGAATTTGAAAAAAAATTAACCAGAAGACAGGCATAGTGGTCCACAGTTATAATCCTGGCACCTGGGAGTTGAAGGGAAACAATATAGAGCTTAGGGTTACCCTTAGCTACATGGAAAGTTTCAGACTAACCTGGGCTACATGAGACTATGATTCAGAAAACAAATAAAAGAAGCTGGAGAGATGGCACAGTGGTGAAGAACACTTGCTGCCTTTACAAAGGACCAGAATTTTTTTTTCCCAGCATCCACAGTGGGAGGCTCACAACTGCCTGTAACTCCAGCTCTAGGAGATTTGGTGATTTCCCCTGACTTTAGCAGGACTTAATCCAAGGTTCTCAATAAACAATTAATACATCTAGCAGAAGGTAACAGGATGAATCTTAGTCCTTCGAGAAGTCTGACCCACAGAAACAAATTCACTCAATCATGCATGGATTGCATGAAGATAGACACTCCATTGTCAGATATTGAGAATACTTGAGTCATTTTTATCCAATCCCCACACATGCATACCCATGATCAAAATGTCCACCCAACCCCAAGGTCAGTGTGGTACAGTAGCCTAGGACCATTAATTTGGGGGTCAGAGTACGTGAGCCCAAATCCAGCACATTCACTTAGAGAATGTCATTGTGCCACCAAGCTGGCTTTCAGTTTCTTTGTGCCAAATGCTGATATTTATTTACTAAATATTAGCCACTCGACCGCCATTTAATCTACATCTGGTGTCAGCAACAACAGCTTTGTTCAGAATACCAACTTGCAATGTCCACTAACCATTACCAAGTCATCAGAATAATTGAGTTTAGAATGATGAATGTAAAAATCTGAATTAAGACAATTCTGAGTGAAGAATTCATTTCTATTCAGAGGAGCTTTAATGTTCTCATGGAGTCCACTGGGTGCCAACCCCGAATACAGAGTCTACACAGGGAGCTTATGGTGACTCATTAACCGACTTTAACTGAATAGAGCACTGGCTGACCACGGTGCTGACTCTCAGAGAACTAAGGACAAAGAGAATACACTGTCTAACAAATCACTCAGGAATTACAGTACCAAGTATTCAAAATGTTCACATTAGAGCTGGCAAGACGGCTCAGCAGATCAGGGCCCTAGAAAACTGATCTCTGGGACCTGCATAGTTGAAAGAGAAAATTAACATCCCTAAATTGTTCCCTGAGCTACATACACACACACATACAGACACAGGGACACACAGACACACAGACACACATTCTCACACACTCACAATAAATACAGTCTAAAGTTAATTAATTAGTTAATTGTTGACATTTAAGAACATAAGAAATTTCAGGTTGCTTGAAAGTACCGGGAATATGTGACTCCCTGGACCACAGTGACTGCCAGATGATAACCTAACCGTATTAATCAATACTCAGTTCTGAAATAAATGACCACTTTACACCATAGAACTTGTCTTCCAATGTACTCTAAACCTGTATCTTCTCTTTTTTTCTAGTTTTACTCTTCAATGACTTGCAACAATGAGGCACGTTTAGGGGGAGCGCGCATATCATATCACATTTTTGATATATGCAAAACTGGTGTATTCAGCATATCCATGAACCCAGAAATTAATCATTTCTTTGTTAGTGAGAATGGGGTTTTAAATCCTGCTGTGAATGGTTTAAAATATATCTAACCCAGCACTGCTAGGCATTGTTACGAGAAGCACAATTGAGCATCAGACCTGCTACCCCTATTGTACCTAAGTCTGTGTTCTTGACCAAAGGCTGCACACACCAACCCCTGCCCTCCTCAGCCTTGAGGCATCTCTGCTGCCCTCCTCACTTCTGTCCCCATCAGCTTCATCATGTTTCATGTATGACTGAAGTCATTCTGTGCTTTCTTATGTATTTTAATTATCTACTACCAACAACTTTATATACTTCTTTTACTGTATTTCCTTTTTTTAATGACTGACTTCTATTTTAAGCTACTCATCACTGCAAGTTTTCAATATCAAAAGTAAGGTAGGCTACGGTTCATTAAGCGTCGTTCACACCTGCTGTGTTTTAGAAGCCTTAACTACCCTGTCTCCTCTCATTATCTTCAACTGGTAAATTATTAAATTCCAGAAATGGCCTGGTTTTCAGGGATTAAGTGAAAATCATCTGAAATCAAATATTTTTCACATATGTGCTGTGGACCGTGTAAAACTGCAGTGCATGTTTGGTGAGCATTAAAGGTAATTGTCTTTCCCAACTCTGGAAATATTTTTGTGTGTTTTGTAAGCAGGCAAAAATCTCATGCTTTGTAGCTAGAAATTGTTGTATTTCACAAGTGGATATAGTTCTTTTACTCATTGTAGTTTTTCCCATAGTTTCTATAAACTGATGTCCTCTGCCCTGCTCATGGATGTGATAAGGTTTTGTTAAGAAAGCAATTCAAAAGCTAAGATACTAATTAATTATGCAGATATGAAAAGGCAAGCATCGTTATCAATTCCTCTTTCTGGCTAAAGAGCTTGGATACTGAAGGTTAAGACAGAGAGGTGGGGAATGGGGTGGGGGTAGAGAATAGAATTAAAATGGCCCCACCCCAGAGCCTGAGCTCTTAACTAATATGCTACACTAAACAAACAGACATCTATTACAAATCCTGACAGTAGGGAAGACATCAGGATGGATAGGATGAAGATGAGACCATTGCTATTACTATATCTTCTGGGTCACTGGGTAGAGAATCCACTAATATAGTCAGGGTAGCCTTTTGTGTCCTGGAAGATGGACCAGTGCCGCTAGGCTCAAAGGCATTTCCAGACGGAGGAACAAGTTCGAAGACACTGAATCAATTGTGATTGCAGCTAAAGGATCTGCCGTGTCCCACGATCTGATTAGGGGAGGTAGGTCAAAGACCTGGCTCACTCATGGCCTAGGAGGTCTTCTTAAGACCTCTGTCTCAGGTCTATCCTCCATGTCTGGCAATGACACACAGTAGGCACTCAGTCAAAGATGAATATCCTTAGGTTGTGCTATGTCTAGACCTGTTGAAAGGTTCAGTCATTTTTTGTGAGAGTGGACATTAGGCAAGAGGATCAGGACTATTTAGGCCCAGACAACCACTTAATTCTCATTAGTTCCCTCGTCTTTGCTGAGCTGTCCTCATGCAAGCACAGATCAGACTGACAGCCTCTGCTCACATCCTCCACATCTGCTTTACTTACAGCTCAAAATGAGGACTTTCCCTCACCTCACTAGAACCCTGTCGTCCCCAGTGGATTTCAACCGTCCAGGCATGCTAATTGGATCAAGTCAGAAATCGGGGTTTCTGTTAAATCAGCCATCCTGCCTTGTGACAGCCTGTATGAATTGGTGTCCTCATGGTATATTGAGCTTTAGAACAAGTACTTCTAGGATGAAATTTCCTTCTTTAACCCAAGCTGGCCCACTACCCAGCTGATTTGTTTTTAGCCCCAACCATTCCCAAATCGCAACACAGAGCACTCCTCTGCCTACCAGATGTGATTTATGGTATGTACCCCTCCTGGGCTCATAAGAAACAACAGAACTTACCGGAATGCCCGACTCCTTCATGTACAGCTCTGCCCAGAGTAACCCTAAGTCAGCCTGTGACCAACTCATATGACTTATCCTTAACCCTGAACATACAGAGCCCTCTCCATCCTGGAGCTTCAGTCATCATTTTGCGATCTTATCACCCCTTCCTTGTTTGCTTTCCACTGACCCTATCCCTCAGCCCTACCCAGATCTGGGCAAACAAGTCACAGCATCGGACATGATGAGTCCACATCCAGAATGACCCAAGTCTTTCTGTTCACCACTCTTGTAGTCCATCTCCTGTTACCATCTCACAGTATGGTGCTGATGATGGGTCCCAAAGGGCTCCCTGAGAGGAACTCAACACGTTCCATTTGGTATCCTATTCTCTCCTGATTACAGGAACAGAGGTAGTTGAGAGTTTAAAGGCCATTGTCTTGATTTATGGAATTTGTCTCTAAATTGGACTGGTAACTGCTGTAGCACTTAAATAGTAAAACCAAAGTTAAATAAACCACCCCACGCCACGCCACCCCACCCCCCAGCACGTGGAAGATCTTCACCCTTTCCTGGACCCTGAGGGATTGTTGAAAGACTCTAGGAGAATCCGGGACTTCTAGGTGTGCTAGGGAACACCCAAGGTGGCGTAAGGCTGGCTCTCTGTGACAAAACATTCTCATCACAGGATATTTTGAATCAAAATATCCTTTGGTACTTTGAGGTCTAGTGACCAGGGATGATGGAAGTGGCCCAGTGTCAGGAAAGCAAGTCCTTGCAGAATATTCTGATTTATTTGGTGCGTTGAAATACATCCTGGCATCCTTATAATTTTTTGCATTCCAGCAACTTGGCTACTCACAGAGTCTCTTTCAGCCCCTACCTTCCCTTGTTTGCCTTCTGTTTTACTCACAGGACTAAGCTGGTGAAGGATTTGTGGAGCAGTCTCTGTATGTTATTTTAAACCAGTAAGGCAGGTAAAACCCTTTATTGAGCCTTTATTGTTCTCAGGAATGAGGTAAGTAAACGGGGTTGAGAAACAGACTTCAACACCAAAAAGAAATTTTTTTTTTCAGGATATCTTTTAAAATGCAATTCTGACATAATTTATTAGTTTGGTTAGCAAGCTTCGCTTTGTTGACTCTGCCATGCTCTTTGCCTCTGTCAGGAGAGGGCCGACAGAGGGTGTTCTTTATTGATTTCCATAATTGATGTCAGAGAGTCCCATTACATCTCTGGGTGCTCAAACTTTTTAAAAAGTACTGCATTCATTTCTTTGCGCTAGGAGAATAGCTATTCCCTCTATACTGCAGTGAAGAAACATTCCGGGTCCCTTAAAAACCTTTAATGACTCAACAGCGTTAAAAGCACACCCTTTCCACTCTTTAATTATATCAGGCTACTGTAGTAGTGAAGTTAGCTAAATTGCAACTCCAGTAGGAGTGACCTGGACCACAAGGCGGGTGGGTTTCAAGCATCTGGCTGGCTTCCCCAGTAATTTATGATGGATGGAAGTTTATTAACACAAAACAGCTGAATGGGAACGGGGGCTGCTTTTCATATTCAGTGTATGTCCTAAACAGAAGAACAGCATCTGGCCCTTCCCTGCATGATTACATAAGGAACTTTTCCCCCCTTTGGTAAACCTGATTTGCACATGAAATTCATTTGGCTTCTTTAACGATTTACCTACCCTGAGACTTTAACCTGCTAATAAGCCCCATGCTGGCGCAATTAGTAACTGATTCTAAAGCTCTTTCTAAAAAAAAAAAAAAAAAAAAGATACGAGAATTTTTAATTCAGAGTTCCTTCCCCAGTGTGTTTCTATAAATGACAGAAACACAGAAATGGAACTAATTAAGTTATTAAAAATATATTTAAAGGAAAAATACTGAGCTGCTGGATATGAAAATATATTAACCAGGAATAGATGAGTTTTAATCTCAAGTAAGATCGTGCAAAGGAAAGTGTTCCACAGATTGCTTGGAAGTGGTCTCTGTTTTTGTAGTGGGACTTGAACCTGGAACCCCTGGCTTGCTGTGGAGCACTCCAACACTAGCTTGATCCCCAGTTCCCACCTTCTTTGGGTTTTTTGCTTCTTTTGTTTGGGGGTTTTGGTTTCCTTTATTTACTTGTTTTGGTTTTGTGGTGTATGTGCGGGGTGGGGGGTGGGGGTTGTTGGAGTTTGAGAGTTTTGCTTGTGTTTTTTTCTTTTATATTTTTAAGGCAAGAAATCTCCCTAGGTTGCTTAGGCTGACCCTGAACTTAGTCTGTAGCTCAGAGTCACTTTGAATCTTGGTATTTTCCTACCTCCACCCCTGAGTAGTTGGGATTATAAACCAGCCCCATCAGGCCTGGCTGGGAATATTGTAAGTATAACAAACACGGACAATATGAGTTACAGAGATTATAAAACACAGATCTACTTAGGTACTTAATTTTTTTTTCAAGTTTTTCTTCTTCCCAAAAACTTGTCAGAGAGAAAGCAATTCTCATTTACTTAAACATTCAAGAGCTAAATTTCCCATGCTTTATCACTTCATTAAAATCTTTCTTGACAGACACCCACATAATCGTGTGAAGCAGCAATGGTTTCATCCATCCAGTGGGGAGAACAGAACAGGACAGTGTCTTTTTCTCACAGGAAATTTGAATCCCCACAGGTAGCTGCACCTCAACACAAACTGGAGAAGCAAATCTGTACTGGTTGAGCTCACTGCCTGCTGTGTAGAGAAATGTTCCAACCACTTTCACCCTTGCCAGCTCTTCAACAGCACAGGAAACCTGGATCTTTGTGAGCTAGAAAAGACTATTAGAGTAATGAATTACATAGGTAATCCAAGTTTTTAAAACCCCATTTCCCCCAAGTCTTTGACTCTCCCAAGAAAGTCTAAATGGAAATACAGGAGTATGATTTCAGTATTTGACTCTCTCTGTGAAGAACATGCAACACACAGGTCCCAGCTACGCCTGGGCCTCTCTTATCTTGAATTTATTTTCTTAAGTGTGCTAACAAGAGTAGCGAGTGTCAACATCTGTCTCCACACAGTCATGGCTTTATTTTTGCTAGGAAACATTTGCCTTCCAAACGCTAATGGGCTGAATTGGCTTTTATTTATTTTCTGTCGGCCTGTCACGTCCCACCACAGGAAGACAGACCATTTTCTGAGCTTGGGACATGATGGGACTAGTTAGCTTATTTTGACTATGTGACTGTTAGTGATACAATCCAGGACAGCTCCCGGCAAAGGACTCTGAAGTAGGAGATGCTGTCCAGTGAAGGATGGCTCTGGTCCATAGCTCCCGGGTGGGAGGCAGCCACCTCCTTCAGGATTGAGACATCCTTTGTAGGACAGTAGGGAATGATGTGCCTATTTTCTCCACAGGAAAAAGCCCAGTAACTCAATGTCTGAGTTAGTAGAAAATCTTTGTGAAATCTACTTTCAAAGCAACAGGTTAAATCCATAACTTCATGGAACAGTATCATAGACTTTATAGAGAGAATTAAGATGTAGTTCAAGAATGGACTCTTTCTGTCTGTTCAAACCTTGACCAGAGTTGACCACAAACTCATGGGATAGTAGGCCCTGAAGTGAGCGGTGCTAACACATCAAGGAATCCCCTGAAAGCCTTGTGAATGGCAGGCTCTCACGATGAGATGGTGGTATGTGCCTGTAATATTGGCACTAGGTGAGGAGGATTCCACGTTTGAGGCTAACCTCACATACATGGCAATCTGGAGGCCAGCCTGGGCTATGTTATCATGTCTCAAAAATAAAAGGCAGATTCTCAAGTTTTAGAAATCAAGACCAACTGGTGAAGGCTCCAGGTGGCTCCCATACGTGGGCTACCAGACCACACACTGATTGATATGAGGTTCTGGATATGAAAGATAAATGAACTTATATTTGTTTATGTCTGTCTTCCTTCTCTAGACAGCAAAGCCAGAGGTTGATAAGTTTTTTTTTTTCCTATGAAGAGCCAGAGAGCAAATATATTAAGCTTTGTGAGCCAAGAGGCCACATACTTTGCCATTGTAGCATGGACCCCACTAGACAAGTATACAAACTACCAACATGTTCAAGATGAGCGAGGGCTGAGTCTGGCCAGGGTCCACAGGTTGCAACTCCTCTCTTGGAGTAGGAACCTAGTCTACTTCGCCTGGAGTCCCACATCTGCACAGTGTTTGCCAGATGGTGTCTGGTTGAGAAACGGTGAGGGAGTGTTCACAGTCCTTGCCTCAGGGACACACATTCTGGTGCAGTGGAAAGGAGGTGAAACAGCAAAGGAGTGTGATGTAAGAGGCCCATGTTCCGTGTGTTCAGGGAATATGAGGGTAGAAGGAGTATCAGGAGTCAGGGTACCAGGTAGAGCAAATACAAATTCAGGACTCTCAGTTAATCTTCAACTTTTGTAAGGGAGACGGTGACTACAGTACTGAGAACATATACTGGAAACATATGTGCTGGCTGCTGGACAGACAGCTCAGTGGGCAAAGTATGTGCTGGATGAGCGTGAGGACCTGAGTTCAGATTTCTAGCACTCACAGAGAAAGCTGCGCACAAAGCTCTGTTTGTAACCTGAGACCCGGGAAGCAGATGGATCTCTAGAGCTTGCCTGAGAAGATCAAGCTGCTCCAGACACAGCCTGGAGCCTCAAAACCAACAAGGGGGTAGAAAACGATAGAGGATGGCACTTAATGCAAATGCCTGGGTTCAGTGGCCACAGGTATGGGTGTGTGCAGATGCACACATATGCCGAATATGCGCATACGTCACCCCTCACAAAAAAAAATGTTCATCTGAAACTCACATTTAACTACCTGCCCTCTGAGCAGGGAAATTCAGGGAAGTTCTCAGGACTGTGAGCTGTGCAAGTAGAGAGCAGGTACCTGGAAATAAAAGAAGCCAAAGAATTTGAAGGGTGGGACAAAATGAGTGCCACAAAACTGACACCCCAAGAGTTAGGGGCCACTTCTCATCTGGGCCCAGGTGTGGCTGTGGGGGATGGCTGAGCCCACAGCCAGGCTTGGAGATAGGGGTAATAGCTTTGACCCTGAACGAAAGGGTCAGACTCAATCCTGCAGATAACAGTGAAGGAGTCAAGGTCCCTAAGCAGAGTAGTGACTGTTGCCAAAGGGTCATGATCAACAGTACACAAACTCTCCCATGGGCTTTACAGCACATTAAACTCTGGCCTGATTGTAACTTATTCTCTTTCCCAGGCTCTGCCGGTTGGATTTTCTTCATTATGATGTTGCTTTCACACACACCTATATGCACACACAATACAGTCCCAACATATTCATATGTATACATGTATACTACATGTATATTTACACACACATGCACACGCATACTAATACATACTAATCCATGTCTTTTGTAAGACTTTCCTATCAAGTCTATTCAGTGAGAAACTGGAAATGTGTCTCTAAAGCTCAGAAGAGAGGTGGGCAGATGGAGGAGCCGTTGCCTGGAAGGCAGCCACAGACGTCATGTGAGTGGGAGGGCATACAGAAAGGAGAAAGGTAGCCAAGAGAGGAACTGGAAAGAACCCCAGACTGTATGGGATGGCCAGAAGGGATAGATGAAATAGATCAAGACAGATTTGACAAGGTAGCTAAAGAAGAGAGGACAATTTGCTCTAGAATTTAACCAAAGAGGAAGCATGGAGAAAGAGCCACAAGTAGACTGAACACAGGCATTGAACTTGCCAGTGTAATCACTGCCATACAGCTTGTGTCTGTAAATGGATGAAGGTGAGAGACTTTGAGCTGTGTGGTCTCAGATGCGTTTATTTAATACATTTGATTATTGCCACGAGAGAAGACATCGTTCATTATCTGAGTTAGGGTTTCTATTGCTGTGAGGGGACTTCGGGACCATGGTAACTCTTATAAAGGAAAGCATTTAACTGGAACTAGTGTGCAGTTCTGAGGGTTTAGTCCATTGTCATCATGGTGGGAGACATGACTGGATTACAGACAGACATGGTGCTGGATAGGTGAGAATTCTACGTCTGCATCCACAGTTGTCAGGAAGTGAGGATGGCATTGGCCTGGCTCTATCTTCTGAAACTTCTAAACCTACTACCCAGTGACATACTTCCTCAACAAAGCCATACCTAATAGTGCCACTCCCTATGGGCCTGTAGGGTCCATTTACATTCAAACCACCACACTCATGAAGTTAGCAAACATTCCCAGAGCATGTATTCTGTATCAGGCACATCCTACCTAGATGATGGCTCAGTAAGTCTCAGAGGATATAAAGCATGAAGAGTTGGAGATTGATTCTGACGGAGGGAGCTTGTGGTGGTTTGGATGAAAATGGCCCCCATAGACTCACAGGTAGTAGCACTAGTAGGAGGTGTAGTCTTGTTGGAAGGAGTGTATCACTGGGGCTAGGCTTTGAGGTTTCAAATGCTCAAGCCAGGCCCAGTGTCTCTTTCTTTCTGCTGCCTGATGATCTTGATGTAGAACTCTCAGTTTGCTTCTTTTTGTTGTATATCTGCATAACACTGGCCACTAATAACCACTAGTCAACACTAGACTGTTTTGAAATCTCCTCTGCCAAAGCTGTTAATCCAAAACTCTTCACCTTAGCCTCAGGCAAACTTTTCAGACAAGGGCAAAAAGCAGACACATTCTTCCCCAAAATATCACAAGAACTGTCTCTATACCACATACTAAAATTCTCATTTTCTGGAACCTCTTGAGCCAGGGTCCATACACAGTTCAAATCACCGTCAGCACCAATGTCCTCCACATCCTATTATAGACCATAGAGCCCAGCTTAAAGTATTCAACTGCTTTCCTAATCTAAAAATCCACATTCCTCCAAGCAAAAACACAGTCAGGCCTATCCCAGCAATACCCAAGTCCCTGGTGCCAATTTCTATCTTAGGGTTTCTATTGCTGTAATGAAACACCATGACTACAGCAACTCTTATCAAAGAAAGCATTTCATTGGGACTTGTTACATCAGAGGTTTAGTCCATTATTGTCATAGCAGGAAAAATGACAATGCACAGGCAGACATGGTGCTGGAGAGGTAGCTGCGAGTTCTACATCTGGACCCATAGGCGGCTGGAAGAGAGAATGATACTGAGCCTGGCTTGAGAATCTGAAACCTCAAAGCCTACCCCCAGTGATGCAATTCCTCCAACAAGGCCACACCTACTTTAGCAAGGCCACACTTCCTAATAGTGCCACTCCCTATGAGCCTATGGGGGCCATTTTAGTTCAAACTACCACAGAGTTGATGCTACCATAAGCTTTGATAGATGGATCTAAGAGGAAGCTAGCCTATTGGCAAGTCAAACTGGTTTTGTGGCCCAATGAACTAGCCAATGATGTTAAGTGCTAACTCTCAGTAGTTCTGGGAAACAGCCAGTCTGCAGTTGAAGAACATCTGAATAAGTAATTCCTTTTAGTGACAAGTAGTTTGGTAACTCTCAAGCACTCAAATAATTTACAGTCTGCTCACATCACTGCCACACAGAGCCCCTTTAGGACAAGCTTTATGGAAAAATGTAATCTGATTTGTAACTAATGTATCAATCATCTAGCAATAAATTGTGCTTCTGTGCTACTGAAGCATTTGGGTTTCTCTGTAGATTAAATATTTTCTCTGCATCATTATTTATTTTACAGTTTTCATTGGCTTTTGAGTCAAGCTTTAGAAAGCTGGCATGGGTAAAATCCTCATGTACCTAATAAGCAGAGATGGATCTCAGTTTCTTACATGGTAAATGGACATATCAGCATCTGTCTCAAAGAACCAGTGAAATCAGATTAAGTAATACAGCAAATAGGACTTAACCACAGCCTGATGTTGCTCACTAAGTAGCCTCAGTCTAATATCTTGGCACTGGAAGCATTTTGAGAAGTCCCAAAGACAGAGAGGTCTGGGCAGTGAAAAAGAATGAGATGGAAAAGGAAGGATAGTCTGTTGCTGAGAAGTGTGTCAGGAGGATGGCAGCTGAAAAGACCTTCAGTCACATACTGGAGCTCCAGCAGAATCTGCCATCTTCCTCAATCCCTGGGAGCCACCTGGAGCATAGCTGGACCATGCAAATAGTAGATGCAGATTGTCTTTCTGGGTGTCATACTCAAGATCACAGCTAGCCTCTTCATGGAGATTGATGAGCACTTCAGAAGAATGTAAGTCCACCTCCCTCCTGTTGTAACCAAAGCTCTCCTCTGGGTGGGCTAGAAGAGGCCATGGCGTTCATAGGCTATGGATGGGGAAAATTCCCTCCAAAGAAGCATGGGGGAGGTTCTAGGCAGCCACATCCCTATGAGCCATGAGAGAGCCATAGCCAAGAGGCGTGGGAAAGGGGAAAGGTTGAGGGTGGGGAGGGGAAGTAGGAGGACGGGGAGGAAGAGGGAAGACTTCTTATCTAATTTCAAATGAAACAAACCCATGAAAACAGTTTGTGACAGTTTGGTAAAGACACACAGATCATAGGCATGCAGGAGACAAGCATTCAGGAAGATAGGCCAGAAAAAGGCTGGTGCCCATTCAACAACTAGGCAGTGCTGGGCATATGCCATCGCCTTGACCATGACAACCCCTGGATAATTCTAGATGCCTTGGAGCACAGTTGCCCCACTTGGAAGCTTCCCACATGAAGAGGCATGGTTACAGGACAGAGAGCTATCAGGAAGAAGCTGGGAACATGTTCAGCACTAAACCATTGATTCGTTTTTAGTCACAATAGTCATGTTGGCTTTTCTATTAAGATTTTTACTTAGGGATGAAGCAAGGCTCTAAACAAGCAAAGGAATTGCTGTAGTTGTTTAGGACTCTCTGAGGCAGAGAGCAAGTTGCTATCACTGATGCAGGAAAACCTAGATAATCCTTACTCACTGAGCAGATGAACTAAAGAAGAAATATGTGAGTGAGATGCAGAGCCCTGATGCTCTGTGTGCTCAGGAACCCAGGTAGATGTGGGCGTATGAACAGATAGAGCTGCTTTCCAGTTTGCCTCTAAGAATCCAGTGCGTAGTGAGGAGACAGAAAAGCCGGCCACAGCCTCCTTCGCATACTGCCTGAGAGTTTGTCTCATTCCACACAGTGGATGGCAGAGGACGACAGTGACAGGCAAACAGGCAATGGGAGGAACCAGTCTGCTGGTATCCTCTGAGAGCAGGAGGCACAAGAGGTGGCAGGTGTCCCTGGACAGAAGGAATTCTGAGATATGGAGAGTATGAAGCAGGACTTGAGGACTTCTGTGAGTCCGTGGAGAGGTTTTGGTTTGAGAAGCTAAAACAAACTCTTTCTCCCACTTAGAGGGTTGAGGCCTGAGCAAGAACAACATAAACATCAAAACCCAACATCTAAACAGCAATTGACAAAGGGCTGTGCCCAGCACACATGTTCCCAGGATGCAGAAAGCTCCAGATGTCACTTTGTTAGATCAGGAAGTCAAGCCCCAAACTCACTCATGAGGTCTCTACCTGGAAATCTCTGGACTCAGCCAATAGTATAGAATGAATTGTTGGGAAGTCCGCTTCCCTGGGCATACCATTTGGAAAGGTTCAGTGTGCCCAGAAATGGCATTGGAAAAGTTGCCCAGCTGTTGACAGCTGTTGTTTGTGTTGACAGGCTAAGGAGAATGTTAGTGTTATGGAAGGGAAGTGCTTCTAAGCAGTCATGCGGGACAGAAATGGCCAGATGGAAGACAGGTCTAGGAAAAGTAGACAACAATGAACCCCCAAGTCCAGCTGCCCATTAGAATACCCAGGATCCCTGTTCAGGATGGAAGACCTCACTTATCCCTAGTGGGGAGAGGGAATACTCTTGCAAAGATGACATGAGACCAGTCTGGTGTTGAGTGAGTGCTGTGGATGCCTTCTCCAGTGGCCAGTTTTCTCCCCAGAACAGGAAGGACTGGGATGAGGGTAGCTTAAAGGTTGGACAATGAACTCTTGCTGCTACTAGGGTCAGCAAAACTCCAATGCCTCCCCCTCTTAGTGCTCTGAGATTCAAAACTGTAAGCAGGAGATCTGTGGTGACAGAAAGACTTTATGCTTTTTGTACCTTCTTCCAAATCTAGTATACCTTGTGTGGTTATGGCACATTTTGATCTGCATTGGCCACAGTGTGATTGTTCATAGGCCAGCTGAGACAGTTCCAGGCCATTCCTATGCCCAGCTAGAAAGATCTTCGTTACTAAAGAAAACCTGATCAGATCTCCTCCAGCATTGAAGTGGCTTCCCAGTTCTTCAGTTGAACACCACAGTGAAGTATTAATAGATGGTTCTGGTTTCCAAGATAGAAAACTATCCTTAAACATTATGATTGCTTATGAAGCAATATGCATCTGCTTGTTAGAGGCACCCCTCAATGTGCTGGGAAAGAACAGAGCTTCCGCCATTCCCCACATGCTCAGGATCCCCAGGAGTTAATGGGCAGGTGGCTCAGCTTGTATCTCTGAATGTGAAAGTTGAGTGCATAGATTATCCACGTTTACCTTAAGTATGCATGATAATTTGCTTTCTACTGTTGTGTGAGACACCATGATGAAAAGCTCCTTAAGTGGTAAATGGTTTATTTCAGCTTACAGGTACAGTCCACTATGAAAGGAAGTCAGGTCTGGGACCTAGACACAAGAACTAAAGCAGAAGCCATGGAGGGTTGCTACACAGTAGCTTACTCCTCCTAGCTTGCTCAGCCTGCTTTCTGTTTTAGCCCAGGACCACCTGCCTGCCCAGGGCTGGGCCCTCCCATATCAATCACTGGTCAAGAAAATGTCTCCACAGACCTGCCTGCAGGCCAATCTGATAGAGGCAATCCCTTAACTGATGTTCTCTCTTCCAAAATGACAAAAATTTACCAGCAGAGTTGGGGTGAAATTCCAGCTAAGACAACTTTCGTTGAATTCCTAGATGGAAGAATCTAGAAATCACAAAGGTAATAGAGTTCTATCGCCTTTGATAAGTTACTGGATTTCTGGCACTGGTGTCTCCCCATTTGCAAACAAAGGCATATCTATAGGATGAAATTTAAAGGGAGCAGTTCTTCCTAACCCAGCTACTTCCCAAATAATTGAGATGGACACCTGTTGATTTATTCAACAAGCTTTAAGCACAGTAACTGGGCAAATATTCCAAACTTCTATGCTATCTAGTTACTTCCCAGCCACATGCCCTGGGTAACTTGCATTTAGTTTCTCCTGGGCTTGCCCTGCTGTAGCTGTTTGTCCTTCATGAAGACCTCCTTGGCAACTCTTCCTCATGCCTGACCTCATAGCAGCCTCCTCTTCCTCCTCCTCCTTCCTCTTCTTTTCCTCCTCCTTCCTCCTCCTCTTATTCCTCTTCCTCTTCTCCTCCTCCTCTTCTTCTTCTCCTTCCTCTTCTCCTTCTCCTTCTCCTTCTTCTTCTCTCTCCTCCTCTTCTTCCTCCTCCTCCTCTTCCTCCTCTTTCTCCTTCTTCTTCTCCTTCCTCCACCCTCTTCATGGCCCTTCTTCGCCTGGACCCTCACCTGCCTCTTCTCCTGGCAGATTCCTCTCTCACTCTTCTCCCTTGGGTGATCAGAAGTCCAGCTTTTCTCTCTCCTCTGCCCAGTCATTGGCTGGTCAACCTTTTATTCGCCAATTAGAGAGAATTGGGGAGCATTCTTTACACCACAACGATCATGGAAATGCCTGTGTCCAGACTGTAACTAGATCTCAGGGCACAGAAATCAGCATCTGAATATACAGTGCACAAGACCCTCCTCCAACACATATCTATTCTCCATTCAAAAGTTTGTTCTGAGAATGGAATATGTAGTCACAAGAATGGAAGATGGCAAACCCCAGAGAACGCTTAATAGGCCTTTTTGTATTCATGGTGCTAAGCCATTGGCTGTGTGCAGATATTTGCTGCTGAGCACTTCAGGACTGGCTCACTATAGGAGTATGAAGGGAATGAGGATGCCCAGCCCATCCTTCTCCACCACTCCACATCAATTCTGAAATGGCCATGGTAGAAATCACCCTTTGAGTCTGTGCCACTCACTCTGGACCTGTCATCAGAAGGGGCTAGCAATATGGCTCGGTGGGTAAAAGCACTTGCTGAGCAAGCCTGGCACCTGAGTTTGATCCCCTGGAACCCATGTAAATGTGGAAGGAAAGAACTGACTCCAAAGAGTTGTCCTCTGACCTCCATATGTACACCACGGCATGCCCTCTACACGGCATGTACATGTGCACAATAACCAACCAATTACAAATAAGGAAAAAGGGGGTTGGGTATGGTGGTGATTTATATCTGTAATCCTAGCAGAGGCTAACACAGGTGAGTCACTGAATGTTCAAGGCCAGCCTGGGCCATATTATGAGTGCTAGAATAACCTGGACTACAATGTGAAAAAAAAAAGCCTCCAAAACCAAACAAAAAATAAAAGACAAGCTTTTAAATTAAAAAAAAAAAACAACCTAGAAGGGACATCAGCTAAAGTCACCAGTGTGCTGGCATGAAGGTATTTCTTGTGTCTTTCTCCTGCCTAGAGTAGCCTTGGGATCAGTGGGGAATCGTAGCAGGCGGGGCTTCAGACACAGAGGAATGCCTGCATATCTGCGCATGGGCAGTAGACAATACAGAGATTGTCTTAAGAGAGCCGGACAGTAAAGAGATGGCTCTGTTGGAAAGCTTCTTGCCCTACAAGCTTGAAGTCCCAAGTCTGATCTCCAGAACACGTGTTTAAAAAGAAGCCAGGCATCATAGTACATACAATCATGAAACCAGTGCTGGGGAAGCAGAAGCTAATGGATCTTTGGGGATCATTGGCCAGCCACGCTGCCCAGCCCGCTCAACAAATTCAAAGCCAGAGAGAATAAAAAACTAAAGAGGTAGGCAGGACCCTGAGGAATGACCCCAAGGCTGTCATCTGTCCTGAACACCTGAACACACACACACACACACACACACACACACACACACACGGAGGGGGGCAGTTGTGAGTGACATGACACCCTTCCAGACATTAAAGAAAGTCAAAATCCACTCACGTGTCAGCCCAATCCCAAATAGTGTAGAGGTTCTAGTGACTTTGGACAACATTCTAATCTGTTTGCCACATAGTCTTTGCTCTTCCAGGAAAGGTAAAAGCTTAAGGGATAATTCCTCACCCAACACACACTTTTTTAACCACTAAGAAGAAAGTTAACCTGGGGCAAGCTTTATGAAACACTTGACAAAGACAGGAAGAAAATCAGCCCAGGCCTGCAGTATCTTGCCTGCTGGGGGTGCGAGGAGCAGCAGCTGCTGCACTCTGGTGACTCTGGAGTCTGGGGTTTCCATGGGTTAAGTCCACGCCTCTCCTACCAGGGAGAAGCTTGCCTTTTGTGTTTCTGATGGCGCTGCACCCTAAAAGCAGCGCCAAGAAGTGCAGTGCCAAACAAGAGAACATTTTGCTGGCTGTGATACCCGGTCTCCTCCCAGCTCTCTGGCCCTCTGTGGCCTGCAGAACTGGATCCTGGCACCTGCTGGCTAGTGAACGCCTCTGAAACTGTGTGGTGCCCCACTATACTTTGCAGTGGGATCTAGCCTGGGCTTTGTGGATGTGCTCTAGTATTCCTCACCACCACCACCACTAAATATCACTGTACTGCCTCTGCTTGTGACAGTACCAATTGTCTCCAGACATTGCTGTGTCCCCTGGGAAACAAAATGATCCCTAGTTGAGAGAACCTTTATTCCCGGGAGAACCTGAGTAGCCTGCTCTTCCTATTTCTGGGGTGAAGAGTTGTGGGAAATACTCTGCTTTCTGAATCCCAAAACTTGTTACCCACAGCCTGAGTCTCCTTTAGTTTTTCCTTTTCTGTGCCAACTAAAGGACAGTTCAGTTTAGAAAAAGCCATGAAGAGCATGAAACGTTCTGGCAGTGGAGTTTTGGAGCCAGAATTGGCCTTCCTGGCTTCAAAGATCATGAAACCTCTCATTTGTACTCCACAAAGCAGCAATTTCTCACAAGGATACATCTTTTTTTTACTCTTTTTAAAGTCAAGTACAGCTTGGTAACCACAGAGTACAGAAAATACAGGCTTTCTTCAAGAAGCAATTATTCAAAACCCGAAGACAAAAAAAAAATGAGCATGTCAAATCATGTCAGTCAGAATCCACAAGACAACTGGGGTTCTTTGCTCAGAAGTAACACAATGCTCTGGGTTGGTTTTTTTTTTTTTTTTTTCCTGCTGACTTTATTTCTTAGAGACTTAGCCCAAGCTGTCTCCAACTGCTGACCTTTTCAGGAAAAACAAGAAGATATAGGTGGGGTATGTGGGATTTTGCTTGAAATGTTCCATGACCATTACGACCATAATTAGACCCTGCAATGGAATGTACTAGAATCTGCCTCCAGGATCACTTACAGGGTCTGGAGAAGCCACAGAAAAACTGAACACTTCAGCACTGGTAAGATATTTCTGGGCTGGCACGGGAATACTCAGCTCGTGGAATACAGATCAGCAACCCTACACTCTAATTCCACCCTTCACATGTAGCATGATTATCCACCCGCGCTGTAGAAGCAGCAAGTCAAAACTCGAGGTTTGCTTGCCAGAAGGAAGCCTACCCTTCAATTCTGTGGTTAATGCCACCTAGGGATATAATTACACCAGCTAATATCATCTTTCTACTAAAAAGGAAGGAAATGGATCCTCATGGCCAACATTCATACAACTGAACCATTTTAGGTTAACATCAAATGCCTAAGGCATTTGTATTCTGAAGCCTAAAAGGGAAAATTTGAGCCTTAGGATGCATGTAGGACATCTTCTCCCACTTAGACAATGTTCACTTCAGAAACGTTCTTGAAACACTGTATTCATGTTACTAAAAGACTTTTGCTTAAAAGAAACCTTTCTTAAAATTATTATTACCATCACATACACAGCAGGTTCAGGGAGTAATCAACTATTTGGTGAATTTTTGGTTCTCCCCATGAAGACTCAAGGAATTAACATTGTGTATTCAACTAGGCAGGCACAGAAATCATTTTTGCTTAAAAGATTTGAATGGGATATTTATTGAGAAGGCTTTATGAATGGGATAATTGCTTTTTGATTCAAAAGCTAATCCCCAAAAGTAAATTGGGCATTTAGGAGATCTGTACATGAATAGTGTCAAAGCAGAAATGGCTAAAGCCTGAAGGGGGGGCCAGCAAGACGGCTCAGTGGGTAAAGGCACTTGCTGCCAAGCCGGAGACACGAATCTGGTACCTGGTGAACTATATAGTTGAGAAGGAGAACTGCTCGTTATCCTCTGACTGCCACATGTGTGCACTATCTATTTCAGCTTACATTTACAGGTGACAGCCCATCACTGAGGGAAGTCAAGGCAGGGCAAGACCTGGAGGCAGGAGCTGACGCAGAGGGCATGGAGAAACGAAGCTTACTGACTTGCCTGTGGCTTGCCCAGCCTGTTTTCTTTCTTTCTTTCTTTCTTTCTTTCTTTCTTTCTTTCTTTCTTTCTTTCTTTCTTTTTTTGTTAAAGTGTTCCTTTTTAAAAATATTATTTATTTATTTGTTTATTTATTTATTTATTTACTAATACAATGTCACTATCTTCAGACACATCAGAAGAGGGTATCAGATCCCATTACAGATGGCTGTGAGCCACCATGCAGTTGCTGGGAATTGAGCTCAGGACCTCTAGAAGAGCAGTCAGTGCTCTTAACTGCTGAGCCACCTCTCCAGCCCCCCAGCCTGCTTTCTTATAGAACCCAGGACATCAGCTCAGAAATAGCACCACCCACAATGGGGTGGGCCCTCCTCCATCAATCACTAATTAAGGCAATGCCTTTCCACCAGATCTTATGGAGGCATTTTCTCAACTGAGATAACTGTAGCTTGTGTCAAGTTGACATAAAACTAGCCAGCAGAGTATCCAAGGCTCATATATAAATATTCATAGCTGTGTTGTTCAAAAGAGGCCTAGAAATTTCATGCAAGCCAAATGTCCATCAACTAAAGGAAAAATAAAATGAGCCGTATGTGCACAATGAAATACTATTTAGCTATAAACAGGAACAGAGATTTGATCCACAATAAGCATATAGCTATAAAACAGTATTCAAATCACTTTGCCTAAACGACACCATTTTAGTGTAACCATCTTATGCATAGCAGATTCAGAGAGAGTTCAAGCACGTAGTGAACAACTGGTTCTCCACATGGTGACTCAAAAAATCAACATTAGGCCGTTTAACTGAAGGGAGGCATGAAAAGTACTTTCATTAGAGGGTTAAACACAAGACGAATCCAGATATAAAAGTGTCATCTACGGCTCGATATCTGAGCAAAAGTTCAAGTGTTAGAAATTTTTTCAAGAGGGAGTATTACAGGAAGATGAGACAAAGGCAGAGAAGGGAAATGGAGAGGGGTGGGTGGGCAAGGAAGGGTAGTTGTGTGTAGACAGAACCCAAGCTGGTCTAGGCCTATGTGGGGGCATCACAGTACAGCCCACTGACTTCACATGAGTTAACTTTTATCAACTGTAAACCCCACAGTCAAAAAGATAACAATGTTTCTAAAATGAAATCTATTCCCATACTTCTTCCTATTTAAGTACAGTATCAGGCCTAACATGGAGTTTTAAACTTACTTCTTAATACACATTTCTTCCTTGTGCCCCAATGAGAACCACAGAATATTCACCAGAATCTACTCAATGAAATAGAACTGTGTCCCATTGATGCCCCATAGGAAGCTCCAAATATTGCAACAAAAATACATAAGAAGATGCTTAAACATTTTCTGCAATGTTTGTTCCAGATTCTATCCACTCTCACCTTGGGACTCTTCCTCCATGCAAAGTCATGGCAGAGAGCATTCCAAAGGCTCTCAACATTATCAAAGAACCAAAAATAAATCCAAGTTGCCTTGTAAGTGTGAACGGGGTTTTTTTTTTCCATTCTTGGTTGAAAAATGGCTGCAGATACTACACTCAGATTTCCCAAGCTATAAATCTCTCTTGAGCAAGGACTAGGCAAGGACATTTTTAGCCCCAGAGAATATTTTTATCAAAAAGATGTGACTGAAAAAAAAAATCAAGGCGTCATGATGGCATCTGTGTGCTGTGTTGGCTGCAGAGGTCACCGTTGGAAAACAGGTCATCACTTAAAAATCAAAAACCAAATAAGTAAATAAAAGGAAAATAATCCTTAGAAAAATTGACTCAATTCAATCAAATTCAAGAAAAATAGCACACATTAAGAATGACAAAAATGCCCCTGTTCTTTGGCTCAGTGATTCAGTCTTTCGACATTTATCCTAAAGAAAAGCAAGCTACAGCAACATGATATAAGATGTGGAAAGAGCTCAAGAATCAAGAATAGGAATTGTTTAATTAAATTACTATACATCCTTTTGATGAGATTCCTATCTCCATAAAGACATGGAAGACACTTGTGAGGTAATAGATCGTGAGTTACTATAGAGCAAGGAGAGGATTAGAGTGTAGACTATTATGCAAGCAAGCATATCTGCATGGAAAGGACTAGGCGGAACTGTGTAAAAGTATGAACTTTTGTGTAGCAGGGTGGCTACATGTATCACTTGCTTCTCATTACTGTGACAAAGTTTCCGACAAAAGCAACTTAACAGATGTAGTGTTTATTGGGATCCGAGGCTGAGGGTACAGAGCAGAGAGAGTTGGGTGACTTACCAGGAAATGACAAGAAAGTATAGTTGTTGGAGTATGAGCTAGCTCGTCACATCCCATTACCAGTCAGGATAGTGCTGGGCTAGCTTTGTTCTCTTTACGAAGTTCAGGACCCTGGTCCACGTAATAACAATGCCCATATTCAGAATAGGCTTGCCTTCATCATCAGTGAATCCCCTCAGGCAATGATCTCATGGACACACCTAGAAGTGTGTCTCCTACGTGTTCATAAGTGTAGTCAAGTTGGCATCCTTCTTCTTCCATGTTTGTAAAATGCAAAAATGTCATCCATTGTATAATCTAGAAAAAATTTAGACACCATACAAATTTTATGAGCAACAATTCCATTAAGCAAGTTGTGCTGTCACTACCGACTACACTTATGCTATTGATGACAGAGAAATGACCATTGGAGATTTCCCTGTCAAAAAGGAAGGAAAGACTAAGCTAGAGTTGAGGCCAGAATGTGATTCTCTACAGCTTTAGCCAGGAGAAAAATGTATAAACAACAGGATTGATCAAAGAGGCTCCTGAATTCTGTGCATATACTATTGCTATTAACTTTTTATCCCATCCTCTGAGAAGAAACTGCAGATAGCTCAAAGTTCCCTCTATGGTCTACTGGTCTGACCTGGCAAGTTTCCAGTCACTAAGATGGCTAATCCCTAGAGTTCTTCACCAGACACTTTTGAAAGTGACTGACAGGGAGCCAGCCACCCTGGCCAGGCAAAATGAGCCACGGTTTATAGCAGCTAATTTCACGGTTCAACCTGGCTGGGTCATGCTACCCACTCATTTGGTCAAACATTGTAGATGTTTCTAAAAAGATATATTTTAAATGAGACTAATACTTTCATCAATAGACTTCTAATAAAAATTATTCTCTACAGTGTTGATGGCCTTCATCCAAAAAAGTAAAGGCACTAATAATAAGAAGACTGACCCCTAGAAGATAAGAATTCTGCCAGCAGATAGCCTTACACTTAAAGTGGAATATCGTCTCCTGCCTGGTTCTCCTGCCAAGGTCTAGCTTGCCTGTCCTCCCTCAAGTTTGGTCTTTCCTGATATCAGTTCCTTTAAAATCCATTAATGGGCCAGTCAGTCAGTCTCCTGTCTGTTTCTCCTGTCAGTGCGTGTGTGTGTGTGTGTGTGTGTGTGTGTGTGTGTGTGTGTGTGTCCTTCTCTGTAATGTAACAAATGCATATCACATGCATATGTATACATACAGTACATACATACTCTTTAAACACACACACAAATACACACACACACACACCTCATATTCTCTTTCTATTCCTCTAGAGAACCCCATCAAGACAAAGGCCTGCATCCATGGATGGGTGTGCACTGTCACCACCAGGCATAGAGGAGATGTCAGAGAACATCTGTCAAATGAGGAAAGGAGGAAGGGGCCACTGTTGGGTCCTAGAATGGAGCTTGCTCAGGCCAGTTGTTCATGTCCCTCTGGAAAATCCATGTAAATTAAATCATCTGCAAACTTTTCAGCATTAATAACTCACAGAGCTCCTGGACCTGCATGAGTAATATTTTTAAAAATACAAGCAAAGAGCCAGACTTTGTGGTTCATGCCTAAAACCTCAGGGAAAGCTGACACAAGCAGATTGCTGTGCATTTGAGGCAGTCTAGGCTGCACAGTGAGTTCTAGACCCACCTGGGCTACAAAGTAGGGGTCCTGAGATCTTATCTCAAAAACCCTGGAAGGGAAGAGACAACGAATATAAGCAAAGCGTGTGATGTACATAAATTAAAATTTCATAACAAGGTCCATTTGTCTATACAATGCTGGGAAAAACCAACAAAATATAAATTAAAGAAATCAGGTCCCCAATAAAGGAAAGAAGAAATTACATTTGTCATTTCATCCCTGCAACTGCTCACCAGCATCCGAAATTGCTAAGCACACACCTGAGCCTGCTACTGATGCTGCCCTCGGCGTCTCCAGTGAGGTCTCAGTCTTCACCGCTCAAGAGCTTGTCATGAAGTCACACTGCTCACAGGACTGCCCTGTTCCCAACCTCTGCCTTCTTTCCCTGTGAACATTCACAAGCACAAAGCAATTGTGCCCACTGTTTTTGGTAACGTAACATGGAATGCTGTAGAAAAAGACTATCCTATCCTGTTAGTTTTTCAAGACATGGATGGAGTCAGGCATGAGGCTGATGCTTGTCTGCCGTCTTAGCTGGTTCCACGCTGAGGCAGGGAGATCATTGCAAATTCAAGTCCATACTGGGCTACATAGCGGAGACCTTGTCTCATATAAACAAGCAGAAAAGACACTTATCTGCCCATGTTTTAGTTACTATTTTATTGCCATACCTCTATTTTTGAAAGAATTCAAACCCTTTACTTTAGTCAGAATCTAGTGCTTTTAAATTTTCCTATAGAGTGCTTTTCTTTTCAGGGGATCACAAAAGATCTGACTTAAAAACTACCATTTACACAACCGTTTTAAATCAGTAAAAATGAACTAGACATTAACACATTTTGTTTTAAAAACTGAACTGGATAAGCTCTAGCTTGTGTGATTAAATACCTGACTGTTTTAGTGTCCCCATCCTAACAACAGGCACGAACACCTTGGTCCCCAAGAGGGCAGCATGCAGAGGGAGACCTAAAGCCCCACTTGAAGCTCAGGTGTGAGTGCCTTCACAGACAGAAAATTTAAATCTTTGCTTTTTCTTCTCTGGTCTCTTTATTTCCCTTTCAGTGAAACTCTCCTGAGGTTTAGTCTGAGGAAACAGGGTCAAGAGTCAGCCTGCTCTGAGACACTTGCTCCTGCCTAGAGCAGCGAGCGAGAGCTGCTCTCATTTTCAGTTGTGATATGTTTGTGCTTTGAGAAAGCCAGTCTGCTAGTGTATCAACTCCCTGGAAAGACAAATCCCTGAACCACAGAGCACAAAGCACCAAGCACCCACTTCCGTCCCCAGAGTCATTCTTACAACACTTCCTTCTCAAGTAGCCTAAGCTCCCTCTCAGGACAGCTCTACCTACTATTGGACTTGCTTTGCTTTGTTTAGAGGCCAGAGCCTCACACATAGAAGACAAGCATTATGCCACCAAGCTATATCCTCAGTGTGTGTGTGTGTGTGTGTGTGTGTGTGTGTGTGTGTGTGTGCCAGTATGCCTGGTTCTTTTGCATGGATTCTGGGAATGGAACTTAGGTCCTCATGTTTGTGTGACAAGTACTTTACCAAATGAGCCATCCCCACCCCACTCCCAACCCCTGGTCCTTATTTCCTTATGGGAAATTTTACTTTGAGGCACAGTCTCACTAGGCTACCCAGGCTGGGTTAGACATGGCGATACTCTAGAGTTATCGTCACAAGTAGCAGTGATTGCAGACATATACCATGACAGGCTCATGGATCTTAATCCTGAGCTACCCTCAGGCTCTTGTGGATCTCACATCTGTCCAGTTGCAGTCAGATGGGAGAGTGCTTACATACCAGACTTCCTCCACCCTAGACTAGTTAAAGCCAAAGGAACAGGGTAGAGCCTCCCTTCTTTGTCCTGAATCAGGTGAAGTGAAGGTTCAGACTCCTGGGACAGACAGGGTTCCTAAAGAGGGTTTTGAGAAATTGTTGAAGTAAATCTGTCCTGAAAACTGCCCCTCAAAAGACTCCAAGCCATATGCCTCAGTCAACTGAGAGGCCCTGAGCTCTATGGCTTTTTACACAGAACGCCTGCTTCTCAAAAATGACAGGCCTTCTAAGGCTCCCCAGAGAGTCATGTATCCAACAGTTCAATCTATGTCCTGTTGGGGGTTTTCCCCCCTGAAAACACATGTGTCCTTTTGTTCCATGGTCTCACTTGGCACCCAGTCCCCAGTTCGTGTGCCCATCAGATTAGCTCGAATTCCATGCTTTCTCTGCTCTGACAAGCTAATGCAGAGACCTACAATTACCTGAGGGCTGGTTTGAGCCCTAAATGGAACTAATGTCTGCCCTGACCAAATGCCTCAAGACCCACTCCTCTTCTCCCGCCTCCTGTTAAATTGCTGCTTTTGTAGGCTGTCTTCCAGAAGTAAAGCCCCAATACAAGTTAGAACTGTAAGCCTACTAGATTCTGTTCTCTACTCTTGTTGAATCTTTGCCACTACGTTTCAAAGGCCTAGCAAAACGGACAGTGTCATTCTTACAGTGACGGACAGAATTGCTACCTCAGTGTAACCTCACTTCATATGTACCAGAAGTGAGAAGAAAGCACTAGCACTTTTGCCTTCCATAGGTAGGTTTTATATGTCAGGACTTAGGAAGCCCTTGCCTGTTGGTATCTGCATCTTGACGCATTAAACCTCTGTAAGGAGAAAGAAACCTACTTGGCACTCATGTTGAAAATGCCAGAAATATTAGGAAATTCCAACCCCGGTTCTTGAATAATGACATGGCACACAAATTTGTTCTGGCTGGTTAAAGTTTTGCAAACATAGGAAAGACAAAAAGAGAAATGGTTAATAAGACCCAGTTCTTGCTTATGGGCCTCATGGGAAAAAATAGCCTAATATTAGTATCAAATTACCTTCCATATCCATCAGCAGTGAGTTGTTCTATGTCAGTCCTGAGAGGGACAATCAGATAAAGCCCTACCAAGTGCCTGTGGAATTCGCTGCTCCTGGCGTCAGTACTGAAAGGGTAAGAGGGAGCCAAGCAGGGCCAACTGTGCCTGGGGAGTGGGAGGGTGGGATGTGCTCACCTACCTGACTTCAGGAGAGCCAAGCCTCCCTTCCAGCATAGGCCACATTCCCCGGCTGCTCTCAGGAATCTCAGTGAAGGCCTTCAGTGGAGAAAACTGGAAGCTTCTCTATAGGATGCCTTAGTGGGACGATCCATCCCTTCCCTTCCTCAGTAGTCAAAGTAGACTTCCATTTCCCTGGGCTCAATTTTGTTCCAGAACCTTCCATCCTAGCTGTATGCCCAAATGCTAGGGTACAAAATATATCAAAGACCTCTTTGGTTCTTAGGAGATAGGCGCCTCCGCGCTGCTTTGAAGGCATCCATTCCCCTCTCGTTTTAGAACTGCAATGTACCTAAAGTGGTGACTCCCAATCTGCAGGGACCTAAGAGGTCACTTTGTCAGCAAGTGTGGCCTCTGTTACATGGTCATATTGTAACATGGTCATACACAGGACTGCTCTTCAAATATGGGCAAAGAGTATTCCTAATGACTACAGACAAATCCAGGTAAAAGCATGTCTTAATTTAAAGTAGCTTCTAAACACACATTGATAGTCTGCAGAATTGTTAGATGCTCTGAGTAGAGCTGTCGTCCTTGGAATCACTGAGCTAGGAGGCTTTCGTTGCCACCAGATTTCGTTATCATCCTCAAAGTCATTTTCAAGTTCCCCCTAAATATAAGCATGAAAGCTTGAGAAGCAAGAGTCAAGATGCTGCAACTTTATTGTTCCCATTCTATACATCAGGAGTATTTCAGCATATGATAACAGCAATGGTGGCTTCTGGGACAGCATTCAGAGCCAGTGGCAGCTGGCGCAGAGGTGGATAAATCCTCAGGTCAGGAGCTCAGGTCTCCTGCCCTTCTCACAGCCATCCCATCTTGTAGCAACTCACTGTTTGGATATGATCAACTTCAGCTGTGTGTAACAGCTAAGCGGGTGGGCTTTGGAGTTGGGCTGTGCCCACATAAATTACAATGCTCTCTCTCTCTCTCTCTCTCTCTCTCTCTCTCTCTCTCTCTCTCTC
>NW_021604637.1:1002355-1050392 GCF_004785775.1 Grammomys surdaster | reverse complement strand
CTCTCTCTCTCTCTCTCTCTCTCTCTCTCTCTCTCTCTCTCTCTCTCAGTTGATGGCTGTGTAGTCTTACTGAACTTACCCTCTCTCAGCCTCAGGACACTCATACAATAAACAGGTCCCTACTAGTTGCTGTTTGGGGATAGGTGGGGCCTTAGCCTCAGGGCCTGCCAGTCACACTGGCTGCTCTTAAAATTCCTGTCCATCTGTCAATCAGGCCCCTGTGCATTCCTTCAGAGGATATTTTGGAAACACCTACTCCAAGTCAGGTACTGATCCAGAGCACAACTTCCAGAACCTTCTACATTTCTCTCTCTCTCTCTCTCTCTCTCTCTCTCTCTCTCTCTCTCTCTCTCTCTCTCTCTCTCTGTGTGTGTGTGTGTGTTTATGCATGTGTGGGTATGTATGCAGATGTGTACACATGTGTATAGTAGCCGGAGGACCACAACCTTACATGCCATCCCTCAGGAACCACCCACCTTGTCTTTTGAAACAGGTTTCTCATTGCCAGCAGCTAGGTGAGTAGGCCGGCCAGGCTGGCCAGTGAGCCCTAGGAACACACATGTCTCCATGTCCCAGCGCAGAAATCATAAACATGTGCCGCCATGCCTGGATTTTTTTTTTAATGTGGTTTCTGGGAGTGGAACTCAGGTCCCCATGCTTACATAGTAACCACTTTACAGACCCATTCTGCTAGCCTTTAAAAAACTTTTTTTTTTTTTTGGTATCATCTATGTGTTTCAGATTAGTAACCGCTTTAGGGACTTTGTATAGAAGTCCTTCCTCCTATTGCCCAGGTAGAAAATGGGACATGCATTCCCAAGTTCCCAGTTAACCTGAGCCTACACTTAGGCTCCTGCACGCATACACTCATAACAAACACCCTCACACACACACACAGACACACACACATCATCACCATCATCGCCATCACCATCCAGGAACACATCACAGCCCTATCATCAGGTAATTACCTTCCTGCTAACTTTGCTCTTCAGAATTCCCTTCCTGTCCTTCATGCAGCTGCTCCTGGTTCTAGGAGCCCTGGGGCAGCAGACCTGCTCAGCCTTTCCATCCTGCCTCATCTTGCCCCTATAAAGACGCACTGCCCTGAGCTATACAATTTCCAGAACAAACATGTAGGATGCTTTACAGCCCAGCCCAGTCCAGGAGCAGAAAGCTATCTTTCTGTTCCAGTGACTGTCTTGTTAATTAGTATTTTTATCAGCCAAGCAAGACTTGCCCAGACAAATGGGACTATTTTTACCCAGGCTGTCGTTGTGCAGGTGTGGCCAACAATGCAGCCAGGGTCTCAGTCCTGTCATCCAACACAGGATGCAGAGAACACTCAGGTGTACCTGGCTGAGCTGAAACACCTGTATGATGGCCACTGGCCCTTTCCAGACTGTGTTCCTCACACCGCAGGGGTAAATGAATGATCCTGGAGGGGTAGTAATCGAGCCAGGCAGGAGAGGTTATGGGGTCAGGATTCCTGGGAAGAGAGGACCATTAAAATGTACACTTCCTGAGGATAGTAGAAAAAAAGTAAGCTGGGGAGGGGGAAGACTAAGTGGTTCTGCAGAGCTGGTCCTATCCCCACAGAGGGGCCTCTCTGGGTCACCAGGTCACCACTCCCACCGCTAACCAAATTGTGTCAAGGTTTTGGTCCCTGGGAGTCATGCTTCAGTCCAGCATTTGCACATGGCTGAGTGTCTCCAAATGTGACCTTGCTGAAGGAAAATAGCTCTCATTTGTCACTTTGGGAATAATAAACAATTTCAAAACTAGGGTGGGAGGGCACAGCAGCTATTTCGAAACAGTTAAAAACGGTGTTTTAGGGGGAAAAAAGTGTGACTGTTTCCATCTCTCCAATCTTCCCTTCTCCAAAAACTAACCAAAGGGACACGGGCACGCTTGCTTTTATCTTTATTTTTCGTGCTTTCAGAGATCTCCACTAAAAAGCTCAGTGTGTGCTCAGGACAAATACACCCTTGTGGCTAATTGAAAAAAAAAAACAAACTCCAGCATGAAAATACCAAGGCACTCCTCTTTTCTTATGTAAATAAATCTCCAGATGGCTCATTTGTAGGACTCTGTTTACTAATTCTTGTTTTCTTTCTAGACAATCTGTTCCCAGTAACCATCTTATCAGGAATACTCTGGAGGTAAAGCTTCCAAGTTCATTCAGTGGAACATCCATCGGAAGACATGGCCAACCTGAGTACTACAGCAATGGTGCCAATACCATACCCACATACCACATACACACAGCACACATATACCACACATATATCACACACATTATACACACATCACACAAATAACACACACACACATCATACATACACACACACACCACACAGACATTATATACACACATACCACATATACCACACACACTACCACCTATATATTCATGTACACACCAAACGCAACAACACACATACACATCATATACACATAGCACACATAGCACACACACAATGCACTTCACATATACACATACTATGCATACATATCACATACACATACCATGCACACACACCACATACATATCATGTACACATGCCACATATATATACATGTACATACCACATACATCACACAAACTCATCATACACATATATCACATACACATGCCACAGACATATGACAAACACACCATACATACACCACACACACATTACACACGTATTATAACATACATTACACACATCATGCATATATACCATGTACATATTACACACATATGTACATACAAAATATACCACACAGACATCATATACAATACACATATCACACACGTACATAGTACATACACATCTCACATCCCACATATACCCATACTCACATTTACACCATAGGTAAATCATACACACATATACCATAGGTCTCTCTTCTCTCTCTCTCTCTCTCTCTCTCTCTCTCTCTCTCTCTCTCTCTCACACACACACACACACACACACACAGTATCTTATGAAGGACTAAAATACTTGCGCTATTGTTTGTTTGGGTACAAGATCTATATTTTAGTGTTAGAAGACAATAATATCAGGGTCATTAGAACATCAAAACTAACGATTGGTGCTTCTAGTTCAGGACTACAACTCTGTGCTCAGATCTCTTTCTCTCTGCCTTCTAGTGGCCACTGCAGACACAGTCATGTGTGGAATCCTTTCCACTTAGAATCAGGGGGATCACATGACTGTTTCCAACAGCCTCAACCAAGTCACCACCAACAGACCTCACAGTGATGTGTGAGGTGGCATACATTTACCACCCCTGAGACCTTCCTTCCTTTTACCATGGATTCACCAGAACTGGGGATGGGCTCGGTGGTACTCAGTGTCTCCCAGTCAGTTAGGGTACCCATCCTTCTGGGAGCTCACCCAGCCTCTCTGCTGTAGAATGGGAAGCCATCTGTGATTTCACTGCTCTTGACTGTGCTGTGAAGATGCTGCCTTAGCTTATGAAGTCAAGTGACACACCTCCATAGTATCGGTGCATCTGGCTTTGTCACTCATGGAAATCAGGGAGAGTTTCCTTTAACATTCTATTTTTGTAAAGTTCTCAGAAATGTCACTTCTTGCCTGATTCTAATTCTAGATTATAATAGCTATCAGGCCTGAAGTTCAATATTGTCTTTTAATGCACCAAGAACCCATGTTACTGTATCATAATTTAAAATAATATTTTGTTAAATATATTTGCATATATTTGACTTCTTTTTTAAGTATACATATTTAATTTTATGTACTTAAAGCATCATCCCAAGAAGGGGTCCAAAGACTTCACCAAAGGCTGTGTTACTTCCCCAAGTTGGATCTGTACAACACATATGCAAAGACTAAAAACCCGATTACAAGAAAGCCAGGTCCCCTAAACTCTTAGGTTCATTCTTCATGCACATAAGAGGCCTTGATTTCAGACAGCCATCTTGGATTAAGCCAATAGTTATGTCCATATTGATAAGAGATTATATTAATTTTAAAATTATTCATGTTAGAGATACAACAAGAGGTGAGAGAAAAAACAGGTAAATGAAATAAAAAGCACAGGCTTCCGTATTCTAATCTCCAAGGTCACTATTGAGATGCACTTGACTTTTTGCACACTGCACTCAGTACAGGAAAACGGAATAAACAACACATCCATTTATCCTGCAGCCAACATATTTCACTTAATAAAGTAAAATAGAATGTTGCCACAGATATCTTTCCTTTAAGAAAAATTGCCTCATTCGTTTTAGTGACTAAAATATTTCAACAGATGAAAACACTCCAATGCACATAAGTCCCAACATAGGAGAATCTCTCCAGCCCTCACTGGGGCCTGAGTGTTAAACACTTCGCTTGAACAGCTCTGGGCTAGTTTGCCATAGCTAAATCAGTGGCCAAGACAGTCACTAGAAGAATTAACCAGAACATATATGCATCTGAACAAACCAGACATGTGCTTATGCATAAAGAGACATGTTCACATGTGAACATACATGTATCTGGACAAACTTGTTCCCAGTTTGATAGATTGCAAAGAAAGGTTACTCTGTCTGGCCATGAACCTTCCAAGTTCTACTAGACTCAAGACACAGCTAGAAAGGGTCTCTACCTTAGTAGGACAATTTCTTTCCATATTCAGATTCTATGCCTTCTATGGCTGGTAAGCCTCTGCTAGGAACAGTTCTCCTTCAGTGTCTTAACAGATGTCAGCATCTCAGAATTCTCATCAATCAGTTGCCTTGGGTTGTGTGAAAGGGGAGACTCAAGCCCAAATGCAGAGATTTAGCGTCATGCCCAGCACTGTTACACTAGGGTAAGGCCAGTGTAAGCCAGAGGCTCCAACTCAGAAAGGAAATGAGGAAGTGGAACAGCTCAGGTGAAGATTCTAAGAGAAGGCAGCTCTCTCCTGTCAGCATTGCACGTTTGGGGACTCCGGAACCGCAGAGCTGAACTCAGAAAGCCAAGGGCCCCAGGCTTCTGTGACACCAGGTGGTAGGTTCTGCCTGAGTCCTCCTCTCCCTATCCATCATGAGATTAAGGGATGCATATGAAAAGCCTGTCCACTGGCCCCTGCTCCTCTGCCCTTTATCCTTTGAAACCACAAACCACCACCCAAACCAGCCATATCCAAATGAGGTGGGATCAATAAAAAACCTGGCTCCCAAGAGCTAGCTTTCTTCCCCTTTGTGCTTTTGTGCTACCTAAAACCCAATCATAGCACGGAGGTCAGAAGGTCTGCCTCCCCGCCCCCTCACACAGATACTCCCCTTCACATCACATCTTGCTGTCTCCTTTCTGCTTTGGCTTTCAGCAATTTAAAATTCCCTGGCAACGAGTCAGCTCTTCTATCAGAACCACAGAGGCTCCAGACTATTCTACCTCTGTGCAATGCAGGAAATAAAACAAAGCCGGGCTTGTTCCCAGTTTGATAGGCTGCAAGTTTAGGGAACTGGGGCTTCAAATGTTTCCACTATTTTGTTTTGGCACCAGAGTGTCTGTGTTTAATTCCGTATCTCCTGCCAGACTTGGGCTGTGATAATATCAACATGTGGAGAGATGGAGAACGCCACCATCATTGCCATCCCAGGCTGGCATGGAGTAGGGATGGGGGCAACATGGAAGCACACAGACATGTGTCAGCACATAGAGAGACATGCTCACATGTGAACATATACTCATCTGGAAAAATATAGGCACATACAACATACATAGAGCATTCAGTAACACATTCCTGTAAGTTCACGGTCACATGAAGACACATCCTGACAACATTATTTTCCCATAGATATATCAGTGCTCATAGAGACATGCATTCCCATATGAACACACTAATACATTTATTATCCTTAATATATACCTAAATGTAGGCATGGGCATAGATTTAATCATTTTTCTAGGTTTCTTTCTATTGCTGTGATAAACATCATGACCAAAAGCAACCTGGGAAGAAAGGGTTTATTTGCCTTATAGATCCCAGATCACAATCCATTGCTGAGGGAAGTTGGAGCAGGAACTTAAGAAAGCAATCTGGAGGCAGGAACTGAAAGAATCCATGGAGGACTATTGCTTGCTAGCTTGCCCCTTATGCCTCACCCAGTCAGCTTACACAACCCAGGACCACCTGCCTAGGGATGGCACCACCCACAGTGGACTGGACTCTCCCATATCAATCATTAATCAAGAAAATGCTGCATAGACATGCACAGAAGCCAACCTGATAACAATAGTTCTTCAATTAAGATTCTCTCTTCCTAGATATGTCCAGGTTTGTGTCAAGCTGACAAAAACTAACCAGCACATTTATATATGTACCGACACCTCTCACATAAACACATATATTCACACCAATACTCACATGGATACGCATGGATACATACACTAATATGCACACTCCCAACCACACATAGACACTCTGTTATACACCTTCATAGAAAGACAGGCACATGGACATACCTGTGTGCTCAGTGATATACACATGGAGGCAAAGGGAGGTGTGTGCATTGCTCAATGGAATATAAATAGGTTACAGCAATATTAATGTATGAAAATGTTGCAATAAGATTTATTATTTTATACACTAACTAAAAAGTGTTTTTAATATTTAAAACGCAATATAAAAAGATAAATAATTTTTAAAAATAGCCACTAGGATGGCTTCATCAAAGTAGTTGATGTTTTCATAGTATCTGGTGCCCTGGCTATACATTCCTCAGGGAGAGGTGGCCCTGCACTGAATGAGGGAGGAGACCCAACAGCCCAGGGAGAGAGTACAGGGAAAGGAGTCAAGAAGACTGGGTTTAAACTTGTCGTTGTATAACCCAAGACAGGATAATCCAAAAGCAACTTGAACGTCCTTTTCTTAAATGTGCCATAGATAGAAACACAGGAAGAAGAGTATTACAAATACACATTGGGTAAGGTCTGCGGAACGGGGTGGATTCAGGCACGATGCATTTTCCGAACAAAGTCCAATGCCAACAGACAGCACTACCACTGAGTACCACAGACCATGAGTCCTACAAGGGAAGGACCTATGAGCTTCCACTGAACTTGCCTCTGTTCAGTGTTCTAATGAAGCATCTGTTCTATCTCTTGACCCACTTTCAGAGTCTCTTGAACATGGAGACCTGTCTGAACTCTTGTGATCCTTACTGGCAAGAATATCTACCCATGAAATGGTGTTTAGCCTTGACCCTGGATTCTGACCAACCCTTGATTAAATTCTTCTCCAGCACTTACCTATATGAAAGCTGCAGGCAATGTCAAATCACCCTTAGGTATTCTCATCCCTACAATGGGGAGAATCGGAAAAGTAATGTTGGGAGGATATCGTGAGAACATGACAAGGTAGCATGGTGCAAGCTCTTTATAAATGTATAATATTGTAAGTTATAGTATTGATTTGCTTATAGTCTACCATTTTTCATAATAAGTGTGTGTGTGTGTGCGTGTGTGTGTGTACATATGCACATGTATGCACTGAGCTGGGTGATCAGACAGGAAATGAGTAGTTAAATAAATGGATTCTATGAGTTGACCCACAAGTCATAAGCACAGCCGAAGCTGTTGTTCTAAGAGCGCCCCCTCTTGGAATCTGCACTCAGAACATACCCATGGTTTAGCAGTGAGCACACTATGTTTTGTACTAGGGAAGATCAGATTGAAATTTCTTCCAGGAATACACTTCAACAAAAATTATAAATACATTCCAGTCAATGCCTTCTGATCAACATGGAATTCAAATTCTCTGTCCCGTGATGGTGATTGAGAGCTGATTAATCATAGTAAATTATTTTGACGCCCAAGTGGAAAGTCCCCTGTAATGCTTTTAGAATCCCATTTTTATTTCACATTAATTAAAGGCTACTAACCGTAAAGTATTAATGAAATCAAATTCCCAAAAGGAGCTCCGGGCTCACACACTCTAGCTCTGAGTGAGATAGAGACCCAGAGAAAAACCCAGGCCATAATGAGATTTTAACCATGGAAATGCAATCAGCATGACCATGATCAAGGGAGGGCCTCAGGAAGATAATAGATATTCTCAGTAATAAATTTTATGACTGTCGTTAGCCTCTCTAGCAGTTTATGGCTATTATGGCTATTGAGCAAAGCTTTTTGAGTCAAGCAACCCCTCAGAGTCAACAGTACTGCTGCAGAGGCTGTTTGATTAAACAGACACTGGGCCAGGGTTTATTCCGAAGGTTAGGGTGGGGATATTAATCCTGCTGTTTCCAGGAGAGGACTCCAAGGCCAAGGCCACAGGCAATCTCCCGACAGAGGTGAAGGCTGCAGATACCCTCTGAGATCATGAAAAGTAGTCTGTACCCACCTTCTCTTTTAAAATATTCATTAGCATATACTAATTGTACATGGTAATGGATTTCATTATGAGCTTCTCATAAGTGTATATGATGTATTCTGATCAGATTCACCCTCACTCCCTCACTATCCTCCCCATCCCCCTGCCTCCACTGTTGACCCCTGTCCTCTGCCCAATTGATTCCCCTTCCTTCTTGCCTTTTAAAAAAAATTTCTCGGTGAGCGTATGAGGGGGAAGGATCATGTCCAGGTGTAAGGGTAACTTATGAGGGGCTAAAGAAAATCTCTTGGGGCTGGAGCGATGGCTCAGTGGTTAAGAGCACTGACTGCACTTCCAGAGGTCCTGAGTTCAAATCCCAGCAACCACATGGTGGCTCACAACCATCTGTAATGAGATCTGAGGCCCTCTTCTGGTGTGTCTGAAGATAGCTACGGTGTATTCATATATAATAAATAAATAAATCTTTAAAAACAAAATCTCTTTCCTCCAAAGAAGAAACCATTAGCTGCCCTCAGATGACAAGGGAGGAGCGGGCACTTGTGAGCCCCTCCCCCAGCTGTCCTATCTCCCTTCTTTAATAAAGAGTAGCTGGGTCTCTGGTACTATCTAGAGAGACACCCCCCACCTCTCACTCCCCAAGACTGCTTATTTCCATTCATTCTTTAGGCTCTTGGGGCTTCTCTCCTGTCCCCTTCTCCCCCCACCTCCATCTGATCCTGTTCCCCTTTCCCCTCTCCCTCCCATTTCCCACCCAGATCCCTCCCTCCCTCTGCTTCCTTCTCTCTTCTAAGAGGGACTGAAGCCTCCTCACACGGGCATTTCTGTTTGTTACACTTCTTACGGTCTGTAAGTTGTATCCTAGGTATTCTGTACTTTTTAGCTAATATCCACTTATCAGAAAGTACCAGAAAACCAGGAGGTGAGACACTCTCAGGACTCATTGGGGGTGACCTTAGCCAAAATGCCCAACACTGGGAAAAGAGAACTTGAAAAGTCCACCTCCAATAGATAGACAGGGCCTCAAGTGGAGGGTCCCAGTTACGTGTGGCAGGACTTTTCTGCCTATTGTATTTGCATTGGAGGTCTGTCATTGGATAGAGAAGAGGTAGGCAGAGCGAGGAGTTGGGAGGAGGAAGGAACGAGAGAGGGAGAATAGAAAGAAGAGGAGGAGTAGCAGCGAGTTGGCAGGAGAGGTTACCCTCGTGTCTCTAGCTGTTATTCATATCAAGGTTAGGTAATTTTGGAAAACAATTCTAATTGTGCGGATCTTGTGTATTGAGTATTTGATGATCCATAAATCTATCTGGTTAATCTTTAAGCACTAAGAGTCGTATTTGTACCAGGTACTGGGAATTGTTATATCTACCACACGGGAATGGCACAGTTGGCCCATGAACCATGTTTAGAGTTGTAGAGGCCACAGAGCTGATTGGCAACAGCCAAGCCAACATCTTGTGGGTCCTGGGCTGGTGCCACTGGCCAGCTGGAACATGGCGGCCAGGCCAGGAGCAAGCCAGACACACTGTTTTTTCAAATATCTCCCGCAACACTAACCCACAGTCAAAATTCCTGACCCAGAATTGTTCCTGTCTAAAAGAACTGCCGGGACAAAGATGGAGAAGAGACTGAAGGAAGGCAGTCCAATGACTGGCCCAACTTGGAATTCATCTCATAGGGAAACATCAAGGCCTGACACCACTATGATGTGCTTACAGTCAGGAGCCTGGCATGACTGTCCTCTGAGAGCCCCTAACAGCAGCTGACTGTGACAGAAGCAGATACTTACACTCAACTATTGGACTGAGGTTGGGGATGACCTATGTTTGAATTAGCAGAAGGATTGAAGGAGCTGAAGGGGAGGATGACACCATAGGAAAACCAACAGTCTCCAGGGAGCTCCCAGAGACTGAGCCAGCATCCAGGAGCATACATGGGCTCCTCTGAGGCCCCTGGCACATATGCAGCAGAGGTCTGCCTTGTCTGCCAGTGGGAGAAGTACTTAATCCTCAAGTGACTTGAGGCCCCAGGGAAGAGGGAGGCCTGGGGAGTAGTACCCCCTAACAGACCTACCCCAGGGCTCAGCCATTAGTGAATGGATAGAAGAGAGAGTTGGGGGGAGGGGCTATGGCATGAAGCCATTGTGGCAAAAATCATAGAACTGGCAGAGAATCCTCTGGAGAAAATGTATGTAAAGGTTGAAGGGCATCTACTCAGGACTAGTGACTTCTTTTAAGAAGGGCATACCTGTGGTCTGTCCCAAGTATTGTCCTGTTGAAAGGAGGTGGGACCTATAAGGGGGAGGGCCTATAAGAACGAAGTCCTCCCTCCCAGGGACCCTACCATGTTCAATAGCCAAACCGGGAGCATTTGCAGGGTGCTTCTGCAAGCAAGTCATGCAATTTCATTGTGCTGTGACACTGTTACAGGGGCTACTGATGAAGGTACTGGATGAACTATACTAATTGGCTGATGTATCTCCTTATTAAAGTTTTAGAAACTTCTTATACTTAGGAAAGATCTCAAAGATATGCCAAAGCAGAAAAGTAGATAGTTCAGACCTAGGTCAGAATACTTGATCTCTTTTTCCCATCTCAAAGCAACCTGACATTTTAAGCTAAAATCTAATAAATAGCTAAAACTAAGTACTTCCAGTTCTACATTATGGGGATGGGTTGAATGTCTATACAGATAGTGAGAGTAGTGTAATTAACCTAGAATCATAAAGTCTTAAGGTTCTTCACTAAATTACATATGTAAAGACCCTTTTCCAATAGGGCCACACTTACAGCTGTACACACACACACACACACACACACACACACGCACACACGAGTCATGCAAACTAAATGGAGTTTAGAAGCCAAGAGTGTCTGGTCATTGGTTGGATTGGACCTAAAAACTGGTAAGCACACAGTCACAGGCAGGGCTGTCCCCAGCTAAGTTTGATAAACACTTGAGATGAAGATATCTATCTTAGAAACAAAATAAGTTCTAAAATTAATAGAGCTAGAAAGGAATCTTAGAGACATTGGAATCATCTAAAAAAAAAATTTCAGACCTAGAGGAGTTTAGATGATTGTAAAGCGGGCATAGTGTCAACTCTTGAGTTCACCAACCAGTTAGTACAGGGACCAGGCTCCTCAAGTCTAATCAGCCTTGTCCTCTCTCTTTAGAATCTACAGAGTTAAAATTACTCCTTATATTTATTATTCAGATTGGGAAGAGCATGCCCAGCCAATGGTTTATGAGGACAGGTCAGAGGACAATCTGTTTTCTCCTTCTACCATATGAGTCCAGAGATTGGCCTATGGTCACCAGCCTTGGTAGCAAGTACCTTTAACCACTGAACCATTTTTCCAGCCCTGAAGCCCAATGTCATAAGTAAAAGTAAGATTAAGTAGCTAGGGTCTGTTTGGGTCCAGAGGAGGGTCCAGGTGAATCAGGGATCTGCATAAACCATGTCTCTGAAAAAACATTCATGGTTAATTTGGTATTGTTGAGACTTCACCCAAATAAAACCGATGATGATGGTGATGATGATGATGATGATGATGATGATGATGGCAATGACCATGTTGGAAAGAAGCAAAAGATAACAGAGAGGCACTGAGCTTCACTGTAAAAATGGCCTTGATAATTTTTTTTTACTATTTTAGCTTTTAATCATAACATAAATTACATTTCTTCCTTGTCTCTTCCCTCTAAAGTCTACTAGATAACTTTCCCCAGCCTCCATCAAATTCATATCCTCTCTTCTTACTGGTTGTTATTGCATGTGTATTTGTAAATAAATGTATATTCCTAAATATAAACTGCTTCGTCTAGATGTTACCTGTACGTATGTTTTTGTGGGCTGACCATTTGGTATTAGACAACCAGTTGGTGTACTCTTCCCTGAGGATGGCCACTCTCCTACTCTCTGCTTTCCTTGGCTGCCTGTAGTCCTTTGTTATGGTGGAGGCATCTTGGAATTTTCTTTATCTATTTTGTCATGTCCATTGGCTACCTTATGCCTGGGTAGTCATATTGGTAAGAATATGGTGTAGCTTCTGGCATTACTAGGAGACACAATCTCACAGAAAACACCCTGATCTTCTGGCTCTTACAATCCCTCTGCCCTCCTCTTCCAACATTCCCTAAGACTTAGGTGTGGGGTGGGGGGGCCCTCTGGGAATGGGATCCACAACTCTTTATTTTTGATTAGTTGAGGGTTTCTATAATGGTCTCTTTCTGATGTAAGGCGGAGTTTCCTTGGTTAGGAATGAAGACTGTACTTATCTGTGAGTGCAAAGACAAATGTTTATAAATTGTTGTTAGGGATTATGCTGTTGTTTAGTAAATTAATGATTGTAGGGTCTCCTCCAAATGTCACTTCACTAGCACTGAATATTTGGTTAGGTTTTCAGTACAAGGCATGGTCTCCTTCTTGTTAAATGGGTCTTGAGTCTAACTAGAGAGCTGTTGGTTACTGCCAAGGTCTGTGTGCCTGTACTGCACCTATAGGGTTATCATGCCATGCTGGCCATTGATGCGGTTCATAGGGATTATGACTGGGTAAGACTGTTGGTTGCCTTTTCCCTTTGGAAGCTTGTGATGAAAGCTAATCCTCTGAGAAGGAGTATTTGGGTAAGTTCCAGCTTGAGAGTTTTGGGGACCTATTTCTGAAATGCATGTCTTCAGCAATAGAGCCTTCTTCTGCCTATTTGGGGACAATCAAGGACAACATCAATAGCTTGTCAATTTTTGTGGCTGACAGTTTCTTTAGTGAAGCTTTTTAGTTTTATGGAGTTGAAAGGGCCTTGCTTTGACATGGAACTAATAAGAATCATCTTAGGAAAAGAAAATGATGCCATTGTTCGATCTGTGGGGAGGCCAGTTCAAACACTAAGATAAAACAGACTTTTCAGACTGTCTCTACAGAAATAACTAACATGTGACTAAACAATGGCTCATTAAGTAAGAAGGCAATATCTCTCAGTTACATATTCACAAGTAGTGAGTAGTGCAGGTAGCCCATATCCTTGAGGAAGAGCATCCTCTCTGTTAGAACAGGCAATGTAGACTGCAGGAAAAGGCACCAAAGACTGTGGTGCCCATTTCCAATTCTTTTTTAAAAAGACATTTTCAATTGAAATAGAATTACATCACTTCCCCCCTCTCTTTTGTTCTACAGCCCTTCCTAAATGCTTCCTCTCAAACTCCTCTCATATAGGCCCCCTCAAGTTAACAGAGACTTTTTTCTTTATTATTACATAGATATATATGCAAATGTATATGTGTGTATAAATGCATATAAATACAATCTACTCAGATTGGTTTTGTTGTTCATGTGTATATGGTTTCATCGCTCTGCATTAGACAACCAATGAGAGATATCATTTCTGGGAGAAGCTATTTTTCCTTTTCCCAGCACTCATGAGTTGTCTGTAGTTCCCAGGGACAGGACCAAGGGGACTAATTCCCCTTATCCATTGGTGTTGCTATTGGTCCAGCCTTGTTTTTGCAGCCATTTCTAGGGAAAGACTGTTTCACAGCAGACTTCCTAGTCCTCTGGTCCTTTGGCTCTTTCCACACCTCTCCCATGATGTTACCTGAGTCACACAGATGGAGGAGCTGTGATATAGATATATCCATTCTTAAAGAGTGGATGGGAACGGAAAAAGAGGTGTGAGACCAGACTGCCTTTGGTTGCGTACTTGGTAGCACTCAGATCCAATCCAGCCAATAGCTAGTGACTGTATGCCCCTCAAGTTTCATTTGCTCCACATAGCTCATCCTAGGAGAGCTGAATAATAATCCTCCAAAATATGTCCAGAGTCCATAAGTGTGGCCCTATTGGAATCTTTGCAGATGCAATTTAGTCAAGTATCTCAAGACACAATGGTCCTGGATTTCATGAATGTCTCTAACTCTAACTTCTAACTTCCTTACAAGAAGTACAAGATAAGACTGAGAGGAGAAGGCTATGTGAGGGCAGAGGATGAGGAGATGCTGCCATTAGCCGAAGAACCCAAGAAGCCAGAGAAGGCAGGGGCAGGAGAGCCCTTAGAGCCTTCTGAAGGACAGAGGCCCTACCATTCTCCTTGAATTTGGACTTATAGCTTCCAGTACTGTAAGGGAGTAACCTTCTGTAGTTTTAAGCCTCCTAGTTTGTGGTAATTTGTTACAGCAGTTCCGAAAATGGATACAGGGATCTTCTTGGAAAGAAGACCCACAAAATACCTATGAACATGTTCAGACCAATTCAACAGAATACCCATGAACATCCGCAGACCAATCCAACACCTCATAGCAATCCAACATGGCGCTGTTCCCTCTCTTAGAATCAGAGTGGTAGTTGGTCCTCATTGTCAACATAACAAGATTTAGAGTCACTATGGAAACATATCTCTGAGTGTGCCTATAAGGTATTTCTAGAAAGGTTTAACAGTGGAAGGAGAAACTGTCCTGAATGTGGTTGGCCCCATCCCAATGGCTGGGGAGCTGGAATAAATAAAAAGGAAAAATCGAGATGAGCCCCAGCCTTCCTTTCTGTTTCCTGACTGCTTCAGGCAGACTCCCATCGACAGGCCAGTGCCCCACACTCCTGCCTCTGTGCCTTCTTCACTGCAATGTACCTAATCTCTTCTTAAGCTGTGACTCAAAGGTAGTTATAACTCCCCTTCCTCTCTTATGTTGTTCGGTCAAGTATTTGGTCACAGCTATGAGGAAAGTAACTCACACACTGAGTCACTTTCCAATGACAATTTAACACTTAAGAGTTGATTGGTTCACTCAACAAACAATCATTGACAAAGGTCTCCCCTTCCTTCTACTAGGGAAGGGCATGGTTGAGAAAGCAAACAAAAGCATGCTATCACACAAAGAGGTCCTAGTTTCCACAGATGCCTCCAAAAAGGGCAGTGTGTGTTTGTCACTTGAGGTCCAACTAGGATGCTTTATGTAACTCCAGAGCATGAGGGTTGTGGGCAGTGTGGTTCATATATTTCTCCCTTCTGTTCCCTCCTGGCTCCAGACAGGAGAGGAGGCATCGGCAGGGAGCACTCTGAATCGGTCCCAATGTAGGAAGAAGTCTCCAACTCTCTCAAATTCTCTTTCAAGTCAGGTTAGGACCACTATTACCACTGACATAGAGGTAGATGCTAACTCCCTTCACACAAGGGAAGTATGTTGAACCAATGATTTGGGACCTGTCTGCCATCAGAGCAGGAGTCTGTGTGAAACAGGCCTCTGTCAGCGGCAGCCTGCGTGGTCCGCAGCTAAATACCCAGGCAAAAAGCAAACAGAAAGAAAATCCAGAAAATCCACACATCCTACTTGAGTTTCTCTGAGATTGTAAAATGAAAGGCTTGTTATAATCTGCTAAAAATAACCTGCTTGGAGAGTTTACAAAGCGTGGGCATGGAAGAGCAAATGCTACAGTCAAGGGAACGGGGTGTTTAATCAAACCGGAAAGGAAAGGTTCACGTCGCAGAATGCTCAGAACCCACTGAGTCTGCGCTTTCGTGACAGGAAGCCTCCAGCTTGAATGTTAAAAATGTTCATTCAGGAATCCAAAGTCTTGGTTTTTAATGGCTCAGATCCTTCAAAAATAACAGCAGGGGCTCAGAGCAGCAGGAGGAGAGGGCGCCAGGCTGAGAGCAAAGAGGATGTGGCCGTGATGTGGGCAGATGCCCACATGACCTCCAGAGTCAGGGTCAAGTAGGGCCCAGAGTCAGCGACCCCACTGAGATCGCACAAGTGGTCAGCAGCCCCTGACTAAAGCCAGTTCTGGGAAAGCAGAGATCTCCCTGGGATTGTTTATAACACACTCTGGCTCTGTCCTTTCCTGCTCTCCAAGGAGGACTGAATCCATTTTGCTCAACACAGCATTTTTAGACAATGTGGGTTTTATGGTTTTTGTGAAACAGAGGGAGGAATGAATTGCAAAACCAAATATAACTAGAAATGGCTTTGTAATTTTAAAATAAAATAAATGAAAACATTTCAGACCAAGGATCACCCTCCAAGAATGGAAACCCAAACACACTCACTTTTTGCTGAAATATAGAAGCAGCAGCAGCAGCAGAAATAAATCCAAGGGGATTGAGATCCAAAACTGAAACCCAATAAACTCAATGGTAGAAATTAAAGACAAATTATTAAAAAAAAAAAAAAAGTTGTACCAAGCCTCCAGGCTAAGAGTACATGCACAAGGAAATCTATTGTCCTTCTATGCTTTCCTGGGCAAGCATCAAATTTGGACTTTGAAAGCTTCCCACTGCACTGGAAATCCAGATATTCATATTCTGACATACATGCCTATCTGCCTGCGTACTCCTGTCTCTAGTAGCAAACGAAACAAATGGTTGACAAACATTTTATAAACTCCCCACCAATGTCAGCCTCAGCACCAGCTGCATCCTTTCCTTCCCGGGAAAATGTGAATGTGAGAATCAGGGTGTTTTTATATTTACTCAGCCCTGTCTAAATGTCCAGGAAAATACCTGAATAAATATTGAAAAGCCACTTAGGCGAATAATAGGTAGCCCTTTAGAAAATGGCTGTGGAGGCTGCATTGCACAATCACGTGTTATCGTGTAATATTTTCTGAGTGAACAGGGAGATTGAAAATCTATGTGCAGTACTGGTAACTCCATGCTAAGATGCACTGGAAAAGGAACCAAGACAAAACGTTAATGGAAACTGTTTGGGAGTACCAAGATCCATTTTGATAGCTCACTGTTTTTTTGTTTTTTTTTTTTTAATTAAAAAGAAATGTAGTTTTAATGGCAAACGTGATGGGTAGTCAAGTAGATGAAAGATGCTTTTAAGTGTCTCAGATATACCCTCAAATTGCTCTACTAGATGGCCCTTTTTAGATAAGAATGTCAGGTGACAAAGAAAATGAGAGACACAAGGACTCCTTTAATTGCTCTCTCCTTTGTTTGGTTCTCTAAGAGACAAACTTGGGGAAAACTGTGTCTCAAGCACTTTGGACCTAAGGTATCGGGAAGATTCTAGGTAGCAATGCCAGTTGAGAGGGGTTGGCTTACAAATCTTTAACAATGAAAGTTCTTGTAATGTATTAACTTACATATTATGATCCAGGAACTGTGTAGGGGGAAATATTTTCAATCTTTAGTTGATGGTCCCCTTGACCACTTTAAACATATGAAACAGTAATACCAGTAATATGGTAAGAGAGCTAGGGCAACTCTTCGGATCTCCATTGGAACGCATGTTAAGTCAATCCAACAGCTGAAATTCTGTATGTATAAATAACATATCATACCAGGTAGCAGAAACCAACCTAGTAAAAAGAGAAATTATTGAGAAGAACAGAGCGGATGGAATTATAAAAGAAGGGGCACAATAGATGGAAAAGTCGGAGGACAGGCAGAGTCTAGGTAACAGATTCTTGGTGGGCAACTCTTACACAGAATCAACACAGCCTGTTCCATACTCAAGGTCCATGTACAGGTTTCTGGGAGACGTCGTTCAAACTGGCCTCTGGTGGTCATGACCTCCTAGCTTGGCCAGGAGGGAGCAAGGTATCCTGCTTGACAGTCTTAGGGAGACTGCACAAAGGTATCCAAGAAGACCTTTAACCTAAAATGAAGAAATAAATGCCAAAGAGGAAGGTGACTGACAGCCCCCTCATCTATCAAACCCAGGAGCATGTGGTTTAAGTATAGCACTCTGTGTAGGTGAGATGCTGAGGATGGAGCAGTAACTACCATTAGGGGTATGGATAGAGCCCACACCACCATGGTTAGCCTTTGCAGACTCAAACAAGAAATTAAGACACAGAGTTCTAAGTTCAGAGCTAAATGAGGCAAACAGAGGGGGAGACACGGCAGTTTTTCAGAGTAAAACGCCTTGAACAGTGAAATTAACAACAGAAACCTCACTGTACCAGGGGGTTCCTTATTGACTTATTCTTCGACTCCAACTCTGAACACAATGAGAGTTGTGTGTGTGTGTGTGTGTTTAAAATAAAACATTTTTTTTCCTTTCCCAATACTACATAGAAACCTCAGGGGCAAAGCAAAATAAAACCTCATTAGGTCAGATTCCACTCATTCCAGAATTATAATAATTTGGCCCGGGCTGCATTGAAGCCAGCCTTTGTACTCTTTCTGAGTAGTGGTTTTTCTAAACAAATCAATAATACAAACAAGATTGCTGGGAGTCCTGGGGATGCTGAGCAAGGGAGGTTCAGCACACAGCTTACCACAAGCGACATCACTCCTTGAAGATGTCTTAATTATGGCCGGAGTTCCAATGAAGGACCCAGTAGCAGCCAGCACCCATTTCTATAGGCCTCTGCATTTCTTTTAAAATCTACAATCCAAGTCTCTTACCTGCTACAGTGTGTCTCAATCCTGTATGGTCCCATCCAGTATGGTTTGAAGTAGGTGTGTTGGTACACAGTCATATGCTCACAAGTGTGGCAAGTTTGATGCTCTGTAGAAAGACTCTAAAAAATGTCATTTACCCATGTTGTTAATGCAAAAAGGACAGCATGTAGAACCTTGTTTGTCTATTAGTCTTAGGAGGAGGAGGAGGGGGGCTGGGGAGATAGCACATAGGTAACATGCTAGCTATACAAGCTGAATGACCTTAGTTAATCCCAGAACCCATAGAAAAAGCTGAGCATAGTGGTTTGTAATCTTAGCTCTAGGGAGGCAGGGACAGTAAGTTCCCCAGGGCTCAATGGACAACTGACCTAGGCTATTTAGAGAGTTACAGTTCACATCCCCCCAAAAAAACAGAATTCCTTCATCCTGGTGGGGGAGATTGGGGGCTGGCCAGAGAGGAAGTAGGAGATTGAATTGATCATAATACAAAATTATACTTTTTTCAAGTTATACATATATAGTAAATTGTATAGTAAATTTTAATCAATGGGGAAGAAATAAAGGTAGCAAGTGACTGAGAAATTACATCCAAGGTTGACCTCTAGTCTGGACATATATGCACACACACATATATGGGGCAGTCTTGTCTTGACAGCTGTTTTTACTTCAAATGGGGACAATGTTAGAAATTGGTAAATGCATATAAACACAGCAACTCTATCTGAGAAAGCACATGTCTTGGGTGGACTACAGAGCAATATGATCCTGTTACATATAACACAACTCACTACATTCTTTAACATGTAACCTCATTTGAACATCATGGAACACAGAGAACCACAAGGCAAATCTGGAACCCATGAGAACACCAAGGCAAAGATGGGTGCTCATGGAGAAATCTATGCACTCCTCTGGCCTTTCCCAGCACTCCCCCCCACCTCCCCGCAGGACATTCAGTATGAGCATCGGCTAACACAGAGTGTGCTGCCCTGTCTCTGCATGTTTCCCTATCATGCTGACTACAAATCCATGGATAAGATGGCAGGTAAGAGTAAAGGAGCTTGGATTCCAGGGCGACTTTCTAGAAGAGGGTCTCTGGAGAACAATACCAGCCTGAAAGTCTCAAGAATTAAATAGACAAATTGGGCCCAAAGGGGAAATTAGGCACAGTGACTACTAAACTAAGAAGACTTGGAGAATTGACTGCCAGGGATACAGCTCAGTGTATTCAGATACTATTCTACCTATGACTTCCTGTCTCTATTGTACAGACTAGAAAACAGAAGCTGAGATAAAACACACAGGAAGCTGAAAATCAGGCTGCAAGTTAAGTGGCTGGGTTCAAGCTCTCTGAATCCAGCGACCTTTCCTCAAAGGCTGAAATGTTTCCTGCGCGTGCATAAGCTCATGGCGAGCTGATTTTCAGCATTAGTTTATGCAGCAAAGCCAGAAGACACTCCTCTCAATTATTTGCCTTCTGTAAAGAGTCACTGTGCACAGCAGCCCAGAACAGGCTATGGACCTCTGTTGAACTGGATCCTTTTTATAACGGCTGCTTCATGGAATCAAAAGAGTATTGTGAGAGGCGTGAGTAGTGAGAACAGAAAAATGTAAATATAAGTCCAACTTTTCATTCTGCCAAATTCAAACAAACACCATTTTAATGACCTGGCAGCCCCCACAAAGTCAGCAGCCACCAGTTAAAGAAAAGACCATTCATTTACGAAGAGAAGTGTCAACATGGGCATTTAACATAAGTCAGGTTTCCACAGCAGGGCAGCCATGTACATGGTGACAAGCGTATGTGGGTTGCAATTAGCCAAACAGCATCATCACCCAAAATAAATGCAAGGAGCCATTTTCCCTCTCCTGAACCCATCTCCTGTTAATGAAGCTTTGTCGAGCTTTCAATGGTCTCTATAATCTGTCATTCAGGGGGCTGTGCTCTATCAGAACTCACAGGTAATAAAAGTACCAACTACCAACTTTCCTTGGTAAGAAGTTTAAGCTGGAATAGTTACACAGGACAATCCAGCATATGCCTCATAAAAAATATAGAACTCACAGGAGAAGACTTGGGAATGCATCTTTATGACCTTGGGGGAGGCAGATTAGAGAGGACACAAAAAGCCACAGACATCAAAAGAAGGAACAATTGTTGGGCAAACTCAAATGTTTACATTTTTTCTTCTTGCTAGATACTGCAGACAAATAAGCTAGCTCCAGGCACAAATAGATCGCTTGCCACACATAGAACCAGGAAGGCTTGATTCTAGGATGAATAAGAATCCATACAACCCAATGGCAGAAAGGCAAGCAGCCCAATAAAAATGGAAGCAAAAGATCCAAATAGACATCTTACCAAAGAAAATGCCCAAATGTCCAACTAACATAGGAACTCCGAAACTGCCATCAATGGTCTTTGGGGAAAGGCAAATTAAAGCTAAAAACAGAAGGCTGAGGCCATGGCTCAGTCAGTAAAGTGTTTGCCATGCAAGCAGGAGGATCCAAGCTCAATTCCCTAAAACCCATATAAATGTTCAATGTAGTGGTGCTAACCAATACTCCAGCATTGAAGAGAGAGGTGAGCATCAGGAAACTCCATGCATAAAGAGAGACTCTCTCCTGAAAACTGTGGGGAGCAGGGAAAGCAGGGACTTGACAACCTCTGCCCCCGCCACACATGAGCACAGGTAAAACCTACAGTAGAACATGACCACATGTCCACCAGGATGGTGGAAAGGAACAGACTGAGGACTCTTGGTGTCGGAGGGACGATGAACTGTCAGCAATCTCATACGCAGCCCAAGAGGGGCACATAGAACCACTTTTATTAGACAGGTTTAACTTCCTTAAACTTAAGTTTGGGAGTTGGGGTTTCAGAGTTTGGGATTAGATGTGCTCAGCCAAAGTTTGTGCAAATAATAAAAAAACAAAACAGAACAAAATAACAACAAACAGAAAAACCCCAAACCTCCAAAATCTGAAGCTTGTCTGTTTCCAGGCACTTCAGATAAGGGATATGCTAAATGTAAGTCTCTCCTATGACCCAGAGGCTTCCTAGGCACTGGGAAACAGGAAGGCATCTCCATAGAAAGATGTGTTCATAGCAGCTTCATTCAGACAGGCACAGGCTGGACACCATCCAAGTGTCAGTCAGCAGTAAAAAGGAAGTAAATTGGAGGAGTGTCATACAATAGAATGTTATGGAGCAGCAAAACAGTTCAAATTGCAGGGACATGAGACAGTGTGGGTTTCCAAGACATAGTGTTGAGTGCTCAAGGAAACTACATACTGAATAGAAAAAAATAGTATGTACCAGGTAATCTCATTTATACCATTCAATTTGTGTTTTTATACATAGTTTCAACATCAGAAAATTAATATATAGTGGTCGAAATCAAACTAGTGTCCTAGTATTCCACTAAACACACACACACACATACACACACACGGTGGGAGTGGGTACTGAATTAATGATTGTCTGGGAGTGATAAGTGGGAAAGATTTGAAAGGAGAAAGATACTTTTGGGGGTGGTTATTTTGGGGGTGGTTAACATGTTTTGTACCTTGTTGGAATGTGGGTTCTGCAGTTATATGCATTTGTCAAGGCGAATGAACTAGAACCCTTGAAAATCGGTAATTTTACTCTATGCAAAAATATATGTCAATTTTTAGAAAGTGCTGAGGAAGTATCTTCTATATTAGGCCAATGTTAGTGACAGAACTGTAGGGATGTAGCAGAAACATTACAATACAGACTCCTACCAGAAAGCAAAGATCTCTTCCAGACCAAGGGAGGTGGCAGTGTTTATGTTCAACCTGTTTGAAGTCTTGGTGAAGGCAGACTGTGATGGTGACATTAAGTACCTCTGATAGCATTCATTAGACGGAGCCTAGTGTCAGACACTCCTGTACATGTGAAACTTCAGATCTTTTCTGTCAAGTCCTTCTCCAGACTGCACTTTGACAAGCCTGCTTGGTCTGGCCTTACTCAAGGGCAGCCTGACCTCACCCCAACCTCTCACCTTCTGCCCTGGAGCTTCTCTGGTGCCCTGGTATGGGGTGCAATTGATCATAGATATCCAAGATGGATATGTGAGTCAGGGTCCCTTGACTGGTGTGGGAGGGTGAGGGTGACTTGACGCAATCTTCTGTATCACTTAACAGATGTATTCCTGGTGTCCCCTTCCTAAAGCTCCTTTGGAGCTCCCTGGGGATGGAGCACCAGTCACCTGCCTGGTGATCCGCTCAGTGATAAATCCCTCCACTGGCCTGTATCTCTTCTCTATTCTGCTCCTTCCATCACTTGCTCCTGTTTTCTGGGACCATTTTTCAAATAAAGCGTCTGCATGCAAACTTGTATCTTAAGCTCTGCTTTCAGAAGAAATGACGCTTAATTTAAAAAGAAAAAACGTTTGTGGATCTATACATACACAGTGGTGCCCATCTGCATACAAATGTTTTCCTGGATGCTGAAACTTTATATAATGCAGATCCTTGTTCAACTGGCTGCTGGCCTGGATGCTGTCCCTTGTATAAATGTGAAAGAGACTGATGGCCTCCTGCTAAGAGTCAGCTCTGGCTAAGGTAAACTCCTTGATGGGAAACATAACCACATAACCTCACAGCTCTTCAAGATCCACTGCCTTTGTTATAAATAAGGAACCTTTTGCTAAGCTGAGCTCAGTCTCAGGAGCATCAGGTCACTGTAGCTGCAGGCTACACTGTTAACACTATTGTCTATAACTAATAATTGAGGAAGACATGAGAGGGTGTCACGACTAAGGGGTGTGCCTACCTTGTAAAAGACAAACCTCAAAATGTGTGATATTAATTGCGAGTGGTTACTATCTTACCTTTGGTGAATTATGATGAAATGCCAAAACAACATGACAGAGAACACGAGCCATTGTGAGCATGCCTGTTTCTGCTGCAGTTCTTACTGGGGCTCTGAAAGCTGGTGGATCCTCAGCCTCTGGAGTGCTGCCGGCAGACAGGGGAGTCTGGACCTCCAGGCTCATGTTTTCCCCAGCCACGATTCAGAGTTCTCAGCTTCTGGCAAAGATTTCTGCCCTTTGCACTTCTGTCAACTTTTTTCTCTTCCTTCCTCCCTTCCTTCCTTCCTTCCTTCCTTCCTTCCTTCCTTCCTTCCTTCCTTTCTTTTTTCTTTTTTCCTTTCATCCTTTCTTGCTTGCTTTCCTTCTTGCTTTCCTCCCTTCTTCCTCCTTTCCTTTCTGCCTACTTCCCTCTCTCTTCCTTTTCTCCTTCTTTTCTGTCTCCTTCCTTCCTGTGTCTTTCTTGCCTCCCTTTTGGCCCACTTTCATCCTTCATTCCTACCTCTCTTTTCCTTCCTTCCTTCCTTCCGTCCATCTTTTTTCTTTTCTTTCTTTCTTTCTTTTTTTTGAGAAGGGCTGGGGCTTACAAAGAAAGTAGTAAACGAAAGGTATAATAAAAATACAACAAAAACCCATATTCAAAGAGAAAAGTTTAAACAGCTTGTCACAACAGGTTCTCAGCTGACTTGCCGAATATATGTTTTATAACTCTTTATTAGGCCATCTGCCAACATTTAGGCAGAGTGGAGGGTTCATGTATTGGTTTTTCTCTGCAGGAAAGGCTCGAGAAAATAGGATAATGATGTAAAGACAATTACTTAGATGCATATTGATGAAGCCTGGAAAAATAAATGAGAAGCAATTTACTCTGCCTCCACGGAGCCAAGCACCAGCTAGAAGAGGAGGCAGCTAGGCTTGGGCTCCACACAGACACTTGAGATGGAGATGATGCAGAATTCACCTGTGTGTGTCTCCCCTTCAGCCACTACTCTTGGCGCTACATGGTTCTCACCCCAGATGTAGGCAGCATCAGAGGACAGCCACGACACGGAGATGCAACCTGTAGACAGCCAGCACATGAAGTGCTGGTATGTGTGGAGGAGATACTATGTATCCCAACATTGTGTGCAGGAGGAGATGCAGTACGCCCCAACAATGTATGGAGGAAAAGATGCAGTACACCCCAACCTTGTGTGGAGGAGGAGATGCAGTACATCCTGATGTGTGCAAGAGAAGATACGATGCACCCCAACATTGTGTGGAGGAGGGAATGCAGTATACCCCAACATTGTGTGGAGGAGGAGGTGCCCCAACCTTGGGGATGTTCTTTCTAGCTTATAGACCAACCTAAAAGAGCCGATAGGGTTTTATTTCAACCATGAAGGGCACACATCCTTCAGTAAGTGTACAAGCTGCTCAAGGCACAAACAGCTCAGACTCCAACAGTAAGAAATGTGATCCTCAGTCTCCCTATCTGCAGCCTCCTCCCCCGAGCAGGCACAGGTCCTGTCTTCCAACTTCCTTTACCATTCCCTACACTCACCAGGTGGTTTACAGATCCAGCTGTTTATCATCATCACAGAACCCTGTTCTTTTCTCTCTTTTGTCTCTTCTCTATTCTTCTTGCTGTACCCAGATATCCTCTAATCTCAGCTCCCAGAATACTAGAAAGCAAATGCCTTGGGGACAGGAGTTTGGTTAGTAGCCAGGCATAGTGGGAGACACCTAGAATCCAGGTACTCGGATGATGGGGGTAAGAGGATCAGGTGTTTAAGGCCAGCTTCATCTAGGTAGCAAGTTCAGGCCAGCCTAGGATACATAAGAACCTTGTCTCAAAAATAAATGAAAGAAAGTTCTGGTGGGCAGCAAGACAGTTTAGTGGATAAAGGCAACTGCCGGTAAGCCTGATGATGGTAAAGTTAGATCCTCAGGCTCTACATGGTGGAAGAGAAGAGGCAACTCCACATACGTGCATGGCACGAGCACACTCACTTGTACGCATGCGTTCCACCACCACCACGTACACAAAGAAATAAATATAATATTTTTTAATTAACAAAAACCATTGGCACAGTCATTTCTGTACCTTCACAATGTTTACCTCAAGCCAATTCAATGTATTCACTTGAGAAAGAAAATGTTGCCGAGTACTGTCTTGAGCAGGATTTGCAGAAATTCAGGGCTATATCATCTACAGACTCCAGAAAGTTGCACTCGGATTCCTAGCAACACCATGGAGAAAGTACAGTCTCTAAAATCTGCAAGCTTTCCTCTCCCAGTGAGGATGTTGACCCAGCCTCCCCCCCAAGCTGTCTCCCATGCAGGTAGCCTTTCCTGATACAAACAACAGACCACATTTGCCAACGAGAAGCTTGCGGTGTCCTGCAAAGGACTGAGCATTTGGACACATGGACAACAAACAGCAGAGGGTTTTCAAGTCAGGACTTTTCAAACTTGTGGAAATGTTCCTTCTGGAAGAGTCTTGGAGCTCCATGCTTTGATCCTAAGTGTGACCTTTGGAATCGAAGTGTGGTGTTGGAAACCGCAGAGTTCCTAATGACTCCCAGATCCCAGACCTCCCTCCACACTCTGTTTCTTCCTGTCTTCCTTCTGTTTACACAACAATAGTCACTCAGTATTACACACAGAGCATTACACACAGTGAAATCTAGAGGTAGAAAAGAAAGACCCAGCAGAGAGGCAAGAACAGAGTTTAGCAATACTTGCCCCCCTTGAGTATAAAAAGGGTGTTCTGCACCATTACAAACAATGGTCCCTGCAATCCATCACAGAGGTGAATCTGAGCGGCTAGACCTCTCCTGTCACAGCTTCAGCCTGACAAACTCCTAAAGGCAAGGGGAGCTGTTTCCCAGAAGCCCCCAGGATGGAATCTGGCTGTACACTCCACAGGGAGAGAAGCTAAATCAGCCAGGAAAAGGTGGAGCTGGACAGCTCAGTTTGGGAAGGGCACATGCAGACAAGCGTAGCTAATCTTAACTTCAGATACAGCTGAACTGACCACTAAACTGTCACCTCACATCGAGCTTGTAACTGAGAAACCACAATTATCCTTTTGAGCATGTGTTTGAGGAAGCACAGGGAACTTGTGGCATTATGGGTGAGACTCTTTAAGACAGGTACATGGGATCTCAATTGGCTCCACACGTGGATTCCTATAGAGACAGGAAAGGGAAGCCAGAATGTGGCAGCCCTGACCGTAAGGGGACCACAGAAAGGAAGCAGGGACAAAGTACAAGTTCAAAGACGAGGAACAGAAAGAAGCAACGATCACTGGTAGGGTCACTGAAGCCAAGAGGTAGATACAGGAGTGAGTTTGTTGTCCTATCTCTCTCTGTCTCTGTCTCTGTCTCTGTCTCTGTCTCTGTCTCTGTCTCTGTCTCCCTCCCTCTCCCACACTCTCTTTTCCTCTGCACAATGTGCTGGTTGGTTTTCTGTCAGCTTGACACTACAGTCATCTGGGAAGAGAGAACCTTGGGAAAATGCTTCCCTTAGACTGGCCTGTAGGCACGTCTGTGGGGCATTCTCTTGATTCATGATTGATGTTCAAGGACCCAGACCACTGGGAGCTGTGCCACCCCGAGGCAGGTAGGTTGAGCAAGCCATGAAAGGCACGCCAGTGAACAGCCTTCCTCCATGGATTCCTTCAGTTTCTGCCTCCAGGTTCCTAATTTAAATTCCTGCCCTGACTCCCCTCAGTGATGAACTGTGACCTAGAAGTTCCAAAATGAAATCAACTGTTTCCTCCTCCGACTTGATTTCAGCCAGTTTTTGTTTGTTTGTTTGTTTTGTTTTGTTTGTTTGTTTTTTTAATCACAGCAACTGAGAAGCAAGTAGGACTTACAGAAAAAGCTTCCCCGGAGCGAATCTGATTCTCCCTTTCCAACATCTAAGCCTCAGGCAGCAACACCTGCATTTTTATCTAGCCCTCAATCCAATCTTTACCTGTAACCTCAGAATACGAGGTTTTCCCGATACTTGCTGACATACTTTGGATTATTAAATATATTGAATAATTTGTGCTCTGTCAATTCCTTTAAAACTTCTCCAGAAAAAAATAACTCATTGGGGCAGACCCCAGTTTGGGAAGCATCGAACTCCCCCGAGTCTGACTGTCCCCAGTAATTCCCCAGCCCAGGTTCAGAAAGGTGATCAGACAGTGGTGGGCACCTCTGTTGCTTTCTCCACTGTGCATGGCCTGGCTTCTTCCCATGTAGAAACCCTAGTCAGGGAAACGCCCACAGACTTCGCCTTGTTCATAAATACATCCCAGAAGCAGTTTTGAATGGCAGAGGATTGATCATCCAAGACATTGGTTTGTTTTACACAACCTGAACAGACTTGTGTTTAAAGTGTTTGAGGAACGGCAAAGGATTCAGGTGCCAGTTCCTATAAATGAAGCCAGATATTAAATCTATATACTGTCAGACATTAAAATAAAATTTAAAAAAACACCAACATGAGGACAGGTAAATTATAAGAATGAATCATAAGGATGAAAATCAGCCGGTCCACAGAACAGAAGAAACTTATTTGAGGAGGGAAGTGCCACTGATTAAAGCAGGCATGAAGGGTGAAAAGGGGGAAAGTAAAATCACACACTCTGGAAAATGGAGCAGAGGGCTGGGCTGGAGCTCAGTAGTAGCTTGCCCCTCATGCAAGAGGCCTTAAGTTCAATCACCAGCATTGTCCAAACCTCACTTCCATAAAAAAGGGATAGATAAAATGAGGCCCCACCAACCCCAGGATTCTATCTGAAGATACTACAAGCATGACAACGGCCACTTTCTCCCTAGGGCTCTAACTAGTTCTCCCAGAGAATCCCACTCTTGAGAAGAATATTCATCTGACAACCTAAGGTCTAACAAGCCAAGAGAATTCACTCATCCAGTAATTTTCTTTCCTATTCTACAAGTCCTGGGATGTCTGTGTTTCCATTTAAAACAACAAAAGTAAGCTAGTTCTCTGTTTGTCATGCGGGATACAGTCTAAGAAACACAATAAATGGCTGAAACCACACACAGTGCCCAACCCTGCATATATTATGGTTTCTCTATGTATACTTTAACTTATAAATTATGTACAGTAAAGGATTAATAGCAATAGCTAGTAACAAAATAAATCAATATTGTAATATACAAAAATAAAAAGGTATAGGTATATACCTCTCTCTCATTTTACTATAGTTCTTAGTGGCTTCAACATAGAGTTGTTTGTTTGGGTTTTTTTCTCATAAAAGAAGCACTTTATGGCTTCTTTCTGGCATATCCAAATTGCTTGTGCTTTTGGTCATTACTAACTAAAACAAGAGAGGCATGAACACACAACACTATGATAACTATGACAATTGATATGATATCCCAGACTGCTTTTACATGATTAATGGGGACACAGTGTATAAGGCGTGATCACACTATACAGTGGAATGAGGCATGTCCTGGGCAAATAGGGGGAAGCTGTGAGATGTCATTATAAAACTCAGAATGACATGCAATTTAAAAGCCTATGAAGTGTTTACTTCTAGAACTTTCCACTTCATATTTTCAGGTCATGAACTACCTCAGGTAACAGAAACCATGGAAAGAAATGAAACTTGTGGGTAAGTGATGGGGAGTGACTACTGACTCTTTCCTGAGATGCTTTCTCTCTTGAATGGGACAAGAGAAATAAAGCACGAGATTTTTGGTCCTCTTCCCTTTGACCTCAGTTGACAAAGCCCTTGTGTTTCTCATCTTCTGTCACTGGTGCTCAGAATGCACTCCCAGGCCCTGCAAGCATCAGAATCAGCCAGGAATTTGTTGAATATACATTCCCAGGATTCCCCCTACCCATGCTCAACCCGATCAGAAACGCTGGAGACAGCACTGCACTTTAGGATTTTACCAGCTCTCTCAATCTTTCTGACACTTGAAACCAGAGAGGGGACCACTGACCCTGGCTGGCCCCCTCCAGTGGGGCTGCACTGCCCACTGTCTCCAGACAAAGGTGCAGGAGGCATCAGGCTCACCCCTTAACAGCTCTTTCCCCTTGTGCAGGCCACGAGGCTGATCTGCTGCTCTTCCTATTGGTATATGTTTAACTTACATGAATATTTCTCTCCAACTGGCATGAACATCTTGTGGTTGTTTTTATATTTTATTTTATTTTAGTCATTTCAGGTAAAATTCCCCATATGGCCTGTAACCTACAGAACTCTGGTGACTGTTTGGATTGTTTGGCAGACAAGAAGTGAGAGTGGCGTTAACACTATCCAGAAATGAGCAGTGATAAACTTCTGGTACCGCTACAGAAAGGAAAAACCAGGCCCGTAGATGCAGAAACTCGAAGGATATATGCTGTAGTAGAGAGGAAAAACCCACACCAACTCAAAACAAAGCCAGTTCAAATAAACCTTCTCCTTGCCATCTATAAACACAGGGAGTTCAAGAGAGAATCTTTTGGCCCCAACATGAGGCATGGAACAAGATAAGATGTGTTCTTTTATTTTTGTGTGCGGGCTGCAGGGAGCCCCATTATAAAGGCATTTCAAATATCTGTTAATGATTTAATTGACTGAGCCTCATTCTCCTCATACTGGGTTTATCTGGGCAGAGTTTCCTGCTATTATCTGAGTCTGTGGGGGCTTAATGAAGGCTGTGTGTCAGCAAACACTGTTTAAAGAAAAAAAAAAAGGTCGCAAGGATAAACTTACAAGGAGCTGACATTCTATTAGATATGGCGAGGTTGCTCATGCCCTGACTTGACTTGAATGTCCGACACAGCTGCATCAAGGAGTCTCCGTGGCTGGAGGCAAAGGAGTTGTTAAACCATGTTTGGGGCAGCCATCCTTCCGGCTTGAAACACAATCTAACTAATGAAGTTACCTTGTTACTATCCCAGGTACCGGTCAGCCTACCCCAAGCTTAAAGCTTCATGCCCTATATCCCATCAAATTCCTGCAGGAAGCTGGGGCTAGGTTTTGTTTCTCTTTGAAAGAGCATGCTCACTTTTAACATATTGTGACAGAGCTAAGCTGAGCCATGAGGGCTGGCTGTCCTTTCCAGAACAATCACTGGAATTCACTGTAAACCAACCAAACCCCTTTTAACGAGTTCAGGAGAATCAGTGTGTTTGTGTTGGCCTGCCTGGCTTTCGAGGCTCTCCGAGTGAGCCGGCCAGCTCAGGCCCCATCGGCAGCCGGGGAAGGCATTAGTCTCCACATTGCTACCCTGCAAGCTTCATGGCCAAGAGGGATGCCAGGGAGTTCAAGCGATTACTTACTTTAGGGAAACAAAAGCCAGCAGCCCGAGAATCAACGTCCCCAGGAAAAGGTCAATAATCCTCCATACTGCAATGGATGTAACAAATATTTAAACAAGGATAATGTGAAAATATGTTCAGTCATTTTGATTTATTTCCAATCGCTTGGCTATCACTCTACTAAGTAGTTCGCAAATTCAGGCTTGATTTCTGCTGACTGGTTCAGCCACACCACTTATATTTTCCTTCCTTCTGCTTGCCTTTCAATCATAGCTCACAGTCTCTTCCAAAATGGACCACAAAGTCTAGCACCAGAGATAGTCTCCGTCCATCAAGTGGCTACATACAGTGTGGTTTCTACAGCAAGGAAGCCAAGCCAAGTTTCTGTATAACCCAGGGAGAAAGCCAAGCCCTGGATAGATAGATCCAAAGCCACAGAGAAAGGCCAGGCCTGATTAATTTCTCACCCTCAGAGCAGTTTCTTCCGTTTCCGGGGCATGAGTCCTGTGATGGTGAAGAAGTGGGAACTACTTTGAATTTAGAATTGAATGCTTTAATCGGAAGAACCACCAGAGAGTCCCTACAATCAGGCCCAGAAAGCAGAAGGCTACCCAAGTCAATATGGGGACACAAAACACAGAATGAGACCTAGCCCAGGATGCCCTCCCTCTCACTTTCAGAGATGTGTGCAAGGAAGCTCACATACATCAAATTGATCCGAGGATGCTCAGCAACAGAGAGACACTGCTTGGGCCCTGCTGTCCAGTGAACTCCAATATCCTGTCTACAGAATCAGGTAGAGAACTGAGCTGCGGACCCATATTTGTGCCCACTTCCACACCAGTGTCCACTCTCTTCCTCAGGAAATCAATACTCACATGAATATTTGACAGGGGGCATTGGGAGTGGGGAGGCATGCTGGTACCACTTCCAACATCACTGGCTACATCCTCACCACTATGCCCACTGATCTTTCAATAAGAAGAAAAATTACATCCTTTAACCCCAGCACTTTCTTCTCTGGACATGCTACACACCAGGAAGTACAGGACCATAGTTTCCTACAACTGATCCTTACTGCTTAGTAAGTCGTATAACTCTTTTATGGGATATTTCATATCATTGTACCACACTTATATGTAGCTTTTGATTTTACCTTTAAATATCATACAGAATACAAGTTTCATTATAGACTTGACCTTGCTCCTCCTACTGACAGTTCTAGCTCCAGCACTTATAAATTGCATGTCGCACACTCAGAGAGCCTACTTCATAAACGCTTGCCTAACGAGTAAAAAATGTCATGCTATAGGTGAAGGAACTTGATTGTAAGTAAATGAGTTCATCTACCCAAGGCCATCCAACTAATTAGAAGAAAAGTTGTCTTTGAAACACGGACATATATTTTATAAATATAATTAGACTCAAAAAGGGACTTATCAGGGGGCTGGAAACTGTCAAGACCCACCCCTAAAACACTGTTTCTCAACTTTCCTAATGCTGTACCCCTTTACTATACTTCTTTATGTTGTGATGACCCCCAACCATAAGATTATTTTTTATTGATACTTCAGAACTGCAAATTTTATGAGTCATAATGTAAATAGCTGTTTTTTCTGATGGTCTTAGGCGACCCCTGAGAAAGGGTCATAGAGCCCAAAAAGGCTTGCCACCCACAGGTTAGGGACCACTGGCCCAAGGAGTCTAGCAAAGACCCAGAGAGTGCATAGGTATGCTCCACAATGCCCCGTGATCTCCCTGCCCCTTGAGCTTGTTCTGTTGAGAACTCACAAAGCTTAAAGCTCTTCATAGATGGAGTATTTTATCTAAATGACCTTCCTCAACTCTTTCAGGAGACTGGTAACTTGCTGAGCAACAGAGTCTACTACACATTTGCATGGCTGAGGCTGAAGCAACTCCAAACCCACAGGAGGAACTCTGGATTCTTCAGAGACACTGCTAGATGACAAGTTCCCCGGGCACCACAGCAGTGAGGTAAGTTATTGGGAAATCCGCTCAAGACCTCGAATTACAACCTTCCACAGTAGTGTTACGGTTAGACATGTTGATATAACAGAAATTGATGAGGGAGAGAACTAAAGACTGCTCAGGGAACAGTTAATAGCCTTTGAGTTCATGAACATTTATGGAACAAAGGATGTTTTCCAGATGCTGAGTGTTCATAGAACCAAGTCCTAACTGGAGCTGAGCTCTGCAACGGGGAGAGCATGAGGTGGCAGTAAAGCAAAACCTCCCCCTCGAGGGACCACATGGTTGGGGGTGGGGGAACATGACAACCTAGAGTCACAGGGAAACAAAACCAAGCTATCAAGAAGCTGTGCCTACTCTTAAGGCAGAAAAGTTAAGTGAGCTAACTCATCCATAAGTGCAAGCAATATTCTCTTTCCTTCTTTTCCTTTTTAACTGTAGGAGAGGTTTACCCTTCTGAAGAGAAAGTATCTGACATTCATATACTCTACTTTGTACCCAAGCTAAAAATAAATAAATAAATAAAATCTAATTTAGGGGATCTAACAGACTCTTAATGAAAAAGAATAAATCTTCAGGAGTTAGTATCCGAAAGAACCCTGGACACTGTCTGTAGAGCTGGTTACCTGTGACAACCTATATTTGCCAGCTGGGATTGCCGGGGGGTCAGATATCAGCCCATAAAGTTGCTACCATAATTGATCAGCCCAACGGGAAACGAAGCATCAATCAGAGTTAGAAGTCTTCGGGCAGAGCAGAGGTGGGGGTGGGCCTGCTCGGAAGCCCTGATTCTGCAAACAGCCAGTATCCCTGGAATTTTCCTGTAGGCTACAATGGGAGGGCCAAACAAAACCAGGTGTTAGGAGCAGGTGATGAGCCTGGACTCTTCTCTATGAAGGATGCAGACAGCTTGCTTCCTCCAAATTGCAGCAACAGGAAATGTAGTACTTTGGGAGCTTCGAAGTTTAGAAACCTCTCCTGTGAGTTGTTCATGTTTGTTGGCAAACACTAAAATGAAGCAAATGTGTACAGACAGATCCGTGGGAGCCCTCTGCCATTCTGCCTCACTTTGAGGGTTCCAAAGGCAGCTGGGTGGGTTCATCATACTCTGACTTTGAATCTTCATCCCACAGGGAAAGATAACCTCTCATCTACGAATTCTCTTCCTGGGTTCTAATTGACTTCTTTTTCCCTCTCAATACATTGCAACAGTTCTAACACGTTTAATATAGGGCCTGAAAGTGTAGGCATCTCCATATGTTATTTTTGTATACGTGTTTAAAGTGTAATTTGTAGTGGTGGTGTTGAACTAAGCCACATTTCCCCTTTAGTTTCTTAATGTTGTCCCTCTGTGTGTATGCATACACGAGTACAGGCAAATGTGTGTCACAATCCATAGCTGGAGGTCAAAGAACAACCATGGGTATGAGTCCTCATCTTCCATCTTACTGGAGTCAGGCTTGTCTTGTTCACTGATGCATATGTCAGGTTAATTAGCCTGTGAGCTTCCGGACACTCTCCTGCCTCTGCCTCTACCTTGCCATAGGCACAATGATTACAGCCGTGTGTTCTCTCCTGGGAGCTCAAATTCAGGTCTTTATGCCCATGTGACGAGTGTCTTAACCACTGCTCACCATTTTTCTCTCTTTAAAAATTTTCCTTCTACCGTATAGGTCCCAAGTATTGAACACAGTCAGGCTTAGCGGCAAGCCTCCTTATCTGCTGAGCCATCTCCCCGGTCCCAGATATGCTTTCTTCAACTGTTTCCTCTCTAATGGAACACATGATTCCGTTTCTTCATGGCACAGGCAGTAGGGCAGCAAGCATTTACATCTGGGCCTTTCTTTGGACCCATGCAAAGACTTTTCCTCTGAGATTGTGCACAAGTAGGATTCTTTGATAACCCTGTCCCAGCTGCTCCCCACGGTGCTGAATCAATTTCTTCCTTCCACAAACAAAGAGCTTCTGTTACCCAGCACACTGCCAGCCCCATGATAGGAATTAGATATAATTTTGACAGTTAAAATATGTAGAGAATGTTATCTTGCTCCTGTTCGGTTTTAATAATATCTCTGAACATTACTGGGTTTGGGAACCTCTTCTTTGAGTTCTTAGCCATTCACATTTCTCTCCTGTGAGCTATCCTTAGCATTTGTCCAGAATTGGCTAAAGCAGTGTTTCTCGACCTGTAGGTCAAGATTCCTTTGGGGGTCAAATGGTCTTTTCACAGAGGTGGCCTAAGACCATTGGAAACCAGATTTTTTTGCTTTACGATTTATAACAGTAGCAAAATTTTAGTTGTGAAGTAACAATGAAAATAATTTTATAGTTGGGGGTCACCAGAACACGAGGAACTGTATCAAAGGGTCGCAGCACCAGGAAGGTTGAGAACTGCGGCTCTAGAGGCTGCTTTTTATTTTATTTTTTAATTGACAGAATTCGTAGCATACTAGTTATTTGGTCTTTCGTGGCTTTGGTCTGTGGCGGGTGACTGCTTTTGTAATGATGGCTGGCTGGCTGGTTGTCTTGTTTAAGTGAAATGAGCCTTACTATACAGCCTAAACTGTATAGTAACTAACTAACTCATGATCCTCCTGCCTCAACTTCCTGAGAACCAGAGTGACAGGTTTGCTCCACACCCAATCCTGCACTGGCCCAGAGTACTGCAGTCTTTCCCCAGCCTCTCAGTTATATGACAATTTTCTCTTTATTGCCAGTTGTATGTCAGTGCATTCTGACTAAGTAGGCTGTCCATCAAGCCCCAGGGATCTGCCTGTTTCTGCCTCCCTAGTCCTGGGATTGCAAGCTTGTTCCCACCTGGTTTTATATGTGGGTTCTGGGAATGGAATGCAAATCCTCATGCTTGCACACTAAACACTGTCTGAAGTGAGCTATCTCTCAGGATCTATGCTGCCTTTGTAATGAACAACTCTTTCTATTATGTATATCACAACAATCACTTGGAGGAAAGAGGTCAACAGTGGGAGATGTCTTTAATCTGCCTCCACTTTAGTTTTGGAGAGGGGGTCTCTCACTAAACCCAGAGCTCGCTGCTTTGTCTAGGCTGCCGGGACAGCAGGTTTAGGTCACCTGACAGTCTGCTAAGGAAGCCAGTCTTCCCTCTACGTCCACTTTTCCCTCTCGGCATTCTAGACAAATTTCCCACCCATCCAGGGTCATTTTATATGTGGCACAAGGCATGGTTCAGATTTCTTTTTCTCTGTGTAGTGAGTTCATTTTCACAACATGTTTGGTTAAATCATTTTTTTTCCATTGTCCACCGACCTTTGACCAAGGACTCTAGAGGACTATGTCTATCAGTTGTTCTGTTCCATGGGTTTATTTCTGATTTTGTAACAAGACACTCTTTACTTCCTATATGATTGTACTCTTTCAGTACAGAATCTGGTATCCAGTAGTGGAACGTTGATTTTCCCCATCTTTTTCCAAGGTAATTTAGCCATTCATGAACCTATACCTTCTGTATATGGACTAACTTTTCCACACTCTTTAAAAGATATCTACTGGGTGTTTGTTTGTTTGTTTGTTTGAATCATACTAAAATTGTAGATTTGTTTGGAGTGATCTGACAGTTTTCAAATATTAATGCTTCCCTTTCATAAGCTGGAGGTAGCTCTTAACATACTGCTGTTTTCTTAAAACAGTCTCCGCATGGAGGTGTGTCATTATAGACCTCTGTGAAGCCTGAGCAGCTTGGTAAGTCTCTTGCCGTTAAGAAGACTCCTTCTTTCATTCTGTGCTTTCTGGTTTCTCTGGTGGTGTTGGGAGATGCAAGTGGCTTCCTAGAGTTGAGCTGTCTCCTGGAAATTCCCCGAGCCCCTTATCCCAATCTTCTGTTGATTAAGCTAGGTCTGTGTTTATGTCACAGTCTCAGCAAATGCCTCCCTCTCAGTCACTAAACTGTCATTGTTTACTTCACTTTCATCCTATGGAGCTGACCAGTCCCTTCCTACCATAGCATGTTCAGCAGTGCTGGCAACGGCAGCAGCAACAAATACTCCTTAAAGGAGCTGAGTCCAAAGCCAAACGTCTGTTATCAGCTGTAAGCTAGAGACAGAAATCTTCATCTTTACTCTATTAAGGCAACATGGGTTTCTACCAGATTTTAAGTTGGCGTCAAACTTTTCAAAATGCTTTTTAAACATCTTCTTTGTGAGTGTGTAGTATATGTGTATGCTATATATGTGTATAAATGTACCTATGGGAGCACATGTATGTCTGTGTGTGTGCACATGCATATATGTGCACATGCATGGGGTGGACAACATTGGGAAATGTCTTCAATCTGTCTCCACCTTAATGGTTTGAGAGAGGCTCTCCCCCCAGACACAGGGCTCACTGATTTGGTGAGGCTTCCTGGTCAGTAGGTTCAAGGTATCTCTAGTCTCTGCCACCCCAGCATGCAAGGATTAAAGAAGTGTACCCCATGCTTATTACAGTGCTGGAGATACAAACTTAGGTTTTCATATTTGTTGAGGAATTTACTGACAGAGCTGTCACCCCAGCTTCCTTTTCAAACTTCTCCTAAGATTATTTGTTGACTTTCCCCCTTTGAATTAATAGCAATACGTTTTCTGCAGCTGGCCATTCTGTTTTACACGCACGCACACACACACACACACATATACACACACACTGATAATATTTATATTTTTGCTAATTTACATATATTGCTAATATTCCAGTTTTACAGCTATGTTTTCAGGCCAAAGAGCCCTTTATCTGACTACCCCTAATAGAACTTGGAGTCAAGAACAGGCCGGTCTTACAGAATTACTTCTGAATTAGTCACCATTTTGATGTCTCAGGGTTGTCTATTTTTAATGCATTTATTTTTATCTTATGTATATGAGTGTTTTGTCTGCGTGTACTTATGTATGTGCACATCATCTGTGCCTAGTGCCTGGAGATGTTGAGAGGACATTGGGTCCCCTGGAAATGGAGTTACAGACAGTTGTGAGCCACCATGTGGTTGTTGGAAATTGAAACCAGGTCCTCTGCAAGAGCAGCCGTGCTTTAACCACTGAGCCATCTCTCTAGTTCCATGTTGTACGTTTTCTAAAACTTGAGTCAAACTCACCTAGAAAAGCACTGATCTGTGGCTTTGGGAAAATGAACCCACTGACTGACTGACGTCTTCCTTTTATGACTGCTCATCGGCCTCTTCAATATGTTACGGTTTTCTTCTTTCATGGATCCTAGCATTTTATGGTTTTCCAGAAAGTACAAGTCTCTTGGAAAACTCCATGTCCTCTGGTTTTGTTTTGTTTTCTAAATCTATGAATGGGTAATTTTTGTAGTAGTCGTTTATGGTTGGGTTGGTTTGGTTTGGTTTGTTGCTACTTTATTTCCTTCTCTTTCATTCTGTGTCTGTAGTACTTACTTTGTGTCTCTTTGTCAGTGTCGTTGGGAGGAGGCCTCGCTTGCCTCCAGTTCTAGCTACTCTCCGTCTCCTCTGAGTTGACTCTCCCTTCCCTCGCCTCTCCGAGTTCACGCCTTCTCTTTCAAGCTCTCCAGTTAAATCTTCTCTGTGGTCTACCTTCCTCATTTTCAAATTCTTCTAATGCTAATCCACACTCTCTGTATGCTACCTTTTAGGGGTAGAACAATATTTTTTTTAAAACCTTCCTGTTTTCTGTTTCATAATTTTCTTTATGACTCTTGTTTTAACCAGAATTGATTTTGTTCCAGATATTTGAGGCTTTATTATTATTATCACCATCGTCGTCATCATCATTATGACTTTGACACAGATCATTCATTTGTTTGCATTATCATCAAAGACCATATTCTACATTGAACAGGGTTTCATATGTTGTCTAAGACTCCTTGGAGGACTCACAATTGGTGATTTGGGGTGAACAGTCCAGTCTCAAATCACAAGTTGTCTCTCCAGTTTGTGGTGTACAAAAGCTAACACTTAAAGCTGGGTGGTGGTAATGCATTTAACCCCAGCACTCAGGAGGCAGAGGCAGGTAGATCTCTGAGTTCAAAGCTAGCCTGATCTACAGAGCAAGTTCCACAATGCCTAGGGCTACACAGAGAAATCCTGTCTCAAAACACACACACATACACACACACACACACACACACACACACAAACCAAAGAGAAAAAAACAAAGCAACAACAACAAAATCTGATGCATATCCATTAGTTTCTAGGCTAGTAACATTATTCAAGAATATTATGTCTAACATGGGCTCACTTTTAGTCTACTTAGCCCATCAGTTGGAGAGCACAATTTTAAGATTCTGTCTATAATTGTTGGCTTGTCTAATTCTTTTCTGAATTTTATCACTTTAGTATTTTAACACAATATTGTCAACTGCCTTTGTGTTTGTTCTGATTAGACATTACTATTACATTTGTATGTGTGTGAGACATACCTCTTTGACCCCCTGTGAGTTTTGCCTTTGATTTCATAGATAAGACTATTGCTATTGGCGAACCCTTTGCCTCATGTTTGCCTATTATGCATTTTCCATCCATTTGTTATTATCCCAGTGGAATTCTTTTCTATCACTCCTCTCTTTTTAACAAAATGTTGCTGGTTCTTACGTTCTGTATCCTATCTGGGTTCTCCTATCTTGATGGTGATGTATACATATCATAGTTACAGATACTTTGGGATTTATGTCTGCCTTTCTATTTATCTTTTCCTATCTATTGAACTTTGGTGACTTTCTTCTTTTCCTGTCCCCCATTTAATTGACCAAACTCATTGCCTGCTCAATACTTGCACATTCTGCTTTAGTTTTCTGATAGTTGGCCTTGCCTTCTCAAGATCCTTACTTATGATCCTGTCCCATCTCCCTCACAGACTTAAAAGGACTTATACTCAACACTGAACAGACATCTTAACATGCCCTCACCCGCCTCTTCTCTCACCCATGCCCTGATTCCCTACCTCCTCACTAAGAGCACTGTGTCACTGAGTTTTCACTTGTTACTTACATCAGTGACTAGGACGGCATCAGTTTCCCTTCTGGAGGTGGAAGGCTTTAAAGAGGCTTCTCTAGGCTGTGCCTTCTTGAAACAAACAAACTTGAAAGTGTGGATGCCAGAGACTAAATTGCTCTCTCCGTGTTTAGCCCAGTACAGTTGTTGACTCAGAGGCAATTAACAACTGTAAAGTTACCACATGAATGGCCATCAAATCATCACAGACAACTTCAGCCTCCAGAAGCCTCGTCAGTGAGAAGGGAGCATTTCACTATTCCCAGGAGACAAATATTCCACACAGCTCTGCTTTAGCCAAAGGTGCCCAGGCCCCCAAGTCCCAAACCACAACCTTCCGAATGCCTGACGCCTGTGCTCAGAGAGAATCCCCAAGGAAGGTGCCCATAAAGCAAATGTGCATTAGCCCAAGTACACTCGTCACCACAGACAGCACTCTGTGAGAAGAGGCATCAGGAAAGCATGATTTAGACACAGCCTGGCCCTGAGTCTTGGTGTAGACCTGGCTGGAGCATGGTCTGTACTGCTTTTGATCCTCCCTTCTCTGAAAATTTATGGGTATTCCTTTTCTCTTAAGGTTTGTTTGTATTGATGTGTATATGTCAGTGTAAGTGTATGTCATGTGAGTGTAGGTGACTGCAGAGGCCCAAAGAGGTCATCAGATCACCCAGAGCTGGAGTTCTGGGCAATTGTGAGCTGCCCAATGTGGGTGCTGGAAACTGAAGAGCAGCCCACCCTTGTATCCACGGAGCTATCTCTCCAGACACAAATAATGGGCATTCTGAGAGATACATTTTATTCAACAAATATTTATGAAAGCTCTGTCATCAGGTGGGAAGATATCTTATGTGATATATGCATCTTAATTCTTTAATAACAGCTTAACTATGCTAGTACCTTTGTTTCTCAGTGCTCTGGTGCTCATTAGAGCTATATATAGGCATTCTGATTTGCCTTCTTTTAAATACCCATGGGATTGTCTCCCTTCCTCCATCCTCACGGGCCCTACTTTGGCCAATGAAAGGTGTGAGGAAATGAGGGATGTTCTTGTAGGAAACTTTTGTGCCAGCATAGGATGTGCAGCAATCACTTCTCCTTGCCGTGAAAACTATGACATGCCACAGTGGATCCCCTAGTAGCCCCAGAGAGCACTGTCATCTCTGCCCCCCACAGGATATGTGGCATGAGTGAGAAATAAGTTAATGATATATTGATCTATTGGGACATGGCAGGTTATCTGTTACCATGTCCATCCTGATTAATACAAAAGGAGTGATGCATTAGGAATTTCTTTAGCTGCTGTCCTGTACAACCCCAGGTAAAGACATTCATGCCACATTTTTATTCTATAGGAATTGCATGCACAGGGCACAGCCATTCACTCTATGGTTTGTATCCCCAAATTTGGGCAATATTTTTTTTCCTTTTTAATCCTATGTCAAGTTTAGCTTGTGAATAGGGGCATTCTTACTATGGAATAATAACTTTGTGCCTAAAATTAAAATACTTTTATTTATTCTAGATGTGCTTTTTATCAAAGTTCTATGATTTCTGGTAAGGTCGTAGTGCTCAATCAGGGCCGGGGTAGAAGGTAGCTGGCCCCCACACCCAGGAGATACTTGAAGATGTCTACAGACACTTTGAGCTGCCCCAGGGGACAGTTGGAGATGTCTGGAGATGTGTTGAGCTATTGTCATCTATAGAGGCTGCAGTCTCCTGGTACATGGAAATCAGGGATACAGGATGCTGAGCAAAGCACAGGTGGCCCTGTGGCAATGAATCATTCTGCTTAAAAGTCTCAGTTAGTATCACTGTAGAAAAAACTTGCCTGAAGGAAAAAGAATGGTCCTCATCTGGTAACTCATCCTCCTTTACATGGACCACTGGGAGCAGAAGGAAAGACGGATGGTTAATATTGATTGACAGTTTGACAGGACCTGGAATTACAGGCATCAAGCTGCTGGGAATGTGTGGGAGGTATGGCAGCATCCTGTGGGCTGGGGTCCCAGTTTGCATAAGAAAGAAGAAGACTTCCAGAGAACTAGCACATCCACTTCCTGACTGTGGATACAACATAACCACCTGTCCTGCTACAACGGACCAGGTCCCCTGAACTACAAGCTGAAATAAATTTTTCTTTGTGTTGCTGAGTGCAAATTCTCAACTTGACAAAATCCAGAACCACTGGGGTAACGGGCATATGGACATGCCTGTGGGGATTGTCTTAATTATGTTATTGACGTGGAAGACTTCTCATAATAGGCAACACCATTCCCTGGGCAAGAGGGGTCTGGACTGTAGAAAATGGGGAAAGCCAATTGAACACCACCATGCATGCAGCCCTCCTTGGTTCTGATTGGGGGTGTCTCTCTCCATACCTGGTGTTGTGACTCCTTTTCCACTCTCCCCTCCCCTCTCTCACCCAGTTTCCTCCCTCCCTCTGCCTTCTGTGATTGTTTTGTTCCCCTTCTAAGTAGGTTTCAGGTATCCACACTTGGGCCTTCCTTCTTATTAAGCTTCCTATGGTCTGTGAATTGCATCATGGGTATTTTGAACCTTTTCACTAATATCCACTTATATCAGTGAGCACATACCATTGATGTCCTTTTGGGTCTGGGTTACCTTACTCAAGATGATGTTTTCTAGTTCCATCCATGTGCCTGCAAAATTCATGATGTCCCCAGTTTTAATAGCTGAATAGTATTCCATTGTTCTTTGGTTGAGGAACATCTGGATTGTTTCCAGCTTCTGGCTATTACAAATAAGGCTGCTATGAACATGGTGGAGCATTTGTCCTTGTGGTATGGTGGAACATCTTTTGGGTATATGCCCAGGAGTGCTATAGCTGGGTCTTCAGGTAGAGCTATCTCCAATTTTCTGAGGAACTACCAGATTGATTTCCAGAGTGGTTGTACCAGTTTGCAATCCTACCAACAATGGAGGAGTGTTCTTCTTTTTCCACATCCTCACCAGCATGTACTGTTGCTTGAGTTTTTGATCTTAGCCATTCTGTTTGATGTGAGGTGGGATCTCGGTGGTTTTGACTTGCATTTCTCTGATGACAAAGGATGCTGAACACTTCTTTAAGTGCTTCTCAACCATTAGAGATTCCTCTGTTGAGAATTTTCTGTTTAGCTCTGTATCCCATTTTTTTAATTGGGTTATTTGATTTTTTTGGAGTTTAACTTGTTGAGTTCTCTGTATATTTTGGAGATTAGCCCTGGATTGGGGTGTGATGTGGCCGGCTGCTTCATGCTCCTGCTGTTTTGACTGCTCTGTTTGAACTGTAAACTAAAGTAAACTCTTTCTCCCTTAAGTTGCTTTTGTCAGAGTATTTTATCATGGCAATGGGGAAAGAAACCAAAGCACTCTCCTAGGGTGCTTCTTACCAGGCATTCGGGAACAGCAATCAGAAAAATAACCAATACATAGAGGAAAGGCTAATGAAGCTTCGAGGGCAAAGGACCCTTTCACAAGGGCCGCCTGAGACCATTGGAAAACACAGAGGTTTACATTACGATTCATAACAGCAGCAAACTTACGGTTATGAGGTAGCAATGGAAACATCGTATGGTTGAGGGACACCACAACATGAGGAACTGTATTAAAAGGTCACAGAGTTAGGGAGCATGAGGACCATGGCCCTAGTAATACACAGCTCAGATAGAACAGGCTCTGGCAAGGTGGGCTATGCTTCCCAACTTTCTCAGGGTACAGGGGGAGAGAGCCACCAGACTCCCAGTGGTGAAGGCTGACACATACTGCTAGGCCAGGACATAAGATTAATGTCAGCAGTGACCAATCCTGTCAGCAGAATGTGTCCTTGATATGACTGATACAGCACAATGAATAAGAATCTACAAGATACCCATATGCTACCCCTTCATGCTGCCAAAGTCATCAAAACTAAGGGAAGTCTGAAGACTATTCCAGCAAAGGTAAGCCAGGGATATGTCGGCTAACTGGTCTCCTGAACGGGACCTGGACAGCAAATAAAAGAACACCTGTGCGAACTAAAAACCTGTGTGCAAAAGATAGATTTTTTTTTCTTAATAATTCTATGTAGATGCAGACTGTTCCACTGTGGGGAATGTACTGCACTAATGTGAGATATTAATAACATGGAGAAATAGCTATGGGAATATAAAAACACAGCTAATTTCTGCAACATTTTGTAAATCTGAAAATACTAGGAAATAAGGTTCTGTTTGTCCTTGTTTGGTTTTGAAACGGGGTCTCTAGCCCAGGCTGACCTGGAACTCTTTATGTAGTCAAAGATGACCTTAAATTTCTAATCCTTCTATTGCTGCCTCCTACGTGCTAAGATTATTGGCTTGTAGGGAGAAAAGTGCTCTTCCCCAGGGGAGAGTATACCAACTGGTTGCCCAGTGCCACATGATCAATCTGGAGATACATATACAAGAAACATTATATGAACTCGACAAGTTATATTTGGGAATAAATATGTGCATACACACACACACATACATATATGCATGGGATAGCAAATGCTGAAGAAAGAGTCCATGTATTTGCAGGAGAGTGGGAGGGGTCTATGGGAGCATTTAGAGGCAGAAAAGAGAAGGGAGAAATGTTATAATTAAAATACAGTCTCAAAAATAAACAGACAGGAAGGCTACAAGCATGTGCTACGACACCTCATTTACAAAGGGCTGGGGATCAAACATGAGGCTTTTTGCATGCTAGTCAGGCACTCTGCCACCCATGCTGCATTCCCAGCCTACAGTGAGATGCCCATTTCAAGAAAGATGGTATGAATAATGTAGGTGAACTATGATAAATTATCCAGCAGTTTCAAAGGTCTACACTTAATTGCTCATAAGGAGACATTACAGAACTACATAAGGAGCTGGACAGGTTATTGATCATTCATCAGGTTCAATTCACAGCCCTTCTTTCTGAAGACAAGGCAATACGTCTGTCTTAATCCAACTTCCATTGCTGCAAGAAAATACCTGAATGAAACAATGTCTGGGAGGAAAGGTCTCTTTGGGCCCATATTTTTGAGGATTCAGCTCCTCATGGTTAGAAGGAAGTGTATGGTGAGACAGGGCATCTTTCCTTAAGAAAGCCAGGAGACTGAGAGGGGATGGTTTTCCTTTGTTCCCTTGTACTAGATCAGGGCTCCCAGCCTAGGGAATGACACCACCCACATTCAGGGAGGATCTTCCTCCCATCATTATCTCTCTCTGCATACACTCTCAAAGACACACCCAGAGGTGGAGTGTACAGATCTTCTAGGTATTTACCAATCCAACCAAGTTGACAAAATTTGACGTCACACTTGTCATTGACCAAACACAGTATAACATGAAGGATTCAAAAGAAACGTGGACTGTAATAAGACGACAATCTTCTTGAACATCCATCTAGATAGTATGTGATAAAATAGTGTGAATGGTAGTTTTCAAGTTGCCTTCTGTCCAATTAATGGCCACAAAAGTCTGGATCACATCAGCTTACATTTCTCCCAGCTGGCTTTTAAACTATAATTAAAAAGTAACACAATTTCACACAAGTCTCCTTAAAAATCTAACACGCAAGAGGCTCAGTGGTTAAAACATAAAGACAAGAATTTGGATCTCCAAAACACACATAAATACAGGGTGTCCAGGGAAGCCTGGTCACCTGTAATTTCAGCCATGGGAGGTGGATATGAAGGACTCTTAGTACCAAGCTGGCTATAGAGACTAAACTAGTCATAATGGCGCACTCTGGGTTTGGCTAGCTCAGTAAATAAGGAATGATTGAAGATGATTCTAACACCAACCTGAGGCTTCTACATACATGTGAACATATACAAATATGCACACACACACCACACACCACACACCACACACACACACACACACACACACACGTACCCACATACACACAAACATTCAGATACATGTGCACCAGCCACACACATGTGAAGATGGTAAAAGAAAAAAAATGTTTTAAATGTAACACAAAGTATAACAAAAACACATGTGTCCACACAAAGTTTTAAAACAGTGTCTCCCACCTTCTGTGCACATGTGGATGGTACAGAAAGCAGCATTCATTGGGAGGGGCAGAGCTTCAGGAGCTTTGCCTTTTGCAAAGCTGTGTCTGCCATGCAAGTATGCAGATGTGCAAACATAGTTTCCTCACAGACACAACTGACTGGAGTTGGGGGCACCAGTAGTGGAGGTGGGGGCATGGATAGTGGGGAGACACAGGTAGTGGTAGGGGTGGGGGTGGGGGGGACATAGATGATGGAGAGACACAGGTGGGAGGGAGAGGGAATGGGCGGGACACGTGGTAGTTGGAGCGCCCAGAGCATTTGGGAAGGTTAAGACGTTGTCTGGTACTTGGCAAGTTCTAGTAAGTGTGGGCTTAATGTGTTTTGTTTCAGGGAGTCTCTTTTTCCATTATACTAGTTCTAGCTTGTCCTTCTCACCAACCTTACAGGATGACTCATTCCAGAAACTATTCAGGCTGCCTACCCCTCTATACACTCATCCCTTTCCACCTGGAGCCCACACCCTTCTCTTCTGGAACCTTCCACACACCTGTCCCCTGCAGCACACCAGACAGGGGATGAATCTTTACTCAGGTCCCCAAGGCCTATAGTCACATGTTTCTCTCAATGGTTATTAAGCCATGAGTAATTGTTGCTTGTTTTTTTTTTCACTAACGTGTTTTTATTGGGGCAAATTGACTTTAGAAGTGAGTCATTTCTAATGCATCACTCAGTGATACTGAGTACATTCACAAGGCTGTCTCTCCATTGCCATGAATTCTAGACTTGTTCACCTCTCCTAAAGGATGCCCTGTTGCCTCTAAGCAGCCCCTTTTCCTTCCCACATGCCCTCCTTCCTAGAAAACTTTTAACCTATGGATTTGCCCATCATGATATTTTGTGTAAACAAAGCTATCCCATGACCAGTTGTGTCTGACTTCTTGCTACACATTGTAGTGTGTATTGGTACTGCATGCTCTCTTTGGTCAAGTAACATCCCAGTATATGGATACGCTACATTTTGTACCATTCATCTGATGATGGGGATTTGGCTGTTGTAGATAGTGCCACTGAGAGAGAGAGAGAGAGAGAGAGAGAGAGAGAGAGACAGAGAGAGAGAGAGAGAGCGAGCCTATTTTCAGTTATTTGGGATATATGCAGAAGTAGAATTGATAGTTACATGCCAGTTTTAGCTTTTGCTTTGGAAGGAGCCTCTTATTTTTTCCCCTTGGTAGCTGTACAATTTTACATTCCTGTGATCAGTATATGAGTTTTAATTTGTCCATATCCTTGTTGACATGTTATTTTCTACTTGTGTTATTATTATTATTATTGCCCTCCAAGTGTGTATGAAGTGGTTTCTTGTGTGGTTTTGATTAGTATTTCTTTAATGATTAAATATGTTGAACATGTCTACGTGTGTGCACATTAGTCATTTGTGTGCCTTCTTTGGGAAAAAGATGTTAGCATTGGGTGTTCTGGGAATTTTACCCTCCAGGTATCAGTTCAAGAATAGTATAAGATGCTCTTCCTCTGTGGCTCTTCAGTGCAAACATCAGGCACAAGTACACAGCTGTCCGTCTGAGGGGAAGAAATGTTCCACCTAAAGTAAAAGAGGGCCTGATAATAGTATACTTTCCCCTAGGAACCAGGACTTGTCTCAGTCCTAAATGGGATGTCTATATCACATTGATGTTCAGAGATCTATGTGGAAGAGAGGGCAGAATAAGAGACATAGATGGTGGCTATTTTCAAAGAAACAGTATTTTCCAGACACAACAGGGCAGATATACATACAAACTCAGAGAGACTGTGACAGCGCGAACAAGACCTACCCAAGCTACAGCCAGACCAAAATCCCAGCATAGAGGAGGGGAAGTGGCCACAAAGTCTTACCCTAGCCAAGGAGATACTGGCATTTAATGGCTGCTGGGTGAGAAAAAGGCAGTTTCCTTCAATAGAATGATTGTGGGTATATAAACCACTCTCCAGGGCAGGCCTCGCACCTAGATGTAGTTGGGCCAATATAAAGCAGGCTCCATGTTTTCTTCTGTCTGTCTAAGAGAGAGAACATGAAGCTGGATGGGTAGAAAGGTGGGGAAGGGTTTGGGAGGAGTCAGGAAGATGAATGAATATGACCAAAGTATATGGTATGAAATTCTTAAGGAATAAGTAAAGTATTATTTTTAATATACTTAACGAAGGTGTGACCTCAAAATTTGAGTAAAGAAAAACCTTGAGGGACCTACTAAGGGCAAGAGCTGTAGGAATCAGGCTGCAAAAGATCTCTAGGAAAGAGAAGAGC
>NW_021604637.1:985414-999845 GCF_004785775.1 Grammomys surdaster | reverse complement strand
TCTCTCTCTCTCTCTCTCTCTCTCTCTCTCTCTCTCTCTCTCTCTCTCCACATGTTGGATAATTTCCAAGCATCTAACATACACTTTACTGAAACAGGCTGCATAGACCACACACACGCGCAAATGGCCTGAATAAGTCGAGCACATAAGCAACAGCCAGTCGAGTGCAGAGAATGTTTAAACTTGAGAGAAAAAACAATAAATTCAAACAGAGCCTTTCTTCTCAAGTGATTCCTTATTGAGGCTTCTGCTCTGAATTAGAAGGAGGCTGTGTCAGGGTGGCAGTGGACATATCTGGGGCCCACCCTGAACTCTCTCTCCAGGACAAGTGGTTCCATGGGAAGGGACCGCCCTGGGAAACAGCCTGCTGGGGTTGTGCAACAAAAGAGTCAGAGTTTAGACTAGATCATCTTCCAGTGCTCCAGGGCAGCCTCTAAATCCTTGAGAAAGGCAAACCTCTGGGCTTACGGTTTAAAGACTTGAAGCCTACATCTTCCAGGTTTTCGTAGTTGATCTCTCCTACTGGCCTCGCCTGCCAGCCTGAGACCCCAGATGTGGCAACTCTCTGCCATTCCCCTTCCTCCGAAACTCAAATTTGGCATTGTGTCCTACAAGGCCCACATGGTCTCCTCCCTTGGCCCAGAGCTCCAGCTACCCTTGCTTTCTGCTTCATCTGCCCTCTACTCCACCCCCAATCCACACAGCCCATGGACCCTCGGTCCAGCTGTGTGCTGCCTGCAGCTCTTCCTCAGAATATCCTAGAAGCAATTGCTTCTTTGTTCAGACTGCAGCTTAAGTGTCACCTCCTCTCCTTAGCACTTCCCCCGGCTGTCTAGGTAGCCTAGATTGCTTGTCTCAACTCTTGTTCCCTAGCAACAGGATTACGGTGTCCACACCCTATCCTTGTGTCTTTGCAGGGCCTCTTTCTGTGAGAGGATACTTCCTTCTGTTGACACCGCTTTTATGATTCGCCTTGTCCAGAGACACATGGGTGTCAGTGGCAGGAGACCAGGACTAAGCTGAAGCAGGAAGAGGGACAGGGACGGCCTGTAAACACTCAACCAACCCCTTTCTCTGTTGAGAACCAATAGCAGAGACACATGCTGAGATGCCCACCTATCACTATTGATACAAAGCAAACAACAAAGCCAGAAACAGAGAGGAGCCCCACATAAGACTGGTTTTGGGAGCCCCTGATATTTCGACATGGCTTGTTGCACAACAAAAAGCTAATGTACTTTACAATTAATAATGCCCTAGGGATCAGTCACACTACTTTGTTTTCATTATAACCCTTGTCTTCCTAAGACATCATTTCTGATTCATTTGTTCATTGTCTATTTCTTTTTGTCACAATGTGAGTTCCAGGAAGGCACTGTATCCCCAACCCCTAAAAGTAGGCAGCCCCGCAAACAGGCTCATAGTAGGTACTTCAAAAAAATTGCTAAATGAGTACATTCCCAGTTCTTTTTCTTATTTAAAAAAAAATATTTGTTTTATGTATATGAGTACACTGTCACTGTCTTCAGACACACCAGAAAAGGGCATCAGATCTCATTACAGACTGTTGTGAGCCACCATATGGTTGCTGGGAATTGAACTCAGGACCTCTGAAAGAACATTCAGTGCTCTTAACCACTGAGCCATCTCTCCAGCCCCAAGTTCCCAGTTCTTTTTTTTTTAAGTGTATCTCAGCAGTTTCTTTGTTGTTGTTTTTCTTTTTTTAAAAAAAATGTTTATTTATTTATTTTATTGATGAGTACACTGTAGCTGTCTTCAGACACACCAGAAGAGGGCATCCAATCTCATTACGGATGGTTGTGAGCCACCATGTAGTTGCTGGGATTTGAACTCAGGACCTCTGGAAGAACAGTCAGTGCTCTTAACCGCTGAGCCATCTCTCCAGCCCCAAGTTCCCAGTTCTTATCCTCAGAAGAATTTGTATGTTTTCCCACCTGCAAAATCAAGCAAGCCCTCTGGATCCTGAAGAAAAACATACTTTTTGTCTAAAATTTAAAATATATATACACACACACACACACACATATATATGGTAAGGTAGCTTAGGAGATAAAGGTATAAAGGTACTTGCAGCACTGCCCTGTTAACCTAAGTTCAAGCCGCAGGACATACACAACTTTAGGAGGAGAGAATTGATTTCACTAAGTTGTCCTCCAGCCTCCACACATGCTGGTAGCACACAAGCCAGCACACATATAGACTCGCACATACACAATAACCAAAAATGAAATTAATAAAGCTAGTTGGGGCAGCTCATTATCTGTACTCTTAGCACATTAATCTCTGAGGATGGAGGATTTTTGCCAGTTCCAAGCTAGACTGGGCTACAAAGTGAGACTCTGTCTCAGTCAAACAAAATAATAATTAAAAATCATATTAATATCTGAAGCAAGCTTCATCAAAATCCTGATGTCTTCAAGAATTAGTAATAGCTAATTGTGCCCCAGTTCTCACAACAACAACAAAAAACATTAAATTGTCTCCCTGGGACACCTTTGTAAGATAACCACAATGACAATGACTGTGGAGGTGAGGAGGCTGTTGTGGTGATGATAATGATACTGGAGGTAGTGGCAGAGGTGGGGACGGATGTGAGAATAGTGTGTTGTGTAGAAGTTTCCTCCAGGATTAAAATTTTCAATCCTGGAGAGAGGCTAATTAAGTCACAGGCTGTTAGAAAGGTGAAGCAAGAGAATGCTCTGAGATGGACTATTCTGTCCTTCAGAGAAACTCACTAAGCCATGAAGTAAACAATTCAAAGGGTTCAGGAAGTCCCTGAAACTGACCAGATTCACTAAACCCTCCTTTCCCAAGCTATATGAGATGTAAAGACTTCTGACAGACACCCAGAGACACTTTTAGCTGCTTGGGAGAGGCTCAGGCCATCTAAGCCACCTAGAAAAGACACTCTCCACCCTAGTTAATTGCCTGCGGGCTGTGCCGTGTGCTTTAGGTTTCCAGGTTTTATGAGCTGTCACCTATGCTGGGGTAGGCTTTGGTGATGTAGTTGTCTTTGAGTCATTTCTGCTCCTGTAAGTAACCCCTAATCCATTGTGGAGGTTTGAATAAGAATTCCCCAAAGGCTCATATATTTGAATGTTTGGTACCCAATTGATGAACTATTTGGGAAAGATTAGGAGGTGTGGCCTTGTTGGTGGACTTTGAGGTTTTTAAAAATCCATACCACTTCTCTGTCTGTCTCTGTCTCTGTCTCTCTGTCTCTCTGTCTCTCTGTCTCTCTCTCTCCCTCCCTCCCTCCCTCCCTCCCTCCCTCTCTCTCTCTCTTGCTCTCCTTCCCTCCCTCCTTCCCTTCTGTGCATGGATTAGATGTAAACACTTAGCTACTGTTCCAGTGCCATGCCTGCCAGCTCCCATGCTCTCTGCCATGATGGTCATAGACCCTTTGGAGCCATGAGCCCCAAATCAAATGCTTTCTTTCTAAGTTACTTTGGTCATGGTGCTTTGTCATGATGATTAAAAGTAACTAAGATACACATAGTCCTAAAATAAGCCCAATAAAATCCTTTGGTTTACCAAGCTGGACTTTGGTATCTTTGGTCTGTTGTTGTTTCCCTATCTGGGGTGAGTAGATGTGTATTTGGGTCTCCCAGGAATGGTCTCACACTACATGGTAGAGGTAGTAAGGAGGATGATGGAGGTGGTAGAAGCAGCTGAGGTGAGGTGGTGATTGTGGTAAGAGTGGTGGTGATGACGATGGTGCAGGTGGTGAAGATGATGACAATTGTTAGGCTGAAGTGATAGTGCTAACAATGATGATGATGATGATGGTGGTGGTGGTGGTGGTGGTGATGATGATGATGATGATGGTGAAGAATTTGGTATCCACTGCATGTTCACCTGTATTTAATCTAAAATGTCAATTCCTGTGTTTCCAGTGATAGGAGCAGGAAGGGGTCCTGTGCACGCAGAGCCAATGGACCATGACTGGCACAGGAGAGACAGAAGTGACTACACATGTAGCCATCTCAAACTGTAGTTATGAGGACTCTTGTGTGGCAGTATCTTTGATATGGGTATGGGGAAGGAATTCAGCATGCACAGAAAAAGCCTGAGCAACACTGAAGAATGAAACCAGCTCTGGGGGGCGTGACTCCGCCATCCAGCTAAGATTCACTGGTCGTAGGTGGAAGGAACAGGTTCAGAGAGGTGGTGTGAAGAGCATAATGACACCATAATGCCATGATGAGACCATAAGGAGAAGGGGACAGCCTAACAGAGGCCCCTTGAGGAGGGAATGCCTGGGACATTACCTTCAGTAAGTTCTGAACGAGATTGTCAACTCAGGTCCAAGCTCAGAACAAAACAAAGTCATTTCCCAGTGTCAGAGGTGCTCACTGATCAAATTGTCTGATGGCAGAATGATAGTTTAAGTCACATGGTGTTAAGTGCTGAATGGGCTCGCCCCATGGTTGGAAATGTACACAATGAAAATGATGTATAGGGCGAGCCACCATAACATGTCCTCCTAGAGTCTCAATTTGGGAGAACAGAGGTGGACAAGAGGAAGTGGGAAAAGCCAGGCATCTCAGGCAGTCCCCTTAGGCCTCTTCTCCATCCTCCAAAGAGGTAATTGCTACTTTCCCAGGGTTCTGGTGTGAGTACAGTAAGGACGAGTGAAGGACACCTGCCATTGGGGGTTGTCATGAGTGGGACATGAGGCTCTGACTCTAGACTTCTCAAAGCTGCTCAGTAGGAACTAACTCCTCGCCCCAGGTCACCTTGACAGCTCTGCATCCTCATGTGCACAGAGAGCACAGCTGTAAGCAGCTGCCAGGATGCTGCAGGAATCCATTCCGAACCCTCTGGTGTAAATCATCCTAACAAGGGAAGTCACTGATTTCTCTTCTCTGATAGGAGAGGATAACACCAACAACTAAGTGTGCTCCAGAAGAGAGGGACTGTGGAACCAGAAAGACAAGTGTTGGCTGCTAGCTCCGCCTCCTCTGTGCCTTGAGTAGGACAATTCACTTGAGTGACCTTTAGTAAAATGGCAACAACTAACTGAGCGGAGTGGATGTGTCTCGGTGACTCTGTTGCTGTGTCTTATCATAGTACCCGTCTCTCCCAGCAGATATTCAGTTTGCATTGCTTATGGCTAATTTACCATCTCTCCCAAGCAGACCACCATAAACTCTGTGAAGACAGGTTAAATCTTGTTATCTTACTCACAGATGGATCTTTCAGGACAGAGATGCAATGGGTATTCAGGTTAAAATAACAAAGGAACAACTAGATCCTTTGGAAGCGTTAATCCTGTTTCAAGGCTGCAATCTGAGGCTGGGTGAAACGAATGACTTCGTCAAGGTCATACTCAGAAGGACGAGGAGAAGAGATTCAAACCAAGCCCACAACCTCTCTAGGACCCTGTTCACAGGCCAGGAAGAAAAGCTGGAGCCTAAATGTCTGTGACAGATACAACCCCTCCGGGAATAGAGAAATCCATGCTCCAGCAAAGCCTAGAAGATCCTGTTGTGCCACCTCCCCGTCCTGCTCTCAGTTCTACCCAGTTCTTCACTCTTAAGTCCAACCAGTCAGACTCCCTCGTGTACAAAGCTCGATGGGACTCAGGGCCTTTGCACTTGCTCTTTCCTGGTCCTCCTGCCCTTTCCTGGGGGGGGGGCTATTTGCTTATCCTTGGGATCTCAGCACAAAGAGCAGGTGGGAGGGGCTGGGCCAGACAAAAGCTGTAGCTGAGAGCCCAGCCTCTGCGTCTCTTATCTCCACCTGCCCCCTTGAGTCATTCCCTACTTCACCCACCTGTTCTAATTTCTTTACAGTGTTTATCAAGACCTGACCTTATCTTATTTGTCTCCATGTGTTATTGTCTGCAACCACTGCCCCAACTAGAGTCCAGGCTTCACAAGAGACCAGTGTGTCTGCCGCAGTGAACAGCAGCTGTCAGACTTCTGGTTTATTCACGTCTGAGGACAGGGCACAGCACAGCCCCAACCATGACTACTCAGACCAATTCCTCCTGCAAGGTTTCCTCTCTCTCTCTCTCTCTCTCTCTCTCTCTCTCTCTCTCTCTCTCTCCACTCCCCAAGGTCTCAAAGCCTCTCTATTCATCTCTAGCTGGCCTAGAACTCACTATGTCAGTGTTTCTCAACCTGTGGGTCATAATCCTTTGTGGAGTCAAATGATCTTTTCACAGGGGTCACCTAAGAGCATTGGAAAACACAGATGTTTACATTACGATTGATAACAGTAGCAAAATTACATTTATGAAGTAGCAACAAAAATAATTTTATGGTTGGGGGGTTTCACCCTAACATGAGGAAGCAGTTGGAAGATTGAGAAACACTGCCCTGTGTAGACTGGCTGGTGTTGAACTCATAGAGCCCCGCCTGCCCGGAACCCTGGGGTTAAAAGAGTATGCCACCACACCTGGGGGCTCTCTTTCTTTTCAGAAGCGGTTACTCCACATAGAAACAAGGAGAACACCACCCAGAATATTGTTACAAGAAGTCAAAAGAAACAGCAGTCCATCAGATGCTTATCCAGAATCCAGATGAGAGGAACATCAGTCTGCGGCTTTATTTTTAATTATTATGAATTTCTTTTACACTTCATGCTACATGAGATACAGATTTTCACAGTGATGTGACAAATCCTGACCTCATAGAACATGGACCCGAATTCACACGGCCATGTTTCAGTTTCATCGTGAGCATATGATGAGGCGCCAGCATGGCGGGTGTGTGCTTGGCCAGCAGAGCAGGACCAGCTAATCTGGGGCAGGAATGGGGAAGGGGTGGGGGAAGGGAAAGGACACTTAAGCTGAGAACAACATGAAGTGGCAGGAAAGGTTCCTTCCATCAAGGGACGCCATTATGAGGTAATAAATGCAAATGGACTTAGAGTCCAGCAAACAGTGGCTACTGATGCTGAACCCAGGAACCAGCACACTCCCTGCCTTGTTGAGGTATCTGGGGAATCAGTCTCTTACACAGCCTCCCAGGCAGGAAGCCAGCAGGTAACGGTGAGGACTGTGGACAGGTACAGGCCCTGGGAAGATCTTGTGTTGAGAGCAGGGATTTTCTTTTGCTTTGTTTTGTTTTGTTGCGGTTTGGTTTCTTTACTATTTCAAAAAAAAGATAGAAATCCAGAGCATTTGTTTAGTTTAGTTTTGCTTTTTTAATTGATTTTTTTTGAAGCAAAGTCTCTTTATTAGGGAGAATCATAATTTAAACCAAGCATAAGTATCCAGGGAAGGTCAGGCGTGTGGATCCACGAACATGCATTGACACCACCAGCTATGACAACTCGTAACAGAATTGATGACATGTGAAATGATCATCCATCTTCAAAGTGCCCACCAGGCAGTCATAACAGTAACTTACTGAGCAGGTTAACAGGCAGGAATTCCACTAAAAGCTTTAAATAGAAACATCATGTTGGTCATCTGGATCTTTACAGCGTTCCTACAGTATGGGATCAGAGACTGAAGCTGACAATTACAAAGCCTCAAGACCAAAAACGTGTAAATGTTTTCGACTTTCTCGCCACGAACTTGGGCATGTAGAGGAAAATACCTCATGCAGCAGGCACCGAGGGCATCGGGAGAGCATCATATAGTTAAATATGATCTGGAACACCTTCAAGTCAATAAGGAAGCCCTGCCCTTCTTTCTTGGAATGGGGGTACCCTTTTCCTCTTCTTCCTTGCCCCCTCTGTTTTTAAGATGGATTACACAAAGCAAATGGTTTCTGTTTAGCTGTCCAACCCCAGCCCCCTTGCTGCCCCTCAACAAGAATTTTATTTAGAAGTTCCCAGAGAAGGAAAGTGGGGAGCTCAGGTTCATAAAGGCAGGGGATATAAAGAGCTCCATTAATACGCCTGCTGGGCCAGGAAAGTCAACAAAGCTCGATAATGTGTTTTATTTGGACCTGTCCTGCTCAGCACATGATGATAAGGAGGTGCTTGGAGCTCACACACTCACTGTACTACACTCACTCAGCCCCTTATTGATTCTGAAACAATGCTCGCTTTCAGAGCACACCCACGTAAGTGAACAGGAACAAGGTAAGACAGGGGAGGAGAGGGAACCTGATAGAGCATTCAGGTGGCACCTAGGGGCTGAGCATCAAGAGATGCCCACCGCCTTGCACCATGGTTGTGGCAGATTTATTGAACCTCATTGTGGCCTTGGCTCTGTTTGCAAAATAGGGTGGAGCCAGGCATGATAGGACAGGGCTAGGCATGGTGGCCAAAGCCTTTAATACCAGCACTCAGGAGCCAGAGTTATCTCTAGCTTGAGTTCAAGGCTAGCTTGGTCTACATTATGAGTTCTAGGCCAGCCAGGGCTACAAAGTAAGACTCTGTCACAAAAGACAAAAACAAAAGTAGGGCAGGGGTACTTGCTGGAAGCCATGTGACTTAAAAATATATATATATATAACTTCACTGATATGATTTAATGTATAAAGCAATAAGTATGTAGATAAGAATATACCATAGTTAGATATCATGTTGCATACCTACAACACCAGCACTATGGATGAGTATCACAACTTAAAAGTCAATCTAGACTATTTATAGAGAGACCCTAAAAAAATACCAATAATAACATCAAAGAATGCACCATACAGTCATTACTAACCATCAAGACTATAAATATGTCCATCACCTACTGAAGCATCCTCCAGGCTCTGACTGACACTACCCATCATCTAAAGAACTGTCTATAAGACTCAAGATCCCATTGGATGGAAATCTTGGTGGGCATTATCAACAAAGCCTTTTTGGGTGCCACCAGAGTCTCAAAAGCAGATTTGGAATGGGATCCCAGCAGTCACTAAACCAACCTTGGGTCCCACTTCAATATCTCCAGCCAATGGAGTCCACTAGGCCACTGCTCCACTCTCTCTATCCTTTCTGCTGTGGCCATAGACATCTTCTGCAAGCATGCAACCTTCCCCACAGATGGAAGGCTACCCCCTTGGCTGTCACAGGTTTAGCTCCATTTCACTCTCAGTGACCTCCCCTTGACATGCTGTGCAATGCCCTTCCTGTCCTCATTTGTGGCAATGTCCCTTACAGCTCTCTAGAAATCACATATTTCTCAGAAATTACCTTGGAAAGTAACTATAAAGATGTTTGGCTTCATTCTGTCCTAGTGAGAAAGCCTGATGAGGGCGAGGTGTTGGGCTGTGCTGTCACCTACCATGACCTATCCCCACTGCTTGGAGAAGTGCCCTGCAAGATCACTGATGCCAGGCAGATGGCAGCCACAGTGAGGAGGACTGGGTGTCAGACCACAGAAAGGAATATGACGTTCCCTGAGTCCATGTTCAATGGGAAATACTCAAGCTGCTGACTGGACAAGCTAAAACACCAAGGGATCAAAGGCCCCCTCTGCCCTCAGCCTCTGTCCAGCAAAGCTCATCCCCCAGTGCAGCTTCTGCTAAGCCAGTGGGGATCAGTGAGCCAGAGCAGGATCTAGAACCCTCCTTGTCCTGTTCTCAGTCTCTCTGTGAGCAAATACATTCAACAACCACCAGGCCAGTGGGGTTGTTTTCCAACTTGCCCCAAACACAGCTACCTTCTTTCAGAAATGCCAGTGGAATTATAAATCAAATTTTAATCAAGAGAACAAAAGAGTTGGAACAGAAAGAGCTCAAGAATAGCAGTCTATTAAAAATAAATCAGTGGAGGAACAGAATATATTGCCTGGTTTGCCCTTCAACATGATTTATCCTCTGAGTCCCATCTGGGTTAGGCCATCAGTACCGAGAAATTTCTTTCCTAAGTCTCAGAGCATGCACTGGCAAATACGTGCTGCTCAGGAGCACAGAATCTGTGTCAGCTGGAATTAGGACATTTTGCTGGAGGTCACCCCAATCAGGGCAATCACCACGGAGATCTCCGAAATAAACTTGTATGTTCACCAGACGAGCATATTCCAACATAGTAATCAGGGGAGGAGGGGGTGAGTGAAGATGGCATTTAAGCTGTGAACCAAGGAAGACATGAGAAAGGTTGCTGCAGGCACAGGAGGCAAAGGTAAAGCTGCCGAGATCAGCACCAGGGACGGTCATATGCAGAGCAAAACGCTATACACACTGCTAAACATGTAGTCATCTGAGAAACTCCCTGTATTTCCACTTTTTAAAAGTCTTTGTGTGTATATGTGTGTGTGCATGTTCATATGTGTGAGTGAATGCAGGTTCATGCACACCACAGACGTGTGTGGAGGTCAGAGGGCAACCTTGAGTGTTGGTTCTCACCTTTCATCTTGTCTGAAACTCGGTCTCTTTATTGTTTGCTGCTTCATGCAGGACAGCTGGCTTACAAGATTCTGGGGCTCTTTCTGTCTCTGTTTCCCATCTCATCATAAGGGAACTGGTAATATAGACACATACCACCACTCTCAGCTTTATGTGTGGTCTGGGGATTTGAACTCAGGTCCTCACACTTCTGTAGGCACTTTACCCACTGAGCCATCTCTCCAGCACTCTATCTCCACTTTCCATAAACACAAGTAGAAGGAGTTTAAGGATAAGAAACTGGTAGTCCTCAAGTAGCACTCTCAAGTTTCAAGCAGATCTGAATGGAAATATCCTTTTGAGGTTGGAAAATGTGGGCGCTTCTAGGTCGGAAAAAAATAATTTGAGAAGTGGAAGTATATGTCATCAGGAAGACTGTTTGCACAAAGTGTTCAGTTCAACCTAAACCAGAAAGCTATGGAAACACATCAGAAACAGGACTATATGTCTCCTTCCAATTTCCACTGTGGTCCAGCCCTTCTGAGCAGACACAAACCTTCAAAGTCTTGAGGTTTGTGCGCTAACTCTCCAAGACTCTTCCACCCACTAACCATTAACTCACAAGTGGAATTCATCTTGCACTTCGGTTCTCTGAATTCCTCAAATCAGAAATGAATAGGAAGAGAGCGTAGTTAACTCACCGCAAACACAGACACCAACAACCTAACAGGATGCCCCACCCTCACAAACACTTCATCGGGTGAAGAGAGGGATCAGTGTCCGCTCTCTCTGAGAATGACTGATGGTTGAAAGTAGGTTTTGATCTGCTGGTTTCAGACTGCTTCAAAGTGAAGCTTTTCAGAGCCTGCTGAGGCCACTAGGCACAAGCAGGGATTTCAAAGGTCTGGAGGACTTAGAAGGCTCTGGAATCAGCAGCATCACTTGCTAGCAGAGCCATCAACCCATTTCATGAGGCCTAATATGGATTACTCCACAAGAAGCCTCCCTGCACGGTACAACAACTTCCTTCCATCTGGAAACAAGGCTTTAAGTAGAAATGCAAAATCCTTGGGAGAGCTGCTTACATTTTGGCTTTCTTAGAATTCCATTGTTTGGCCCAATTTGGGGAGGTCAAAGGAGGAGGTTTTAGAGGGGCACAGGGCCACAGGGCTCAGAGTTACAAAGCCCAGGGACCCATTGTTTTCAGGGCTGGCTCCCTCCCTGCTCTCTTCTGAAGTGGCCAATTGGGCCGTCCCCCTCCAGGCCCCTTGGTCTCTGAAAAGCCTGGCATCCACTCCACAGAATGCAGTAGGAGGAATATTTAGGTTCCCTAACACAATGGTCCAAAGAGCTTCTCTCCAGGACTGGACATCAGACAAGAAAAATGACCAGCATGCCCCACAGCTCTCTTCCCAGCAGCAGACTTTTAAATAAAGTCCTCTGGTGTCCCTAGGCTTTTGCATTTGTTTGGCCAAATGGGTTAAACATTAGTGGTATCTTTATTATGGCTTTTGGCTTTCCTGGACAACCTCCTGTCAGGGTGTGGGGGCAGCAGAGAAACACAGACAACATGATACACTTTACCTCCTGGTGGAAAATAAGGACAAGTGGAAGAGGAAAGAGAAGGGGCATTGTCCCCATTGTCACTCGGAGGTTTATAAGGGGAAGAGAGCTTTGAATGGACTGAATCAGCCAATGGGAGACAAATCGGTGCAAAATAAGCTTTTCTACGGGGCACAGGTCATAAGGAGAGGGCACATCTAGGAGTCTCTGTGGGAGGAGTTTCTTAGAGATTCATAGTGGGTTTGAAGCTGTGTTTGGGAGTTGGATTGAGTCTTTACAAATTTTAAGATTGGAGATAGTTAATAGTTCTTCAAAGCTCACCAGTCTCCATTTCAAACCACAAAGGAATGTTGGGTTGTTTCTCTGCACAGGAAGGGTTTCACAGAGAGAAGTATGTACATGCATATACACACAGAGTCCTCAACTTAGGATGGCTCAACTGAACAACACTGTCACTTTATGATAATGCCTATCAGTGAGCATCACCATGGCAAGGGGACCCGAAGGCTCCTCTGGAATGCACAGTGCAGTATTGTCATGGTGTTTATTTGGGTGTTCACACATTTTCTGTTCATGACATTCCCAGTTTATGATGTACAGCAACAGAAAGTCATAGCAGTATACCCATCACAGGTTAAAGGCTGTGTGCCAAGAAGCATCTATATCAGATTATAAAATTCCTACCACACAAAAAGAAATATTATTATTTGTCAGATTATATAGAAAAGCAAGGAGCCAGATAAAAGCCTGTTGCTGGTCCCAACAAGGAAGCTTACTCCTTGCTAGGATAGCCTCTGAGGATTGCCAATTCAACTCCTTATTTAAGATAAACCTTAAGAGACTGATCTTAAGACTGCCCTCAGATCCATTCTCCAGGGGCAGGGATGCTGAGCAACCCAGAGGCAGTGAAAGTCTCCAGGGGCCTTTACTGTCTTCCCTGATGTAGATCACGCATGTGAATGACCCCTGGCGCCCAGGTGATGACATCACTAGATGATAGAAAGAAAGCCAGGTCAAGAGGAACCTACGTCACCGCAGCAGCCAGTATGCCACTGAAACTGAGCTGGGAGTCCTGAACATGGTTAGAGAGATACATTTCAACAGGAGAAAGTCAGTCAAAGTGATCAAAGGCAGAAGGGCTCTGTGCCAGAGGACTGACTCCTTGGTAAAACAGTCAGAAAAATCTGACCATAACCAGGAGCCCTGGGGTATCTAAGAGTCAACATTTGCACACAGCTGGAATCTGAGAGGCAGGCCACAAAGATGGAGTGTCCCTCTTGTGGTTGTTCTCAGTTGGCCAAATGACAATGTATTTGTTTAAAGAAACAACAACAAAAAACTTGCATTGATCCATCGCTTTTAATTTGGAAAGTATCAAGAAAATACAACTTCCCTGAGTCTCTCCAGGATTCCCACATTTTTAAATTTTTTAAATACCACAACACTACAGTGAGGCAGGTATTTGAATTATGGAAGCTGAACCCATGAAGCAAACATTTATTTTGTTTTGAATCATCTGATTATCTGGAGTTCTCTAGATGGCACTAAGTGGGGGAAGGGTCATGTGTGAGAAAACCAGAGCCCTCACTCCCTCATGACAGTTAACACTGCACCCTGTTTAGAGCCCAGGCAGCCATTTCCGGGGCAACAAGCTCACTCAACCATGTGAGATGAATTAACTGTTTACTGCAAAGGAACACGATACTGTTGGTTCCTTCTCACACCAGAGTGGCTGTCAAATTGGAGTTAAGGGCAAGGCAATGATCCATATAATTTATAGATGAGGGGGCAGATGGTTTGGATGTATATTCATGCCTAAATATCAAATGAAAGCTACTGACCAAGGCAGCCTGAAACAGTTCTATGCAGAAAGATAATGATGTCTTTAAAGAAAACCTAAGCTGTTGACTGTAGACATCAGCACTTGAGAATGTTGACTCAGCTGCTAATTTTAAGACCATAATCCATTTCTGGGAAGACAAACAGGTCTTCCTTTCCTTGGGAACACTGTTGACCTTAAAAAGAAACCCAAGAAAAAGCCAGTTATTTCTCAATGTCATAGAGACGACACCCTGGAAACAGAATGTGAAGCATGTAAGGACAGGCGTCTAGGCCCCACTGTTAGGTGTACTGGTTCATGCGCCATATTTGCTAACTTACATATTTGGTTGATTTTTTTCCCAGTTGGTCTGGCCCTGTTATTCAGCATGTCTTTGCTAGAAAGAGGAGCTATTGCAAGCTGCCTTTCCACAGGGTGAGGCCCTTGTGACTTTCCCTGTAAGTTCCAGGGCCATTGTCCTTTGACCATCTTTCTGGACTACTTCTGTATCTCTTCCCTCACATAATGAGCTATAATACCCTCTTCATCAAAGCTCTTTTGGTTGACAAAACAAGTTATGGATTTCTTTTGGCCTCAGTTTCTTCATTTGTAAAATAGAAATTACATTTCATAAGAAGGTACAAAAAATATATCCACATGGAAAATAAAAGCTAGTGACCAGTTTCTTCTTTTCATCTACCTATGCCATCTTTTATAAAACTTATAAAGGTAGTTTGGTATGTGTATGCATGCATAAGTGTGTGTGTGTGTGTGTGTGTGTGTGTGTGTGTGTGTGTGTGTG
>NW_021604637.1:971533-985404 GCF_004785775.1 Grammomys surdaster | reverse complement strand
GAGAGAGAGAGAGAGAGAGAGAGAGAGAGGAGACAGAGAGACAGAGAGAGAGAGAGACAGAGGGGAGAGAGACAGAGAGACAGAGACAGAGAGAGACAGAGAGAGACAGAAGCAGAGAGACAGAGAGAGACAGAGACAGAGAGACAGAGAGAGAGTCAAAGAGAGAGAGACAGAGATAAAGACAGAGACAAAGACAGAGAGAAGCAGATAAAGACAGACATAGACAAAGACAGACACAGAAACAGAGACTTACCACATACCCCAGTCTGGTCTTGAACTGACCTGCCTCTCCTCCCTGAGTGCTGGGATTTCCGGCATATACCACCATATTTATCTTAGAATATATATGTTTGCTGTGTTGTTTTACCTTTTCCTCAATATCAGTTAGTGTGTCAGGAAAACACCTTATTCACTTTTGTAGCCACAGAACTGAGCACGAGACCCTTGAACAGAATAGGACATAATGTTCAATGGAGAACTTACAATGATGCTGATATAGGAGACAGATGAATATTTATCTAAAACTGACTGTGTTCCAGACATTTTTTCAAGATATTAGAGATACAGAGTGAATAAGAACCGCTAGGAATGCTTTGGTCTAAAGGACATGTTAGACCATGGGTAAGAGAAAGAAACAAGCCAGTATCCCATGATGCTTTCACTTGGGGAGGTCATGATTACATACAGTGCACAGAGATGGATGGGTGGGTAGGTGGATGATGCACAGCATATATGAGAATTTTTGAACCAAATCTACCAGAAAGCTCATATCAGTCAAGGAAGCATTAAACTATACATCCAGGTCTTCTCTTGACACTCACTGATATTTACTGACGTGTGTGTGTGTGTGTGTGTGTGTGTGTGTGTGTGTGTGTGTGTGTGTGTGTGTCTGTCTCTCTGTCTGTCTGTCTTAAGACTTGAGCTTACTACAGCAGCCCTTAGGGAACACCAAGAGCACCCAGTGCTGACAGACAGCTATCTGCTTCCCTGGTCATCCTGTTGCCAACTGTGCGACCAATTATCCTACCTGCCTGGGCTTGAGGTGGCCAACGCATGTCCCTAGGTTTGGAAAGGCAAAGAACTCCTCAATGAATATTAATCATTGAAATGAGACATGCGGAGGGCTCCAGCACCTTAGACCCTTTGCGAAGGTATCAACCACAGCTTGCTCCCATTGATGACTGCCATCTAAACCTGCTTCCCTAGAAATACCTCCTACTGAGATCAGCTGAACCTTCTTCCTCATTCAGTGGTGTACAATAAACCCACCTCCTCACTCAGCAGCAGTAATAAGCATGCTGTGTTTCCCAGCTGCTGGGTGTGTCTCCATCCACACATGGTCTGCCCAATCGTAGCTTTTCACTATGTGTATCCGCCATGTCTTCATTCTCCATTACCTGATAGGTCAACACTTAAGCTGTGTACGTGTGGTAACTGCTTGCTCCCTTCTGCTCTTTGTCCAGGGTTCTTGCTAGGATTCCATGTGCATCATCCCACCTGGCCAGTGTGAATGATATAGCCAATGTTTCACCCCTCACAAAAGAAGAGGTTTAGGATGAACTTCTCTGGGTACCAACACAGCTCTCCCTTGTTTGGTCCGAAGTCATCAGACCCTGGAGAATGCATTGCCAGAGAATCATTTGTTTCTCTCAATTTGCCTCAGAATCATCACCCCAAATAAAATGAGAAGTGCTTTGCTTTATTTTTAAATAAATGAAGTGCCTTTTAAGTCCAGGATTTCAAAGTGCTCTTAGAATGTGCCATATTTATCCCTCCATGTAAGGGGTTTTGTTAGAAACGAAGGACAGGCAGGAAAAGCAAAGTGTCTTGACCAGAAGGACAGCTGCTGTCCTCAAGTGACCCAGATAAAAAGCAAGGACTCAGAATGTCACACCTAGTGAGCACCTTACACAGAATGCTCAGGTTCTCATTTCCCCCTCAAGGCTTCCCTGTGTCCCCCTGCTTTGCAGCTCCATCTTACTCGACCACTGTGGTCTCCTGACCCACTCTACTCCTGGGAACTCCCTTGAATCAGATAGAAGTGGCCAGCATGCCTCCAGCAGACCCCCATCTCTGTCCATACTCACTGTTCTTTGAACCCTTCAATGCTTGCCCTGCTGGGGACAGGGCAGATCCTCCCCCATCTCTACCTAATACAGAGCCATCTTCCTTCCAAGAGGCAAGTCCACAATCATTTTCTCTGTGAAGCCTTCTCAAATCTTTCTGGCGCTCAAATATAGTTATCATTTGTAGGTAATTATAGTGTGCATGTTGTTTACATTGTGTCCACCCCACTGACCTATGTTCCCTGAATCCTCAGTAATGATTCTGGGTCATAAAGTCTCATCCAGCCTTTGTGGAGACAGAATACAGAAGTGGGGCCTTGCACAGTAATGTTTACTGAATGAATGAATGAGTGAATAAATGAATGAGAAAGTGAATGACTCATTGGCAAGGGCTGCTCTTCAACACAAATTTTCTTCCATCACAAATGCAGTAACTGTAAAGGTAAGAGATTCAATTTTTTTCATCTTTGTGGTTGAATTCTTATTCTCTCAAACTAGATTTTTCTGTTAAAGCACCTTTCAAAGATCCCCTAGGTTTTGTTAATAAGACTAATGGAAATTTCATTTCCACCACTGCTACCTTCTAATGGGATTTTCTAGAGGAGCTTTTCTTTCCTTCATTACTCTTTTAGGCAAAACAGTCTTTTTCTTTTATGTCAATAACTTTGAGCGTGCAGAAACACCGATTCTAATGAATAACGCAAGCCAAAACTGTCATTTAAGAAATCTTAAATCTTAGAGATACTAAGAGAAAAGGGATTAATGCCACATCCCTATAATTAGGATATTTCCAATGAGTAAGCTACTTGGCAGCCCATACAGAAATGTCTGAATAGACTTTACTCCTAAAAAAAATTGAGGCCAGGTGAGCTGAGCACTAATTTACATTGGGGTTTTAATGCCCAGAAACTCTCTCAAGCCAACATTATAGTCAATAATTCGTGCCTTTATGACATGAGAAATTAAAGAACCAGAGGACACTTTTTAAAATTAATTAATTAAGATGAATTTCTGACAACAAAAAGCAAACCACAGCATGAACCCTGGGAGCCGTCCTTTCGGTCACCAATACCTTCCTACCATATCACAGCAATGGCACTTCTAGCTATTTTTAAAAACATACTTTGAAACACCTTGACTTGTCCTGTTAAGAAGTTTCTTCCTGGGGAAAGTAAAATTCCAGGAGAAGTGGGTTACCTCTAAACTCACCTGGATGAGTAACTGTTATCTAGGTGTGTGATGAGTGACTGTTATCTGCTAGAACCAATGTGTTGCTATGGTTTCTCATTGCCAAGAGGAACATGTTCTTCTGTGATAGTCTTGGCCAAATATGCTGACACAGATGAAAAAGATGCCCATGAGCTCCAAAGTACTCCTCTCTGGCTCCCTCAACAGTCATATCAAAGAGCAAGCATCATTTCTCTTAACCAATTTAAACCTCAGAATTCAGTGGCATTTTGTACATCCCCACTGTTCGGCCACTGTAGACCACTGGTCTATTTTCTGATTCTATAGTTACCTCCTTGGGATATTTCAAAAGATAGGGATGATACAATATCCAAGCCACTTGGCCTGGTTTGTTTGACTTAGCATAATGCTTCCAGGTTCACCTGCCCTTTTGTGGTGGACCGGCATTCTGTTGTGTCAGGAAATCACATTCCTTTGCTTGTATGTGTAGGGTCTAATAGTCCACATTTTGGGACATTACTGGTTTAGGAAGTTACGACAGTGACATAGAAACAGACTTCTTGTGGGGAATCAAGCTCACAGATAGTAAAATCACCTAAGAAGTAAGAAATGAATCTTAGACTCTAGTAATTCTGGCCGGAGGCCTGAAGCCTGAAGCCTGAAGCCTGTTTATGAGTAACTGTTCACATGCGTATGAAATGGCATAGAAATGCAAACCTTGCACTTCAACCTGCTTAATCCATCATAATTCATATTAGCAAAAGTGTATAAATACCTTGAAAGTGAGACTGGTAAAAGAAACTGTGGTAGCAAACCGTCTATGTTGAGTACTCTGTAGCATTTAAAAGACTAGTCTTAGAAAAAGAAAATGCCCACGCTGAAGAATAAAGCATCATGAATACTTAGATACTCCTTTATTGTATTTATTCTTTTTTTTTTATGTATGGGTATTTTGCCTGCATGTATGTCTGTGCACCATGGGCATGTCTGATACCTGTGGAGGCCAGAAAAGGGCACTCAATCTCCCTAGAATTGTTGTGAGCTGCCATGTGAATGCTAGGAATCATTCCTGGATCCTCTGAAAAAAAGCAGTTAGTGCTCCTAACTGCTGAATCATTGCTCTAGCCAAAGTTTGAATACTTTTAGCCTATTGTCTTCTTTAAAAGTCTGTGTAAATGCTATGCTAACAAAAGGCATTTCAGTACAGCATAATTATTGAACAATCTCTTTTCAAAACTAATTTTCTAAATTTTGCCATCTATGTCTTTTAGGATTAGCCAAAAGTCAATAGATTGGGGTAAAACCAAGAAACACTTAGCTAGAAAGCTACTCCTTCCAGCACCCAAAGCCTGCCCACAGACGCTGGGAGATTCTCAATCACAGAAGCCTGTTCACTATATCTGCAGTAGTCAATCCTTTTTCTCAGTAAAAGAAAATCCATCATCATCATGGAAGAAAGGGGACCCTCCTCTCAAGCATCACCTCCTCTGCGCTTCTCTTCCATGGTGACTTTCTCCCCCATATCTGCTTGTGAACCCTCAATTAACTTTACAGGCTGACCCATCCTCCTCTCCCATAGAACTTCTGAGCCCTGGCTACCTTTCCTGCTGAACACTGATGCGGTTGGCGTTTCCCTAACGCTACCTTGAGAATGTAGAACTTGACCATTCTGCTTCCCTAACGCTACCTTGAGAATGTAGAACTTGACCATTCTGCTTATGTTTGATCACAACCTCTATAAAAAATGGGAACAAAGGGTATCTTGGAAAATACTATCCAGGATATGGAAAAAAAGCAAACATTCACGATATGTTTGTCAAATGAGAAGATGGGAAGGAATTCTTGATAACTAATGTTGTGTGTCTCTAAAAGTCATTCTGGTAAGGAGTTTGGAAAAACAAAAATTTCTTTTACTCTGTCTCAGAGCAGAGAACACACAGAACCAAAGTCAAGTTTCTGCTTTCTTCTTTCTTCCCCAGTGACTTCTCCTCCTGAAGTAATTTAACCAAGATCTGGCTGAGATGGTAGAATTAAGGAATATGGATCCAGATATAATCCCTGGTTTCTCATTTAGATCCTTTGGTAAGGGGATCAGTGAAGAACTCTGCCTACAAATCTCAAGAAAAGCATTTAGCTCCAGAGTCTGAGTGAGGAGGGGCCCTTGAATCTGTGTGACTGAGGGGCTATTCACTAAGCTGCGTTGACGTGGCAGGCACCTTGCTGATGTGAAGAAGTACAGTGAGACCAGACTGAAATAAGTCTGCTGTAAATCGTCCCAGAAAACCAACTCCAACATGTCTTGTTCTGCTGGAGCCACTCCAGCACAATCAGTGGTAGACGCAGGATTAATGTAACAGTGAGACAGCAGCCCCCACCTACACACAGTGCTAAGTGATTTATATCAGCAGGAGGCTTCGAACTCATGTTTGGGTTCTTTATTAAATTGCCTTAGGGGTATTTGATTTTCCAACATGGAATCAAAACCTTCACCAAAACTGAAAGGAGTCTCTTTCTCATGAAGGGTTGTAAATGCCTGTCCTTTCCAGAGACTCTCAGCGCTCATAGCCAACCTTCTCATCTTCTGGCTCAGTCCCACTCTCTCCTGCCCACCTGCTCTCTTCTCACCTCTGGCTCTGGCTCAAGTCAAGACCTTCAGAAGGTCAGGCTCGTTTCTAGGTCATGGACTAGGCATATATTTTCACCTCTCCTTACTTTGTCTTTAGAGATCAGTTTATTACTTCCAGGGTCAAGGAGTGGGGTTCCAAATGGACACCCCACCCGATCATCTAAGTATGGTTCCTTGGTTCCTTTCCCACAGAGCATCTTAGGCTTAATTTTTAGAGCCGTTTCCACAGTCTGCAGTGAAATGTTGGTGTGGTTATTTATTTGAAGTTTATCCTCTTAACTAGGATGTGAGGCTTGGAAAATCGGGAGACACAGCTATTTTGTTCACCCCAGGAAGTAACTTAGTAAATATTTGTAGACTGTACAATCAAGGACAACTTTCCAGTCTTGGACTCAGACACTGCCCTGGGCTCTGGGCTGGTGTCTTACTTTTTGACTGTTTGCATTGCCCAACCTGCACATTTAAAAGGAAGACGAAACTTAGCCCACCTTATTTGGGCACTCCTGGAACTCTCATATGTTTACTGGGAAACTCTGAGACATGCAGAGAACCAAACCACTATTATCATGCCTTCCAAGTTCCCCAAAGTAAAATATGATCACACAAACTGGTGTCCTGTGTGTGTGTGTGTGTGTGTGTGTGTGTGTGTGTGTGCAAAATACTCCCCATGGAGTCTGTTATGTCCTAAATTTTACGGTTCTTTTAGAAATTCATATGAGCAGCAAAATGGATGTGTAAATGACTTCCCCTCTGGCTCCCACCAGAGGAAACACAACTGTGCCACACAGAAGACAAATCAAAGCCCTGATTGTCACAAGAAATCCAACATGGTTGCCACAGAAAAGGTCAAACTACATCTATCAGAAGCCAGCTATAAAATGAGGTTGGTTTTTGTTTTGGTTTGGTTTGTTGTTTTTAAAAAGATATTTGGGTTTTTAGCCTCCTATAATTCCCTACATCTCAATAAATAACTCCTTCCTGTCTGCTGCTGCTACCTCAGTGTTCCCTCTGATCATGTTCTCAGGCGTCAACAGATAAAGCATGGCTGCTTTGATCTCAAAGCACTGATTGTCGTCAGTTGCCCACACTTTGGACACGTTCCCCTTGAAAGCCCATCCAACAAATTGGAACAGTTACAAGGCTAGTGTTACAAATGTGGCCAGACTCTAAGGCCCCTGCCTAAAAGTGGACCTGAATGGCTTCCACCAAGTAGTGCCAGATTCCTGACAAAAAAATATATAAGATGAAGAAGAGCCCACCCCCACCTGTTTGCCCCATTCCCTGCTCGAATCTGTACTCCTGCCCCTTCAAAAAAAAATGTTCCAAGCACTGCCAAGGTCTTTCAAGAACCATTCCAAGGAGCCTCGGACAGCCTGGCTCTCTAAAAGGATACCATTGTAATGTCAAGTGCTCATATTACAGGGACATACATACATGTCTCACAGAAACCAACGTTTATGTGTTTCAGGATTTCTCCTTAGTTAAACCACAATTGCAGGGAAATGGTACCACATTCGTTGAGTTCAATGTGGTAGCAATTACTCTGCTGGCAGAGAAGAAGGAGGGGCTTGAAGGCCCGAGTTCTACAAGTCAGGATTAAATAACCGTGTCTTTCAGAGTTACACTGATAACTTGGAACGCTCCCCCCACACTTGCAACTTCTGAGAAGTCAGTGTTTCTCATAGACAAGCCCATTTTGGCCTAGCCAGGAGACATGTCAGACAGCTTCAGGAGAAGAAAAAAAAATCAAAGAAAAAAAACACGTGTACAAGCGTACACGTACTCTTGCACGTGTACATACTCGCACATACACACAGACACACACAGAGAAAGCTACTCTTGAGTTTGCAGATTATTAAATGTGTTTAGATACAGATACCAGGAAATAACTTGAAAATTGCTTTCCTGTATCGTATTTACTAAAACAGTTCTGTGGCGTGCTTTAGCAAAGGGAAGATAGGGGTCGGGTAACCTGAGCACTGTTTAATGGTCACTGAGTTTACTAATGGCCAGCCAGTCTTTTGGATTTCATTAGAACACAAGAATGCGATAAGATTCCTAGGCGCACACTAAACTCAGGGCCCCTTTTCAAATGTGATAGAGTTTATGTTTAGGGTCCCAGTTTCACTTGGAACAGAAAACAATTTCTTTTCTGCACTTTCTCCCTTAGCTAGAATGCCACAAACAAATGGTTCAGACCCAGAGTCCCACAAGTCAAATATAAACAGCAACATAGACTGACTTCCAACTCGTCCTCTACTCCTAAAGTATCAGCTCCCAGACTGAGACGTGGAGACTCTCAACACAACACAGCAGACCAGCAGGACAGGGACAAAGAGGTTTCCTAGCATGGAGAAATGACAGAGTCAGATGTTTTCTTCTTATTGGGAATTGTGCTGCTATCGAGTTCAGAAATCCAATAACCCACACACTCACCAGGGTGTCTAACGGCTTGGGCTAGCCAACTCAGTTACTAAGAAAAACACCCAAAGGAATTGGAGTTGAACATTGTGTTTCTAAAGGTAGAAGAGTATTTATACAGCAGAGCAAAGGTCTCTGAAAAAAAAGGAAAGTTCCTACAGTAAGGTAGATTTGAGTGGGGGAGGAGAAATAACAGATGGACAAGATAGACCGGTGAGTGTATACAGGTAATAGGTGGTGGGCGGCTGGTTGATAGCTAATAGCAGATCTATTGACTTGGGTAGAAAGAGAGAAAGATCTAAAAACAAAAGCATGAGCTTGTTTCACTTCCATTTTATAGTAAACATGGTTTAAAATGTGTTTCCTCCCCACAGAGAGAGACTAGCTCTTTTCTCAAAAAAAAAAAAAATTTTTTTTCTTCAAATCTCTTTGAAGATCAAATGGTGATGACTACTCTAATATTTATTGAATAAGAGAACATGGGAGGCAATACACAGCAAGTCTTTTTTAAAAAGATATCCTTTTTGTGGCAGTCTTGTGAGCCAGGAGGTGACCCCAAATTCACTACCTAGCCAGGGATGACCCTGAAATTCTTCTCCTGACCCCACTTCCAAAATACTGAGATTATAGGTAGGCACCAGTAAGCCCAGTTCTCAGGATGCTGAGGTTGAACATAGGGCTTCCTGCATATTAGGCAAGCACTTAACCAACTGAACTGTATCAGGCCTAAATATGTTAACGTCATAAAGCAAGGTAACAAGTTAAGAAAAATCTGTTCATTTTCTCTCTGGAAAGATTTGGAGGGTCAGAGCATCAAGGAAGAGCCAGCCTTAATTGGCAACCTGAATGATTTTCCTTCTCACTCCTGTCACTATGCATGCTGCAAGGGTCCCTGTGATCACGTTGATACCTAGTTAAGTCACCTCGAATCCACAAGCCATAGCACCATAAGTTCCCATCAAGAGACAAAGCCTAGAGTTACTGCCACCAAGCCCAGTGAGGCAATTTGGGGACTTATGGTGAGAGATCCCAGGGAGGCAAATAAATGCCCTGTGGGAGCCATGAGACAACATAGGCCTAGTCAGGAGAGAGAGGCCAGAGTGAACTATGAAGCACAGAGCATCTCTTGCCTGAGTTTAAGGCTGATGCTTCTGTCAGCTGTACTTTTGATCAGTTGTTATAGACACTGAAGAGAAGATCAAGAAAGTGTTGAAACCAGAAGTAAGTTATCATGTGAGGTATCAAACTATCCCACATCTTGGAAGGTTAAACCAGTAAATGTTATTTTAATATTAGATTTCCCTAGACCAGGATCTGGGAGCAAGTTGGCTTAGGGCAAAATCTCTCCTGATGTTAATGTCAAGTTGTTTGTCTAGGAAGTTATCTCAACCAAAGTCTGTGAGAAACTGGAGAAAGAGTCTACCTTAAGATCCATCCAGATGGCTATTGATAGGCCTGAATCCCACACAAGGTCTTAGTGGGAAGCTTATTCCCCACCACACAAACCTCCTCTCAGAATGAAGGACCAGGATTAAGTTGATCTGTCCTTTTACTCTTTGATGGATCTGGAGTACGCTTGAACTTGTCATTCTTCCCAGTTCTCTGAATGTTCTCATGCTGTGAGTGGAGCTTCCCCACATACATCCACAGTTTCTTACGTTCAACTCAGAAAGCAACCCTCAGGGAGCAAGACAATACCAAAGTCCTTTCAGAACCAAAGCTTGGAAGCAACATAGCATCACCCCTGCCACAACAGCTGATTGGTCACCTACATCTTGGTACAAAGGTAGCAGAAACTACACACAGGTGTGAAAAACAGAGAAGGCCTGGAGTTTTTTCGTGTGTTTTCTTCCCTGTAGGGGGAATATTTTTAGGCATATTTTTAAAGGACCTTTCTCCAAATCTCTTTGGAGATCAAGTGGCCATGACTAACTTTAACATGTATATGACCTAGAACATGGGTAAAGCGGAGGCTTATGTGTCATAAGTCTATTTTGCATTGCTGGATCGTACACAGTACCTCACACATGCTAAAGTTCTACCGTTGAGCTACAAATCCCCCATCTCCATGAGTCTAAATATTTAAAAGCTATCAATCACAATAACAACTTGTGAATTTTGCTTACATGAAGTAAGCATGTAGCTTAGCCAGAGATGTCCTCGATAAGTAGCTTTAGAATAAAGGAAGAAGGGGAGGGGGAATTAAGAATAAAGTTAGCCAGGGAGTGATGACGTTCTTTTGTACTATATTTTCCCAAACCAAAAGTTCCTGGAGGACCAAACGACTCTTCCCTCTGCCTTACCGCAAGAAATCTGGGCCTTGCACTTAAAGATGGATGCCTTTTTTCACCTCTTCATTGGCATCCTTCAGACTGCCACCTATCCCTCAACTCCAGCTCAAACATCCCAGACTCAGCCATGTGCAACATCCAGATGGCCAAACGCTGGTTGGTTACTGTCTTCCTTGCCACCAAAACTCTCTGAAGCCCTTCTACATTACAGTGTAATTACTTCTTTTTTGTTCGTTGGTTTGCTTTTGTTTTTCATTTTGTACCTGGTTCTAAGACTCAGCTCCAGAGCGGTAGTAGAGCCCCTTTGAGCAGGATGCTGTTCTCAAGACTCCCGTTCTCACCATGAGCGTGCTCTAACAGGAAACCATCCAATGCCATCCCCTGAGGGCCCCTGCCTCCAGTTTCCTATTTTGGGCAAAGCCAGCCTCCCCCCAAAACACTTCCTCATCTGCCTATTCCCAAACTGGGCCCCCTTGTCCTAGGATACCCAAGTCCCTTGAATGACTCTGTCCCAGTGCTGTGGAGATTTCAGCCTAGGGATAAAATGGAAATTTTCTCCTCAATAATTCCACATCACTTTTCCTAAGTCACACTTCAACACTGCTTGGAACTTTGTGGCAGTTACATGGAGGTATGCCTATCTGGGTCAAAAGACATTACTAACCCTATACTGCAGTAATACTACAAAGCACAGCACTAATACATAGAAGCCACTTTAAGACATATTTCTCTTTTTTTGCTACAGCCTTTAAAAATATGATCACTTAAAAGCCCGTCTCCCTATCCTAGAGGGATAATTCTTCTACCCCCAAGAAGGGACCAGACCATGGGAGCACAAGGGATCTCCTGGACTGTGTGGAACAAATAGCTAAGACATTTATTGATTCTCCACTTACTCCCTATTTCATTATGTCCATAAAATCCATTATAATCTTTAGTATGATAAATTTCAGACAACTTATAACCCTAACTGGTGACTTAGCAGTTAGTAAATCATTTCTTATTTCTAAGGAACACTCAAGGTATCCATTAAATAAGAGTGGAACAGTATATGGTGAAGCTGAGGCAAGCTAGTGCTGAGGCTGCCTCTAGCTCCCCACCAATCAGCTGTGGAATGCAAACTTCTGAGAGCCTTGTCACATCTGGTTCGGGTTGCTGACGGCCCACAGTGGCCCGTGTTCATTACATCTAATAACCGCCTGGCCTCTGTCAAGGCCATCCAGAGTCCAGACGGCAGCCTGACACCACATCTGCTGGAGATCTCAACATCCTCCAACCCTTGTCCTTGTGACCTCCTTGCTGACTGTCACAGTGTCAAGGGCATTGTAAGTCAGGCTGCCAATGTGTGACTTAGAGCTGCAGATGTCACTTCTGAAAAATACTCTGTAGATCACAGACGAACCTGCCTATCCTACCAGTCACATATTCACAGCGTGGGGACAGCAGAAGTCTTGCCTTGGAATAGCTATAAAGAGTCAATGAGTTTTCATGTGAGACGCCCTCAGAATAAACACTGGTATCCTGGAGGTGCTGCAGCTGTTTCTTGAGTGAATAAGTAAGTGAAAGGCTCTTTTAAGTATTAACAGTGATACTGGATAGTTTTTCTTTACAAAAGTTGAAGAATCTTTCTCTCTCTCTCTCTCTCTCTCTCTCACACACACACACACACACACACACACACACACACACACACACATTTATTGCATCTTATAGACATTCAATAAAAGGCTTCTCAATCATTAAATACTTGCACGTATTACAATAGAATTTGCTCCACCTTGAAGATGAAAGGTCAACACCTCCAGTTACAATGGACTTTCGGGGTGGTTAGGATAGCTTTTCTAGCCAGCCTCTGTATGAGGGCCCATGGCCAAGATCCTGGACAGCTGTCAATCAACCCTGCAAGTGCTGAGAACACAGATTGAGCCCGGTAGGCAGGAGGTACTACAGAGACTTTGATCTAGCCAGCTGGGGGCAAGTTCTGAAGCAAATAGTTACTTAAGCAAGAATGTGATTGTCTCTGCAGTCCTATGACATCACTGAAAGGACATGACTTTGGATGCCTACCGGTGAATATTGGTGGGAGTCTCCCATCCCTCAAAGTCCCTAATGGCAGGCATATGAAAGAAGCCTAGAGTCAGCTTGTCAGTCCAGTATAAGGTGGTCCCTGAGTCAGAGTGTAGTCATAGAGTGTCTGAAGAATATGTTGGAATGCTTAGAAACAGTTTTGGGGGCCAAGATGGAAAGAGTTTACTCTCAGAGCTGGAACACAGAACCTTAAGAAAGCTGGGCATTGTCTCCCCCACATGTCTGGGTAGATGTGGGGCAAACAGAGAAAAAGACAAGTTACAATTTAGATGTGTGTGGTGTATGTGTGTGTCTCTCTGTGTGTGTCTGTGTGTGTGTGTGTCTGTGTGTGTCTGTGTGTGTCTGTGTGTAAAAGTCTCACTATGAATCCTCAGCTGGTCTGGAGACCAGTTTTGTAAACCAGGCTGGCCTTGAACTCACAAAAGTCTGCCTATCTCTGAGACCAAAAGTATTTGCCACTACTCTTGGCTTGTTAACAATCTTTTAAAGAGATCATGGGGGAGGGGATGTCTGCTACTATTTTAAGGTTGTCCTTTCCTTCCTGGACACCCCTAAACTACTGGTTTCACCTGCTTGTTTTTTGCAACAGAATACCATGTTATCACTTTGTATCTGTCTAAGCAAGGCTCATTCTGATAACAACTGTGCATTCAGTGGAATTTTTTATTCCCCGAAAAGTGGGGAGGGAAATGCTGGGGTCACTTGTAGGTTCCCAGTTCACACTATTGTGGAGACTCTCATTTACTTCACCAGTGAGGCTTTATGGATTGTAGTGATCCGTGCTACAGACCACCCAATATGAAAATAAACGTACTGCTAATTCTTCTAACGTACAGCCAAATGCAACAAAACCAAAGAGAACAGGCCGGCTATCCACTCCTTACAAGAAGCCGTGTGTGTATAGATCACACAGGGGGTGTTGTGCTGTGGCAGGCTGTTGGGGTAGGAAGGTCTAAAGGAGGTTTTCACCACTGCAGGGGAGATGTGTATAAGTCACACATGGGACCTTTGCACTGCACAGGGGGATGGGGAAGGCACCGTGGGAGGTTTATACTGTGTGAGCCTTGTGAGGATCCTGCAGTGAGATTTACACTACAAGAGGATATGTATTGGGGGCAACACAGTGGGGTGCCCTGCGTGAAAGGTGTGTGTGTGTGTGTGTGTGTGTGTGTGTGTGTGTGTGTGTGTGTG
>NW_021604637.1:969448-971523 GCF_004785775.1 Grammomys surdaster | reverse complement strand
GTGTGTGTGTGTGTGTGTGTGTGTGTGTGTGTGTGTGTGTGTGTGTGCAGGGCTTGCACGGGGGGGGGGGGGGGAGTTGCACTTCAAGAGAGATAGAGACAATCACACAGTAGGGAGGTTCCCAGTGGGTGTGTCCCACAGTTAGGGGTTTGCTGCCAACAAAGGCACTTCCTAGGGGGAAGTATCTAGATCACCCTCCATCTTTGACCTGTGAAGATCAGCTTCCATCTTTAGAGATAACTGTCTATTTATTCAACACTTGCTTGGTAACTTGTGCAATTTCATGTGGCAAACATTTTCCAAACATCGAGGAAAGTCCAAAGACCAAAAATGAAGATGAAAAATGGCAAGCCTCTTGTTTTATAAAGTCCCCAGTGTGAGTGAACTGTCACAAGTGAGACCACAAAGACACCTGCCAGAGCCAGAGTCTCAGGGTCTACTGTCCTCTGAGACACAGACAGGTAAGCATGTGGCAGTTTCTCCAGGAACTAACATACGAATGCTCAGCCACAATGACAAGGAAAAATGTACTCAAAGGAAAAATGAAGGGAAAACATTCTAGAAAGAGGAGCAGACTTATGCATGCCTCATACCTCATAGTGGCTACTTAAAATACCTGTGAGTTAGTATCGGCCATCACATGTTCCTCTTTTCACCCAGGAAGCAGCAGCCAAGGTTCTAATGTTAAAAAAAAAAAAAATGGGGGTGGGGGGTCAGCAAGATGACTCTGTGGATAAAGGAGCTTGCTGCCAAAAGTGACAACTTGAGATCAGTTCTTAGAACCCACGTGGTAGACGGAGAGAATCCACTCCTGCAAGTATCCTCTGACCCCAACATGTATGTCATGGGACATCCTACCCTACCCTGGCCCATGCATACACACACACACACACACACACACACACACACACAGAGAAAAAGAGAGAGAGAGAGAGAATAAATAAATAAATAAATAAATAAATAAATAAATAAATGTACTTTTTTTATAACAAAGAAGACCTCCAATATTTAGTGAAGATGATGTATCATTTGACGTCTGGACTGAGCATAGACCATGAGAGGTAAGTGTGACTCCAGCAGACCCTTTCATAACTGTCAGGCACACTCAGCCCAGACCCAGGGTAAACGCCTCAAATATCCAATATATTGCTCTCAGATAAGCTTCATTGGGAGAATTGCAAGGTAGGATCTTTTCTTAAATGTGAATTTGTGTGTGTGTGTGTGTATGTGTGTGTATGTGTGTGCGTGTGTGTTTATGTGTTTATGTGTGTGTGTCTGTATTTGCATGTTTGTGTGTATGTTTGTGCATATATATGTGTGTATATATATACATTGGTATATTTGTGTATGGGTGTGTGGGTGTGGGTGTGTGGGTGTGTCCCAGAATGGTATGTGGAGGTCAGAGGGACAAGTTATGAAGAAACCTTTACCCTCTGAGCCATCTCACTGATCTTCTGGAAAACAGAATTTTTTAAAAAAAAAATCTTTAAATTAAAAATAATAGTCTGAGATAGAATTTGTTACAAGTTCATGACTAGCTTGCACTTTACAGTGAATTACAGTGTGAGACCTTGTCTATTAAAAAAAAAAATGAAATATTTTAAAGCAACTAAGGCCAAGCCAGAATAGTAGGAAGAATAGAACACTTCTAGTAAAAATCAAAATAAAAAGCAGATTTTTGCTTCACTCAAAATAGAAAAGAAAAGAAAAAATATAGTATGTTCCATCCAGCTATCTTATTATAAAAAAAATTAACAACTGACAGGATTGCAGACCTACCTACTGGGACAAACAACACCGGTCCCTCAATCAGCTCTTGCTAACCATCAAGTTCTCTCAAAAGGGAAGATATACAAAATGGAGTCGGCTCCTCCTGAGACCAGAATTATAGCTGTGTTAGGCAGTTCTCACTGGGAGCCCTAGGAGGGCTGTGAAACACAGGGAGACGGTGGTATGTGGGGTTGTGTTGAGAGTCCTGTACTTGGGGGATGAGAAAGAAAGAAAGAAAGAAAGAAAGAAAGAAAGAAAGAAAGAAAGAAAGAAAGAAAGAAAGAAAGAAAGAAAGAAAGAAAGAA
>NW_021604637.1:962362-969438 GCF_004785775.1 Grammomys surdaster | reverse complement strand
GAAAGAAAGAAAGAAAGAAAGAAAGAAAGAAAGAAAGAAAGAAAGAAGTGGAGAAGGTCCACAAGCCAGCCTCCTTGTGTGAGGCACCAGCCTGCAGGCAGGATCATGGACCTCCAGTGCACAAGCATAGGGAGCTGCTCTTCCCTTCCTACTGCTATGAACAAGTAACTGAGAATGTGTGCCTTGTCTCTTCCTGGTGGCTCCATTCTACCTTGAACTTGGTTTCTGTTCTGGGCAAATTCTGCCAGAACACAGAGGAGGCCTCTTCCCACCAGAGCTCCTGAATGTTTCTTATGAAATCAAGGCCCCACTTGAAACCCTGGGTGATGTATATAGGCACTCAAGGGTTAGGTGTCACTGGAAACCCAGGTCTACTTCCTGGAAATTCATCTGACGTGCTCCCTGAGGGTTAGCCTCGGGTTCTCTCCTCCTTCTCCTCCAACAGAGTCGTGGCTATATAGTCAGCCTCAGCAGACATCCATCATTTTGACCCACTAGAATCCGTAATCTAAGTTAATGATGGATGTATAAACATCCTTGCCTGTGTACTGCCTCAATTTGAAGGAGTGCTTGGGACTAGTATGCTGATGGGATAGCAAAAAGATTTGGGAAAGATAAAAGCAATAGGTTAAACCTTAATCGAGCACTTTGTGCCATCCATCTTTTTGAGGCACCTGACCACCATCATGTGAGGCTGGTGGCATCATAACTCCAGCCTATAAATGCAGAGACTGACGCTAACGAGGGTCACGCATAGAAAGACACACAGTTGGTGAATGGGAGGGTTAAGACTCAACAGGTCTCTCCAGGCACTGCTCACTAAGCTTTGTACTGGATTAAGTACAGGTTAAGCTCTAAAAGCTACATCCAGTTCAGTCCACATCCTGAGCACTGTCCTCAGCAGGAACTGGAGCCCATGAGGTCACTGGAAGGATGCAGATGTTTTATAGACCATCGTCATCATATGACAATTTTTATTGTTTTCCTTTTCAGAGACAAGGTCTCCAAAAATGAGGCATCCAAGGATGACTGTCTCCATCTTCGGAGTGCTGGAATTATAGGCATGCACCGTCCTGCCAGACTTAGTAGGCAGTGAACCACACGAGGTAAGCATTCTACCAACTGAGCTACATTCCCAGCCCAAGATGTGACAATTATAAAAGTCATTTTCCAAGGAGCCTCATTAGCAAGGTAGGTAGCACATCAGTCTCATAAAATGATTTTCCAATAAGAATTGAAGCTCTGAAGCCAGGCCTTGGTGATACATGCCTGGGGCCCAGCACACAGGAGGCTAAAGCAAAAGGATTTCATGTTTGAGGCCAGGCTAGACTATAAATAAAGACAATGCCTTAACACTAAACCAAACCAAATGGAAAAAATAACAAACAAACAAACAAACAAACAAACATTAAAAATTTGGAGGCCTGTGTGACCCTCAGACTAAAAGGCTATCTCAAAGCTTTCATGGAAGCCTTGAGATAGCCTTTTATCCTGGAGGAGCACATCTGTGTAAGTAACCTTCGTATATCAGCCGTTACAGTATGTTCTCTGTCTCTAAACAAGGGCTTTGCCTTCACTAGGAATACACCACCTAGTACATGGGCAATGTGTCCCCAGAATGAGCACAGAAGATAAACTGGACATGGCGAGACATGAGGCCCAGGGTCCTCAGGCCTGAGGTCTACAGTGCAGACTCCTGTCATTCAAAGAACTTTGTTAAGGTATCAGAGAACTTCACCCCCAGCAGGAGTATGGTTCTCCTCAGTGGAATCCTGAAGCAGCCTGCAGGAGGGAGACAGAGAGCATTCTACTCATAGGCTGGTGTGCCGGAAGAGAGGGGTAATGCCCACGCGCCCAGTCTGTTTGGTTTGGAACCAATACATGATATGGAGACAGGATCCTATCACCAGTGCTCAAACTCAAAAGAGCTGTTGTGGCAGTCTACACAGGCTGCAACTTCTGAGTCTTTCTTAGTCTTTTTTTTTTTTGTATATTTCTGTAGCTAGAGGGATTATGGAGGGCTCTTCCCCTATCAGAATTTGGAATATCTGGGGGCCTTTATTCTGTGGAGACTGCTGGAACTTCTATTCCAGTGGCTTTCAGAGAGACTCCTCAAATCCCAATGCTCTTGAAGTCCTTAAAAATAGCTCTTTAAAGGCTCACTTTGTAACAGAGCTCAATGCCAAGCCTAAAGACCTGGATTTGGTCAGCCACGGAATACACATGGTAAAAGAGAATTGACTCCTGCAGATTGTCCTCTGATCTCCACGCTAGGACACACACACACACACACACACACACACACACACAGAGATGTACACTAATACATATTAGTTTGGGTTTTTTTTTGTTTTTGTTGTTGTTTGTTTGTTTGTTTGTTTTTGAGACAGGGTTTCTCTGTGTAGCTCTGACTGTCATAGAATTTGCTCTATAGACCAAGCTGTCCTTGAACTCACAGAGATCAACCTGCCTTCACCTCTCTAGGTGCTGAATTTTACTGCAGGTGACTTCTTCCACCAGATGATGCCTACTGGAGGAATCTTACCGATTACTGAGTGCAAACTGATCTTCACTTGCCCTGGTTTGTCCTGTGGCACTACAGAGAACAAAGACATCTGGTCTCTTTCCTGGGGTTTGGGAGTGGCTCTTGATCTCTCTTTCTCTGCCACAGTATGGTCCGACCAATCAGGTGTGGGAGAATGTTGTTTTAAAGCAGATATAAAGAACATTTTTACAGATGAGCTATCGGGGAAGAAAAAGTGTTCACATATCCACCACAAAGATTCACACCAGTACCTGCTAGAAACCAGAACACTGAGAGACTAGAGAAGCTGCATCTTCTCCCACATCTAACAGATTAAGCTCTGTAGGAGGCATCAGTGCATTCCTTAGAAGGTGAGAATGTCAGAGTCCAGTTTACAGGAAGGGGGAACTGAGGCCTAGATGGCAGATGTCTTTCCTACTCAGCCAGGCCACCTGAATGACCAAGTGATTGAGCCTGAGGAGGTGATGTGACCCTGGAGTCCTTCTCTTCTAAGCCACTAGAGAAAGTGTGGCTTTGCATTGCTGGATGAAGAAGTAAATGACTCCACATTCCTGCAAACTCCAGAGAACTGAGCTCAGGGCTGGAGCTGATGAGCATAGTCCACTGTGAAGTAGGAATCACCTCCTGGACCTGCTTCCCACTTGCCTTCCTCACGGGGCCCTTGCCCAGTGAATGTCCCCCTCTCCTCCACCCATGCCACATGCAGGCTGTGAGATGCACAGCAAATGCCACCAAACAAGCTTCAGGATCAATCCATATGGGTTCTTTCACATCTTGGCTTTGCCCTTTAGCAGTCGTGCAAGCAAGAACAAATGGTTTTCTCGTTTCTAAACTGGAAGTGCTAACTGTTAAGACTCAAATTAGTAGGAGTAAGGAGATGACTCAGCTGGTAAAGCATTTACTCACAAACATGAAGACCCAAGTTCAAGTCCTAGTACCCATTTAAAAGCCAGGCATGGTGGTAAATACCTATAATCCAGTCTCTGTGGAGGCAGAGAAAAGAGAATCCCTGAGGCTTGCTGTCTAATCAAATCATCAAGCTCTAGGTTTAGTCAGAAACCCTGTCAAGATAGATAGACAGATAGATAGATAGAGAGGGGGAGAGAGAGACAGAGAGACAGAGACAGAGAGAGACAGAGAGAGAAACAGAGAGACAGAGAGAGACAGAGAGACAGAGAGAGAGAATAGATAGATGATAGATAGATAGATAGATAGATAGATAGATAGATAGATAGATAGATAGATAGACAATAGATAACAGATAGATAGATAATGGGTAATAGATAGATGATAGATAGACAGACAGACAGACAGACAGATAGATAGATAATGGATAGGGATTGTCTTAGTTAGGGTTTAACTGCTGTAAAGAGACACCATGACCAATGCAAGTCTTATGAAGGACATTTAATTGGGGCTGGTTTTCAGTTTCAGAGATTCAGTCAGTCCATTATTATCAAGGTAGGAACATGGCAATGTCCAGGCAGGCATGGTGCAGGAGGAGCTGAGAGTTCTACATCTTTATCTGAAAGCTGCTAGCAGAATACTGACCTCCAGACAGCTAGTGAGAGTCTTATAGCCCACACCCACAGTGATACGCCTACTCCAACAAGGCCACACCTTCTAATAGTGCCACTCCCCTGGCCAAGTATATACAAACCATCACAAGGATAGAGGAAGAAATCAAATTTCAACTTCTGGCCTTCAGACATACATGTGAACATACATGTATACATACATACACATGAATATTTACACACACATAAAATTAAATTAGCTGCCTGGGAAATGGTGACACATACTTGTAATCCCAGCACTTAGAGGCTGAGGCAGAAGGATTGCTACCAGTTAGAGGCCAGTCTCAGTGGATAAGTTCAAACCTGACTGGACTATGGATAGTATGAGCCCTTATCTCAAGGAAAACCAAACAAACAAATAATTGATTTAAAAAGAAGTAAGCCATCAAATCCAATATTCACTTAGAATCATAATTTCTTTCCATTAAGATTTTGCCTATTAGTTAACAGTATACACAGACAGCGCCAGTTGTTGGTGGCTGCTTTATTTTTATGGCAATTTACTTGCAATTTGGGTTTAGATCTTCTTCTCCCTTCCAGACAGAAAGCTCAGGAAGGATGATAGACAGGAAGATCAGCCTTGGGAAGTGGAAGCAGGAAGGAAGGCCAAGAGTTCATGGCCAGCCTCAACTACATAAGTTCAAAACCATCTAGGCTACGTAAAACCGGGTCTCAGTTTTGTTTTGTTTTAAGTTGGGGAAGGATAGTAACAAAGCAAGGAAATGAATAGAAAAAATAATTCTATGTCCCTAATGCCTGGTACAAATGAAGTGCTGAATAAATGGGGATGGATTACTCAAAATATCATCATCATCATCATCACTACATTAGTGGGCTAAGAACTGAACATTAAATGTGCAGTGCAGAAGAAAACACAGGGTCAGAGGCGGACAGAACCAGAGAATGAGAACAGGTCCCCAAGTCTGAAGCTAGGATGCTGACCTCAATAGAATGGGAGGCTGAGCTAGAGAGCGGGCCTTAGAAGCTTTTAACATAGGGTTAAGGGTAAAGAATAAAGATACATTCAGGACAGGCTCTATAAACTTGGGGTTCACCAGCTATCCAAGGCCCTGAGCTCCGAAGGCAGCAGCATGGCTGGAGTCTCTGCATTCACCATCTTAAAGCTCTCTCTGCTTTTGAACAAGAGACGGTTCCTCCTCCTCATTTTCCTCTTACCCTAGGCCCTGCAAATGCTGCAAACAGTTCTGAATCCACAGTATGGCTTTTTCCACTCGCTCTACAAAACATCTCCGAATTCAAACATGTCACATCTTTATGTGGCCTCTCTGTCCTCTGGATGGAGTAAACTAATTGAAGTAGTGTTTAGAAATGAAGCAGTCGCTAGGAAGCCGGGAGGCGGGTGGACAAGAGGCGTTTCAAAACAGCTAGAATCTGTGTTTTCCTGGAAAGGGGCCTTTCTGCAGGAAACCAGCTCATTCCAGGTGACAATTAGGCTATTGATTAGAAACCAGGATGAGGCAAAAATTCCTGTCACAGAATTCAAGCCATAGGGTTCATTATTTACTAATATCCTAAAGAAGGGAGATCGGTCCAATAAGCAGCATGCAAGGGGTTAACTTTTTTCCACACCAAAGAGTAGGGTTTCGGAGAGATTTCTACATTGAACAAATATCTATATACAACCTGACAGCTAGGGGGGCAGGGTGGCTTTCAAGTCAATGTAAACACAGCGGCTGACTTCAGAGTTAGGGAACTCAAACTCCTGAAAACCGTTTACAGTTCCAAATGGCATGCCCCACCCCCACCACGACGTTCCTTCTTTAAATAAGCAGCGAGGGTACAGGTCCGATGAACGAATTTCACTTCTTCTGTTCAGCTTTTTCCATACCCAACACGGCCTCCGTGGGGCCAGATGGCATTGGAGCCACCGCTGGTAAGTCAATACATCTGGCGACATTCCTGAAATGACAAATCTGACAGAGCAGCATCCAGCTCCTACACAAAGCCCCTTTCACAGCGCTTGCCCTGGTACTTGTCTGCTATAAGCAGAACCTAATGTGTGAAAACAAAGTCAAATTGAGCTCTGTCGCCTGGCCTTGCTGCCTGCAAAAGCTTCGTTTTCACTGTTCTTGCAAATACAAGTCACACACCTTGCCCGGATTCTGCACCTCAACCTAAGCACTGCCTGACACTGAAACAGGCCTCAGACTCTGAGCCCTGACTGTTGGAGCTGCTGAGGGTGCAAATGCAGCTGCCATCAACCCAGCCAGTTCATTTTGACATTGAGGTGGCAGTGCCCCTCGGGACATGCTGTACCCCAAAGGAGAGGAGGTGGGTTTAGGAGGCCTCCGGACCAGCCCCTACACCAATCTTTCACTAGGGGAGTTTATGAATCCGATCCCATCCGTAACCTCTGACCTCCCACCATACACCAGTCCTTTAGAGAGCTGCTTGACATAGCCATAAAAACTGATGAAGTACAGCCATACAGGAAAGGGACTGGACTTGAAATGTTTGTTAAAGCCTAAGGTCACTTGCCAAAATTGACTAGGGTGGGTGTGTCCTGGATCTACCAGCTGACTATTCTAAGCACCATATTTTAGTGAAGTCTTTGCCCAGTGGGGATACCAGCACCTCACATTCTTGGGCCAATATTTTTTGTCTTAATTCCATTCAACTAAAATGTACTGTCTGTCAAGGCTTTCTCCATCAGCGTGTGTAAGGGGTTAGGTGGATGGGGTTTCTCTCCTTGGAGACTTACTTTCCTGCAGTACCTTACTTCCATCAACCTCCTCTAGTAGGAGACACACACAACAAACGAGAGACAGTGGGCTACAGTAGTGCCTTCCAGTAGGGTTTCACACAATGGAAGAAGGAAAGAAAGAAAGAAAGAAAGAAAGAGAGAGAGAGAGAGAGAGAGAGAGAGAGAGAGAGAGAGAGAAAGAAAGAAAGAAAGAAAGAAAGAAAGAAAGAAAGAAAGAAAGAAAGAAAGA
>NW_021604637.1:940823-962352 GCF_004785775.1 Grammomys surdaster | reverse complement strand
AGAAAGAAAGAAAGAAAGAAAGAAAGAAAGAAAGAAAGAAAGAAAGAGGGTGTAAGAGACTAGAGACTAGGTAACTAGAGGTGGCTTTGGATGGGAAAGCTTTGGCAGGAACCTCAGGATAAGACGTAGAGAGCCATGCAAAGCCAGGGCAAGCAGACCTCCATGCTAAGCTGTTTGTCTTGAGCAAACCTCTGAGGAGTGGATGAACCTGGCTCGGGGATTAGGAGTGGGATAAACCAGAGGAGATGCTTGAGGAAGTCAAAGAGAAAGCAAGGGGCTTCTTCCTCTTGTCCCTGCAAGGGTTCTAGATGTTGATGGAGTCGGTGGATCTTAACAGCAATGCCTTTGGTTTTCATGACCAGAGTGAAGGCTGTGCTCTGGCAACTAGTTGAGCAGAGAGCAAGGATGTAGCTAGCATCCTCCAGGGCAACTCCACAAGTCAAAAGTGGCCCATGCAGTCAACCATGCAGGCATTCCTGCACTCTGTCCTAAGTACCATGGGGAAACAGTGACAAACCAGGTCTGAGAAGAAATGGCTCAATGCAACAAAAAGAATATCCTAGAAAGAAAAGTATGACGTGCATTCTGTGCTCACTGGTATGTGAACATTTGGGAGGAACAAGCACTTGCTTATCCCAGACAGGACACTAAGGTCTCACAAAGAAAGAGTTCCTCCCACGTACAGCCTGGTGAACCAGGGAGTTTTCTTGGTTCATTTGCAGCAGCATGGATGGGGAGCGGGGGTTACTTACGGGAGGGCCAATGACCCCCAAACTGCCTCATCAACCAAAAGCCTCACCCTAACAGAGATGCTGATCTCCATGCTCAAAACCCTAATCAACCTTGGAATAGACGCACACAACATTAAAATGATGGGAGATATTGTTGGGAGAAAGAAAGAGTTTGAAAAGGTAAAACAGATATGAGAGGATAATAAGGGTGAGTATGATCAAAGTACTTTACACATGTGTATAAAATTGTGAAAGAGATTTGGGGGAAAACATGGTTATGGCTTTAACGCTCTGACCGCTACACAGTAATTATTCTGATACATCAACCTGCTGGCAAAAATGCTTGCCTTCCTTCAAAAGAAAACCTACAAACATCTCAGTACCACATTCATACACCATACCATCCCCAAGAATAGGCACCACTAAAGCTCAAACTTCCCAGAGCAACATCAGAATGGGCTTTGCTGTTTGTCTTGGTCCGAGCGGCCATCTTGGCATGTGCAGCTCTACTTCCTGTTTTATGTGACACTCAAGCTCCATACATGGAGTAACTAAGATGGTTGATGACGAATGGCTGGGCTTCAAGTTTAGAACCTGGTCCTAGTAAGGGATTCAGAATCCTTAAGCACTAATTGACAAGCAGAAAGGTGTCTCTTAGGTAGAAAGGCCAGGGGAAATGCAATAGCTGACTGTGGCCAAGCATAAATTCCACATTTTGAAAGGCAGTGAGAGTCCCTCCAATGGTTCTCACCCAAACGCTAAGGATGCTGTTCCCTTTCTTCAGAAACAGGTGGGCAGAGAATTGCTCAGTATCACCAGGGACTATTTATCAAAGAAAACGAGAATTTAAAGTGGCATTTCCTGTATACCATCAGCATTTCTTTCTGCAGCTATAGATTTTCTACAAGCTCCTTCCAAGCTAATTCTGTTCTGCTCTGACTTCCTTCTTTCTTACTTCTTATCATAAAATGTAGAAGCTGTATCTTGCTGTAGACTCACTGGTATGATTGATGTGTTACTAGGAAGCCATCGCTTAATTATTTTCTGTAGAGTATTCTAACCCATAGCTAGATTATATATTCCTGAAAAACACTGTATCTGGCCATTTTTTAAAAAAAGAGCAGGACCTGCTCTCCACTCAATGTGTCATCCTTCATCTGTAAAAGGGTTAAACTCTTTGAAAAGGTCCAGATTTGCTCCATTAATGTGAACCACTTCTCTCTTTGATGCTGCACACTGCGAGTCCTGAACAAAGCATGTGGGATATTTAGCATCTTAGAAAGAAATGAAAAACATATTTCAAAACCAAACCAACTAAAGATTTGGTTTATAGGCCAAGCAAAACTAAAGCCACAATATAAGAAAAAGGACCCACATAGTACACTTGGTGATGTTGGGAGAACATTTGAAAGTCAACAACACAAAATTTGTAATGTTTCTGTTCAATTTTTTACTAAGTACATGTGTTATAGCTTGTTCTTTGATTTCTCAAAAATATTGAAGGTCATTTTGGAACACCACTGAACTCTCAGCCCAAAGGGAACATTAGTTTAGAGGGCCATTTGTAAGTACCTAACAAAGTTGAAGATGGAGTTCCTTGTGCCATTTACACCCTAAGAATGCTACCTCTGTAGTTTCACATGTGTGCAGTTGACAAAAACATTCATTATAGTACAGATAGAAACAATAGTCCCTCATGTAGTGTATGTGGAACTAACCTGCTTCTCAGTCACTTAACAGAATGTCATTTCACAGGTAAAATAAACTAAATAGAACTGCCTATATCAAGATCATTTGCTCCCATTTTCAAAGTGTGTATTTATTTACTATTTATGGACACACATACACACACGCAGTTTAAAATGTATAATACACAAGCTGTGTGTGGTGGGCATGTGCCTGTCATCCCAGCCCTCAGAAGGCTGAGATGTGAGGATGGTTGCAACTTTAAGACAAGCCTGGGCAACATATTAAGATTCTATCTTTAAAAAATACAAAAAAGTAAATCATATAAAACACAAACAGTACACATCAAATCCAAGAGACAGAAATGGCAGGCGAGCACTGGAAAACAGTGATAGTTTTTACAGAGAATATTTTTACAGTGTGGATGTTCACCTTTCTGTGTATCCAAGTAGCAAGAACCATTTCTGCATTCTCAAAAAGGCAGACTGTATCATCCCTTTGTGCCAATGGTGTGCCATGCAGACGTTCTTTCTAACTCCACTGTGCACTAGCACAGTAGGAGTCACCCAGGACTAGTCACTCTTTGTAACTCCACTGAGCACTAGTGCAGTAGGAGTCACCCAGGACTAGTCACTTAGCACATCTGCTTTATAGTCACACTAAGAAAAAGACATTTCTATTGTAATACAGTAAATCAAGTCCAATAAGGATCTTTGCAATCTTTGGAGGTTTCTTCAGACAGCAAAACAAGGGATTTCTTCAGGTTAGTGATGTCAATCTCTAGCTGTTTGATGTTCTTGTCAATGGCCCTTCAAAGGTCTGAGTAGTATAAGTTCGGAGGCCAGCTTCTGGACTAGAACTTCTAACAGCAGACATCATGGGTGATTCATTTTTTCTAGAAAGGAAAAAGAAGGGAATTCTCAGGGAGATTTCTCTTCCCTGGATGTAAATTGTTATTCATCTTATTTATGGTTGGGCCTGGCTTTGTGGGAGTATCTATTCCATTAATCTTTTTGGTAGCCGGTTAGCTGTGCCTTCTATGGTATCAAACAGGCATATCAATCCTCAGCCCCATAAGGGAACTGGGTCTGGGCCATTCCCTTTAAGTTAGAGGGTCCTTCCCCATATCTGTGGCATAGTTTTTATTGATCTCGGTGATCCTAGAGGCAGTCAACAGCAGATTTGCTATGAGCTTTCAGTTTTAGAGAGTTAAAAGTGAACAAGGCATGATGGAGAGTATTTCAGGGGAACACCTTCTGGGCGAGTACCGTTCCCCCTCTTTTGTTTTTAAAGTCAATTTTTCAGAGTTTTTGTAAAATCAGGGTAGAAACGCCAACAGTTGCTCCTCCCACACTCAGAGAGTCATGAAGACACTATTTAAAGAAATATAAATCTATATTAATAATCTCTTTTATCAAAGGACTGTTATAGCACAGGTGACAACTAATCAGACTATATAATATATCAATCAGTAATAGCTTGGTTTACTCTATTACAATAGAAAAGGCTGTGTACAGCTCTTGACTGTGTACAGCCCTTAAAGAAGAATATTGCCTTTACACAGACAAGACAGGGAGGGTTAAAGAGAGCATGAAATAGGCCAGAGAAGGCCCTGAGAAAAGTCAGAGAGAGAAAGAGAAAGATGAGTGCTGGTACAAGAATTGGTTTTCAGCCTCTCCATGGTTGTCAACCCTACTTCCTCCCATCTTGGGACCATTATTTGGGTTATTTTTGCTTATTTCTGCTGGTCCCTGGGTCTCAAATAGGCTGACTAACTCTGTGAAACAACAGATAAATAATTTGGTAGCAAAACTTATTCAGATACATTATCACAAGTTAGCTATGGAGGACCACGAGACTCAAGATGAGGTTGTTACTTTATACAGGGTTTTCCCAAAACCCATCTCCACCCAACCTAAAAGGGGGGACTTCCGCCCCTAGACCAAGCAGAGAGGGGCCACCCAGAACCCCCTCTGACTGGCGATCTGAATTCTTGCTTAGGCTGCGAGGCTAAGCACTGCAAGGGAATATAAATAAAAGTTAAAAATATCTCTCTGGGTTCCCTGAGGGACAAGCCTGATTGCATAGGGGTTGATGTCAAAAGTATCCCCTCTCTAGGAAAAAGACATCGGGATGGGTATGGTCCTCATGCCTCACTGGACAATGACAGGGGGACCAGAGCCATTACAAGCTCCCCTTCAATTACTGGAGGTCAGGCCTCTATCCCCGCCTTCGAAAGATTAGAATCACCACAGCCCTTCTATACTTAGAGAATGGAGGAGATGTCAGGGGCAGCCCTGCTTACACACTGAAGGCCTAAAATCAGCCATAGGCCTAAAATCAACAATAGACCTGTCATACATGTATACTAACACCAAGTCTTGGGTCTCTGTGGAAAAACATTGAAACAGCTGGCTATAAGCTATTGTAAACAGGCAGCTTTCGTGGAAATTTACCAGCCTGAGGAGTCATAGACCTTGTAAATAGGTAGCCTTGGCAGATAATACCAACTTAGATAAGGACAAGTGAATCATAGGCAGAGTCATAGTGATCTGTCCCCTGAACCTTCACCCAGCCAATACCCTGTTCTGAAAGATATCTGTATTCCCCTGAACACCCACACTCCAGTGTCATCCCCTTCCCCATGTCCTGTCTTCCTGTGTTTATAACTCCTGTGTGAATGAATTATGATTTGAAAAGAATAAATAAATTACTTTAAAAAAAAAAGAAAGAAAAAGACATTTCAAAAATTTTGTTCTGTGCAGAGAGGCTTCATAACCTGCAATTTCCTCCTTGTTTTCTTTGTTTAAAACTATGCCAAGTTAAAAATAAAATTTTTAAAAAGTTATACCAAATTGTTCTACTATAGCATTGTAATGCTACATATAGCATAAGGTTTTATAAAAAACATAGACATTTATAGAATATGTTGACCGTAAGAAGGAAGGACGAGGGGCTCAAGGTCAGCCACATCTGTCATGAGTGGTGGTACTAGGGGTCAAACCCAGGGCCTCCTGCATGTCAGGTAAACGTTCTACCACTAGACTGTATCTATCGCCTCCATCGTATCTTCTTTATTTCTTTTAGTGGTCTCTGAAACTGATCTGATGCTGATTATTTCTCATGATAGTAGGTAAGTAACTAGTGTTATCTGTGCTGCTATTTTTGGATAAAGATATTACGTCTTCAAAACCGAAGCTAGAACAGAGTTTTATTAATTTGATTTTGAACCAGACTTTTTGAAACAGGAATTTGCAATATAAACCAGGCTGACCTTAAACTGGTGACAATCCTCCCCCCTCAGTGGCAGCTTTTCCCCCCTCCTCTTCCTCCCCTTCTCCCCCTCCTCTCCTCTCTTCTCCTTCTTTCTTCTGTCACTTTTTTATTGAAGAATATTTTCCACATATAACACATTCTGACCATGCCTCTCCCCTTCCCCAACTCCCCCTTGATTCTCTTTGTTAACCTAACTTCACACCTCCTCATTCTCTCTCCAAAACCAAAAACCCCACAAAAACAAAATAAACAAGCAAAAAAACCAATAAAGCCAAAAAGAAAAAAAAAACCAGACAAAGTCGTATGAGATGAGAAGTCTACAAGAATACCACTGAGCTTGGTTTGTGTTGCTCAACATCTCCTGGGCACGAGTCTGCCCTAAAGTGCACTTAATATACCCGTTCTAGTACTCTCCATTGGAGAATACTATTGTTTTTCCTTTGCAAGCAGGTACAATTTCCTTTGCAATTACAAATGGCTTCTTGTTTAGGGGTGGGGTCCATTCCACTTCCCTGTCTCAGCACTAGGACTCCATCTGGCGTAAACCTATGCAGACTCTGTGTGCACTGTCACAGTCTTGGTAAGTCCTTATATACATCCCATCTGTTGTGTCTGGAAGACACTTTTTCCTTGGAGTCACCTACCCCCCTGACTCTTACAGTCTTTCACCACCTTTTCCACAAAGATTTCCGATCCCAGAGGGAAGAGCTTTGATGAAGACGTCCAAATGATCCAATGTCCTTCACTCCCTGCACATTGTCTGGTGGTGGGTCTCTGTTAGTTTCCATCGGCTGCAAGATGGAGTTTCTCTGATGATGGTGGACACGTGTGAGCTCACCATCCAGCTAGGCTGAACTGACTATCAACCCCAAGGGTCCCGATGTTTGCCTTTCAGCACAAGAATTGCAAGTGTGTCCCACATCCAGCATTTGCATAGGTGCTGGGGATCCGAACCTGGGTCCTCAGGCTTGCACAGCAAGCATTTTATCCACTGAGCCACCCAGTCCAAGATGTTGTAAGTTTCATCACAGCATCCTATAATCAACTATCTTTTAAAGATTTATTCATTTACTTATTTTATGTATATGAGTACCCTGTAACTGTCTTCAGACACATCAGAAGAGGGCATCAGATCCCATTAATGACGGTTGTGAGCCATGATGTGGTTGCTGGGAATTAAACTCAGGACCTGTGGAAGAGCACTCTTAACTGCTGAGCCATCTCACTAGCCCCTATAATCAAGTATTGAGAAAAGCATCTCTCCTAACAGTTTTGGTTTCAGATGAATCTCTAAGAATGCCAAAACTGTGACTCCTCAGACTCTCAAGGGAAGGGAAGAACAGAATAGAGAGAGCACATTTACAATGAGCTCGCATTTTCTGCACAAGAAAGTTACAGTTGGGTGTGGCTTGGAGCTCTGCTTTTCAGAGCTAGACAGCTGACATAGAGAGAGGTTGACACATGAGGCTGTCCGGAGGAAACGTGACCCAGTACCTTGCTGGAGGCCTGAAGGGTGGGAAATGCAAAGATTACTAAGCACAATGGCACATTGTCTTCGGGCCACATTATAGAATCTCCTGCTATTGTTGAGATACTCTCAGATGGTCTAGGGGTGTCAGCAGATCCACCCAGCTGAACTCTAGCCTCAAAACAAAGAAACATGTATGTGTCAGTCTCATTCCCAACAGCATGGCCCACCGGGACTTCTCCTAGGAAAATGGTTGATGTCACTCCAAGGCTCTCCTGGTCTCATTTAGGGCCTGAGTGAGCTAGAAAATGACTCCCATGGCTCTCAGTGGAATGAAATCCCTGTGGGTCCATCTCACCCTGGAAAGTCATAAGGGCCTGGCTCGGTGGTGACCACTGGCACTTACTTGTCATAACAGCAGAGATTTCAGTTCTACACCCTAAACACTTTTAAAGTGAGTGTCTCCTTGTCATTTTTCTCATGTCCTTAGTGAGGTGCTGGCTTACTATGCAAGAGAATCACTAGCTATATTCAAATGGTAAACAACTTTTTTTTTTCACCCAAAATAGACTCCAGGTGAGGTGTCTTAAATGAGAACGTTGTTCTGGAGAGAGACTTCACTGACAGCTCAACCATCCAGAGCTGCAATGTTTTCCCCTAAAACTCCATGGAAATTGTTTTCTTTACAGCAAAGCTTGAAGAAGCCTTATAATAAATGCATAGGCCTGGCTGATTCTCTCCCTTCCCAGGAGTTACGTTTCCAGCATTAGGGAAGCCTGCCCCACTTCCAACTGCAAATTCCAAAGAGAAGCCAAGCAATCTATGCAGCTCTTCCATTATGGGCACCAAATTGAATGTGCACACTGGAAGAGGGACAGTGGAATGTGCAGGGGACCTCCCACCCACACTTCCATGGGAGTGTACAGAGCGGCACATACATCAGTCACCTCTATCTGCCTCTTTGACATCACAAGGTGCAAAGCCCTTTCCCCTCTGAGTTGCTTTCTTATCAGAGTGTCACAGAAAGAGAAAGAACACCTCAGCCCCTCCCTCTCTTCTGAGAAGAAGCATCTCCTTAGTCTTTTGACACCACCCCTACACCTTGAGACCCTAGAGCCCAGAAATGTGTTATTCACGCTATGTATTCTCTGAGCATCAGTATCCAAAGGCACTTAGCATTGCGTGCCCCAACCTGAACACCAGGATCAAAGGCATAATCGCTCCCCATCAAACTATAATGCGCCCTAGCTCATCCTGTCTGAACACACAGTCTTCCAGAGATACTTGAAACCAAACACATTCCAAGCTACAAAATAGCCACTCTTGGATTAATTTACCAACTTTCTAAAATTCAACTGTCTCCCTGTCCCCACCCCCTTACTATATCAAGAACTACTACAACTTCTCAAGAAATGTCCTGCCTGAGCCCAGCACCGGTGTTTTGAACAGCAACTTTGAACTTATTTTCCAACTCTGCTCTCGTCTATCTGCCACCTGCCTTTAAAACAGCATGTTCTCTTTCAGCTTTGGCTTCTGGCCTGAAAGCGAAGCAAAGCAAATATCAATAACAATGAAACCTACACTACATTAATTGCAAAAGGAAATGAGTTTTAAACAAAGCAAATGCTGCAGGCCATGAGTGGCCCCTGCTGTGGCAGTGTTCAGAGCATTTCAAAGGACAGAAAAGAAAATTGGGAAAGATCACTATCAAGACAACAGTGAGATCTGCAAGAGTCATAAGTAAAGATGTCTGTCAAGGCCCATTAACTGCTAATCACGTACTGGATCAACACTAGCAGAACGCTCCATGGCTAATGCAGCACTGCCTTTGGGTTGCCCTAAAACATAGCTGAGGCTGCCCTGGGTTTGACTCATGTTAACAGGACTCCTGTTGTTTTGTTGTTGGCAAGGGCACACAGGAGAACCTTACGGAGGGTCTCAACTTGAAGATGTAAATGAAGGTCTCCCCCCACCGACCCCAGACCCCCAGTTCCAAGCCCCACCAGACAGATTCTGCAGAGAACAAGGACAACCAGAAACAGGAGACCTGTCTGTCTGACGAGAGCTTGTAGTGGCTGCAGAGTGGATTGCACCTAAGAGCTGCCCCATGCTGCCAGGTGGATCCTGAGGACTTGAGCAGGCCTCTGGGCCCAGGCCCTCTTGAGATGGGCAGGGTAGTGGGGCAAAAAAAAATCTAAACAAACAGGGGGAAAAAACCTGTAGCTTTAAGGAAATCCCTCCAGGCTCAGGATATCCATTCATGGATTCTGTAGCTGATGCTGTGCAGCCAGTACATCCAAAGATGTGATTTCTACAATCATCCAACCCTACTCTTGGGAGTAGGTCTGCAGCAAAAATGTAGCTACCAAGGCCTCCCTCAGCCCCACTGAGCCATGTGAGAATCCCGTGGTACTTGAAAACTGAAGCAAGAGAAGGACCCTGAGGTTGAGGTTAGTTTGGGCTATATAGCAATACCTTACCAAAACAACAACCAACCAACCAACAAACAAACAAACAAACAAACAAACAACAGGGAGTTTAGTGGCAGGATATGGTAGATGCTCATATTGGCATCTACAACCTTCCAGACATTCTTTCTGAGTGCTTGAGAGGTGGAGGTTGCCGTTTTTTTTTTTTTTTCAAATTGCCTAGAAGACACTGAGTCCTGAAACTGTAAGAATGACCTAACTGAACATCAATACAATCACTGAAACTCCACCTGGCCTCCCTAATTTGATGAAGGAGGAAGCAGAAGGAGATTAGGGGATTGGGAAGGGCTTAAAGAGCCCGCCTTTCAAGTGCTGGGTCAACTTTCTTTATTTAAAAGAAAAGCTTAGTATGTCTTCTGGTTACACCACCAAGCCTAGAAACAAAGAAAAAGCCTTCTTTTGCTTCCTGTCTCAGTCAACCAAGCTTCTCTTTGCCTCAATTTCTCATGCATCCAGAAACACATTTGTCTGTGCTCCCTGAACAACTGTATATCAGAAGGGTGTCTTCCAGGTCAGAGAGGACCACTTTCTTAGGTCCATATGACTTGTCTGGAGCCCTTAAAGGTGGGCATCTGTGGATTACAGACTGGCTGAATTCAAATAGCAGAGCCCTGTAAAACTTGCTTCTAAACAATTGGAGGTGTGCTGGACTGTCACATGGATCCCATGAAACAGTGAGAAAGACAGATGGTTCATCTCCAAGTCCCTGCCCTATCTAGAAATCCAACCTGAGGTGAGGCAGGTTAATCTTAGCATAGACTTGAGTTTCTCTGATTTAAATCTATAGTCAGTAAAAGGAAAGCTTCACGGAGCTTTTTTTTTTTACGAGAATAAAAAAGGTTTTAAAAGTATATATGGTAGTAATTGTTATATAAAGTCAGCAGCCAAACTAGAAAAAAAGATTTATTGTATACACCATAGACAAAGGACTAATATCACTAATATATGAAAGTCCTCATAGCAAAGGATAAAATATAGTAGAAAAATGGAAAGGGACATATATTAACAATTCGAGAAATCAAATCTACCACTGATGGTTAGACAAATAAAAAGAGACTCAAGCTCAATAATAATTAGAAAAATCCAAATATTCCTGGGACCCTGCTCTCCTCTGTGAAACTAGCAAAAGTTTCAAAATGTATCTACACATTCTTTTTGTCTGGCTGTGGGGATATAAACTTTAGGATGTTTCTGAGAAAAATGCAAATTAATAGGACCCATCTGGGTGAAAATTGTTGTTATCCAATAAATAAAATCATAATAGACCCATGCATTTATGCTCAGCCATTCCACCTCTGGGAATCTCTCTTGAATGTACCTCTCCAGCAATACAACACACATACTAACAGTATTTGGGGATTTTTGGTGAGAGGGAGTTGTTTGTTGCTTGCTTTTCTTTTTTCTGGCACCACATAAAATAGCAAGAGGCTACAACATGCTAAATGATTGTATGTGGAAGAGAAGTGGCCTGACCTATGGGACATTGACCTAATGGAAGACTCTCCAGGTAGGCTCATAAAAGGAGGCAGACCCTGTCCACATCATCATCAAGAGAAAGAAGCAAAACACAAAAGGAAACGGAGACCATGCCGCCCGTTCTACGTTTTAAAGAATATTTATTTTCCAAGCTGAGAAGATGGCTCGGAGATGAAGAGCTTTAACTGTGATGGTTTGAATAAAAATGACTCCAATAGGCCCATAGAGGGTGGTATTATTTGGAGGTGTGGCCTTGTTGTAGGAGATGTGGCCTTGTTATAGGAGGTGTAGCCTTGTTGTAGGAGGTGTGGCCTTGTAGGAGGTGTGGCCTTGTAGGAGGTGTGGCCTTGTTGTAGGAGATGTGGCCTTGTTATAGGAGGTGTAGCCTTGTTGTAGGAGGTGTGGCCTTGTTGTAGGAGGTGTGGCCTTGTTGTAGGAGGTGTGGCCTTGTTGTAGAAGGTGTGGCCTTGTTGTAGGAGGTGTGGCCTTGTTGGAAGAAGTATATCACTGGAGGCAGGCTTTGAGGTTTCAGAAGTTCAAGCCAGGCTTAGTGGCTCATACTCTCTTCCTGCTGCCTAAGGATCCTGATGTAGAACTCTCGGCTCCTTCTCTGGCACCATGTCTGCCTACAGGCTGATATGCTTCCCAGAGTGCTGATAGTGGACTAAACCTCTAAAACTGTAAGCCAGCTCCAATTAAATGTTTTCTTTATAAAAGTTACATTGGCCATGGTGTCTCTTCATAACAATACAAATCCTAACTAGGACACTGTCCTTGCAGAGGACCCAGTTTGGCTCTCAATATTCCACATAATGGATCACAGGCTCTTGTAACTCCTGCCCCAGGGGACCCAGTGTCCTCTTCTGGCCTCCACAGGAACCAGGCAAACATGTGGTATACAAATACACATGTAGGCAAAACACTCATACACATACGATGCATAATTTCAAGAAGAATATTTTTCCTCTGACAACTTCTTTCATATACACAAATTACCTTGATAATATTTACCCCTGCCTTTCCCCTCCTCTTCTTGGAGTCCTCCAACACACCTCCCTCCCACCATCATGCCTTGTTTTACAGTCTAATTAGTGTTGCCTATACATACACTGACTACAGCTCTCCCCTTGTGACTGCCCCTCCCCCGGCAGCTACCAACTCCTCATATTTCCTCAGTGACAGGAACTCATGCGCCCCTCCTCCACTTATGCTGGAAAGGTGACTGGCTTGATCTTGTGCAGGTCTTGTGCAGACATCCACAACTGCTGTGAGCTCATGAGTGCAGCAACTATGGCCCATCAGGAGGACAGCATGTCTCCACTCTCCTCCCCATCTTTTGGCTCTTATATTTTTTTCTGTCTCTCCTTCTGTGATGTTGCCCATGTCTTTGATGGAGCTTGAGAGGCCTATCGACTTAGTGCTTGCTGCCACAGTTGTGATAAAGGGAGAAGGTATGTTCATTGACTTGGGTGACTAGAATAGAGTGTTACAGCTAGATAGCTTAAACAACGATGGTTATTGTCACATACTTTTTTAGGCTAGAAGTCCAAAGTTGAGGTGTTGGTCCTCCTAAGAACTTCAAGCTTGACAAGTTCATTGACCACTTCAGCTCAACTAGAAAAAAAAAAAGCACAATAAAAAACAAATGAGTAATTACTTCACCAGGTCAATTATTACAAAGCGTTTTGATCATTGTATCTATTACCTGGACGATGGTTCTCTTCAGCACCACCACTACCTTCCCTTATGCTTTATTCCTCACAGTGCTTCTGTGAGAATGAACATGAACTCAGCCAAGCCAACCTAAAAGCTTGTTGATGTTGGAGGCTGGTCATGATGTCTCCAATGTGAGTTTTCTGTACTAATAAAACTTTATTGCTCAAATTCATCCCTCTTCAGGTTTCACATATAGAAGAAAAAGACAAAAATTCCCAGAACATTCAGTATGGGTGTTGTAACCTTTCACCCTAGGAAATGCATCGAACCCAGACAGGCTTCCTATCTCTTGCTCTCTGGCCTTCTCCCATACTTTTGAGTGATGCATCTTTTCTTTTCCTTACTCTCTCAGTCCCAGTAGAATTTTTCTTGTGAAAACCTTCCCTCAAAGTCTGCAGACAGAGGTCACCTCCTCCGATCCCAGTTTCCCACAGTGCTCTGAGGATGTTTGGGATGGTCTGATAATGTTCAGCCACTGTGTACTCTCAGTCTGCGATTTTTGACTCCCCAGGAGGGTGAGTTCTATGGAGGCTAGCATCTTGTCAGGAATACCTGAGCTGTGACAGGAAATACCTGTGCTTTCTGGTCTGATGTGGGGCACGAGCCTTTGTATCAGTGCAGGTGTTGGGCTGATCAGGTTCTACGGGCTCTGTTGCTAATGCCGGGCTCTCGGCATCTTTGAGCCCCTTCCCTCCACAGCACCTCACACTGACAATGCTTTATTTTCTCCTTAGCCCAAGTTTTGTAAATATTTTGAGTCTATATTTCAGTAGTTCCCCTCTCTCTCCAGGATTAGAATCCCAGCTCTAAGCCTTAGCTAGAAGCTTCACTTCCTGTTTTCTTATAACCAAGGATTTATGATACCTAAGTACCCTCATCTCTCTGGACCAGATGTGCAGCAAACCCTTCCCATCTCCCATTGCCTACCACTACAACGTCCCATCCCCCATTCTGAATTAAACTCAATTTACAAATCAATTTATTATTCAAGTCTACCTGGTTCATCATTTCCATAGGGTAGGAAGAGCACGAGAAACTTTTAAATTGCTATGATTGTAATTGCTAATGCAATCCACAGCTGTATGTCAATATTAGTCCATGTGACCAGGACAATAATCATCCTTGTGATGCCCCAAATAAGGAAGTCCCAAGCTCACACAGCAGGTCATCTTATAAGAGAATCAGCCAATACCAATAGCCTACAGCTTTTTTCTCCTTCTTCTGGCCTCTCTAGGCTATGCAGTTGTTGCAGTATCTATGAAAACCCAGAGAAGAGAATTATAAATGTCACAAGAGGACACTGGCCTCTAAGGGTGCTTTTGGTCAGTCACAGATCTGTATGAATTACATCAGGTGACATTCCTTCTGAACTGTAGTTAATGAAGACCGCCCCCCACAAGGGAACTTGAGTTTCACTATGAGATGAGAAACGAGTAGAGTCGCTCTGGATCTGAGATCACTCAAGAGGCCAGAGAGGACTGGATGGAATGCCACCCCTGGAGAGGCAAGTGATTATGGCAGCACAGAATAGATAGACAGGGAAGTACCCAAGGGGTTCATGGCATGGGAAGCCTCACAGACTACCGGTGAACTTGGGGAAACTCTTCAGCGTGAAAACCATTAAAATACTGTTCTCAAAATCTATCAACAAAATGTATCCTTGCCCATGAGCTAGATCTCTCAACACTGAGATGGAAAGTCTAGAACTTACAACAAGCCTCACTTAGAGGCCACAGGATCATGAAATTTGAGGCAAGAAGAAAAGAGGAGGGATGTTCTTCATCTAAAGGCTGTCAGCCTGAGGAAGGGACTGATCAATGTGAGGAAACCTTCACAATCCCCCTTGTGGCGTTATCTCTTGAGTAAAACTAAAATGTTCCCTATAAGTGGAGAAGAGGTCATTAGCATTTCACTGTGTGGTGTGGCTCAAACGACCTCAACCCTCTCTGAGGAGCAGTAGGCAGTTAAAGATTGCAAAGTGGGGGGGGGATCGTATTCCACAGTGGTGTCCCCACTGTTACATTGGCTCCACCCAAAGAAAAAGATGCCCTCACTCTGTCTTGTTAGTGGAGTAGGTAAGTCATAAGTCTCACTGACCTCCATCTGTGCTTACATAGCAACCTTAGTTAAACACAGTCGTGCACACACACACGCACATATACACACACACACAAGAAAAAAAGACATGAAGGTAGAGGGAGACCTGGGAAGAAAAAGAGAGCTGGGGAGGGAGAGGGGAGATAAAATGATAGTGATATATGAATATTCACATGAGTTATATATAAAAATAAATTAAGATTGTGTAGTAAAAATTAGTTATTTGAAGTTTGATTAAAATATTGCAACTAATTCAGAAACAGAGTCAGCAACATCTATGTCTATGTGTGTATGAGCTTAGTGTTCAAGTGGAGTCAAAGACAAAAGTCCCTCTGCCACCATCTCTAGCGTGTCATACATCTACCAAGCACTTATGGTGAAGAATTCACCCAGTGAGTTCAGGGAAGGAGGGATCACCCCCTTACCAACTTATCTCATATAAAACCAGCAGATAACGTTCATAGGAAGAACACATTAAAAAGCAGAGGTGCTAGGCTTTGTCCTCTATGAGGAAGATAAAGGTCAAGGGGTAGCTTCATTTAAGGCTGGCCCAGAAGAACAGAGAAAGGAACAGTTGTGATTTTTCAACAGCTTTTGAGTTCACCCTGAGACCATAACCCCTGCTTCATCCTCTCTCTGAGAGATTTCCATTTTTTCTTTAGCTGTGCATTTTGATGCATGAGACATACAAGTGATCCTTTTACAGACAGGATGATGTTTCCACAAGCATCCGATGCTTGGGACACTAGAAACAGAGAGGCAGTGTGCCCCTGTCCTCAGGGCCCATGGTCACCAACGATGAAATGCTTCAGACATTTACTCAGGACAAGGACGCAGACACTGGTCATCTTGGGTAGAGCCCTGAATGGATGCCCCTGAGCCCTGGCCTTACCTGCAGGTACTGTACCAAAGCCCTGGGTGTCTTTCCTGCTCTGCTATGAGTGCTCAGACACGCTCTGCTTCTCACTCATGTTGCGAGTGTTCTTTTGTGTGTAATATTTGATTTTTTTCCTATTTTTTTTCTTTAAAAGGATCGAAAGAACAACAAGAGTATCATAACCAAGAAAGGAGATTATGTGTCTAAGTATGAGTAAAACTGTACAAGGGCACAGCCAGGGAACCCAGGAAATCATGATGAGCAGAACTGGTCCTGAAAGTGGCTGCCTGCTTTGTTCAAATATCAAAGAGCTGGTGCTCGCACATCAGTGAGCTTTGGGACTGTGCTGTAATACTTCAGAGAGGCTGGGAGACTGACCAGAGGTGACTAAAGGCTGGCTTTGTGTCCTTAGTCTAAATCTCAATTTCCTTCCCTCCAATATGCTTTTAAGAATACCGTCACCAGTGATTAGTTACAGAAATGAAATTATACAAAGCATGGAAATTAGCGAGCATGCATGGAAACGGGCAGTAATTGTTAACTTATTATCAGGCTACAGGCAAGGTCTCGGTAGGAAGTCAGTGCAGTCACAAATGCTAGTTCATTGTTGCTCTTGTCGCAGGCAACTATGTGTGGTGTAGATGTGTGTGTGCACATGGGGGTGTTCACACTCATGTGTGCAGTGCGCCCGTGTGGATACTGGAGGTGGGCGTCGTATGTCTTCCTCTATTGATCTGGTTTTGTCTTTAACATTTTTTATGTATTTACTTATTTTATGTGTATGTGGTTTTTGGCCTATGGGTAAGCATACCATGTGAATGTACTTCCCGAAGAGACCAGAAGAGGATGTTAGAGCCTCTAAAACTGAAGTTGTCTACAATTGAGAGCTGCCATGTGGGAGGTAAGAACTGAATCCAAGTCCGCTGCAAGAGTAGCAAGTGCTCTTAATGGATGGGCCAGCTCTGCAGCCTGTCAGCCTTCTGTACACACACTTATGTATGTATGTATGTACTTACTTACTTACTTACTTACTTACTTACTTACTTACTTACTTTTAGACAGCCTCTCCCACTGAATCGGAAGCTCACCAATTTGCTAGATTGGCTCCTAGAAGTGCCTGCCTCTGTCGTCCTATACTGGGATTACAGGCATTCACACCCATGCACACCGATACCCAGTGTTTTATAATGATGCTACAGATTTTGATTCACGTCTTCATGTTCACACAGCCAGCACTTTAGCCACTGAGCTATTGATAAAGCCCCTTGGTTTGTTTGTTTGTTTGTTTGTTTGTTGTTTTGTTTTGTGACACAGACTCATATCTGGAATTCACTTTGTAGATCATGTTGGTCTTAAACTGAAAGCAATCCTTCTGCCTCAGCCTTCACGGTGTTGGGAGTACAAGTATGAATCACCATGCATGGGTATGATTTCTATTTTTAAGATCTGACACAAGAGTTATTCATGGATACTGATGATTCCTAGAGTAAAGATCTGACCATGTACATTGGCTTAAAGCTTCCCAGATTTGCTGTCTTGTGTGAAGCAGCCAAATTATGTAAAACAATAGTTATCTCGGCATTAGGTATCAGTCAATGGAGAACATTGATCCCTGTGAGACAGAAAGCAAACAAAGTGAGTCCTTCAGTTCCCTGGAAGGAATTTGCCTGGTGTGGCACAAGGAGGGGGAAACTGAGGCAGGATTTCACAGATTCTCTAAGTTAAGGTCAAAGCTGAGAATCTGTAAAAATCAAGCCAACTAGTTCACAGAGCAGAACACCAGAGAGAAATGTAGGACAGAGAGAGTAGAGCTGGGGAGTCTATAAAGTGTCTCTTCAAGGAGTGAGCAAGGTGTAAGGACATTAACAATGCCAGGCAAAGATCTCCCAAAAGGCTTCAGGCAAAGGATGCCAGGTGCACACACAGAACCATACTAGTTCCCACCAGCCAGCCCGAGAGCTCAACATTCATGAGGCATTGTGTGGAGTACTCAGGACGGTCTTGCTTCAGTGACAGGGAATAATTAGCCCTAAAAAGGGCTGAGCTCTGGCCCAGCCTAACTAATCACACACACAGAAGAATGACACTGTTTCCAAGTAACTTCACTACAGCCTAGAACAAAGCTTAAGAATGTTTATAGTAACACAAAACAGCACTACCACGAGCAAATCGCAAAGTGTGGCATCCAACCAAAGATCTCCAAAGCATGCACAGAGGCAAAGAAGAAAGACTTCAGAATCCAAAGAATAATCAACCAATGGAAACTCACCCACAGCTGACTCACATGCTAAATTTAGCACAGAGGATGATAAATACGTAAATAGAATTTTTACATTTTTAGTGATTTATTTTTGGTCCTATGAGGATATATATGATACCTATGTGTGTATGACATCTCCATGGCATATGTACAGAAGTCAGAGGACATCAGGTGGGTCCCAAGGATGAAATTTGGGTCATCAGCCTTGCTGACAAGCACTTTATCCACTGAGTTATCTCACTCACCAAGTTATTAGAACTTTTGAACACAGGAAATATAGTTAAATGAAGCCCCAACTCCAGATTAAAAACTGCTAGATAGGACTCATGACAAAAGAGACAAATCAAAAAATCAGTAAACTTTAAGATGAAATATCTTGGGAAATATTTTGGGAAATATCCAAAATAAAATGTGCTATGGAAGTACGTATATAAGGAAGCAACAGATTGATACCCTGAGGGACAATCCCACATAAACATCTTAATAAAACTCTCAAGGGAGAAGACACAGACAGAAGGGCACTTGAAGAAGTACCAACAGAAATGTAGTAACAATAAAAATTACAGGCCAATAATTCAAGAAACTCAACAAAACCAAAGAAGAAAGATAAAGAAAGTAGCAATAAGACTCATCAAAATTAAATCCATAAAGATGAGTGATAAAGAGAAAGTCCGAGAACTGGGCATGTTAAGCACAGAAGAATTTAAAAAGAAGAAGACAAAAAGAAGGAGGAGGAGGAGGAAGAGGAGGAGGAGGAGGAGAAGAAGAAGAAGGAAGAGGAGGAAGAGGAGGAGGAGGAGGAGGAGGAGGAGGAATGCCACCATATTTGCAGCTGGCAATACCACAGTCAAAAAGACAGTGAAGCAATGTCCTTACAAGACCAGAAAACACCCATCAGTACCAAACTCAATACCTGAGGAGAATACCTCTCACAATGAAGCTAGCAACAAAATAAATAAGACAGGTGGGATTTTAGCTTAAAGTGTGGGATAGCACCCATGAAACCATCCTGATAAAAACAAATGTTCAGAAACATAAATGGAGCTAAAAGACAAATTTTCACTATATAAGGGTTCCTGGGTGGTTTATGTAGGTAGTCAAGCAGATGCAGCCTCACTCTCCCTCCTAAGTGCGATGGCACAGAGTAAGTTCCTCCCTAGACAAAGAGTGGATGGGGGCAAAGCAGATGAGGGCTGCAAGTGAACAAGCCTGGCAAGCACAAGCTCAGGCAAGTAGTTGAAGCTACACCAACAGTGACAGTTCACAACAAAGACACTTGACCTAGATGTGACAGAGTGACAATGGCACCTAACCCCCACGAGTTTTGGATTTTCTCCTAAAATTCTACAACTCTAGTATAACCATGAGAACAATGTCAGAAAGAAAAAAAGAACAGTACCATATTTCAGAGCATCCTGAAGAATTAGCATTCTTCAAAACTTTCTCAGATCTGAGTTGTCCTTGATCGTCTGTCTGTCTGTCTGTCTGTCTGTCTGTCGGTCTGTCTGTCTGTCTGTCTGTCGGTCTGTTGGTCTGTCAGTCTGTCTGAGCTAGGTGGAGCCTCCAGACACAGGCAGTCCTGGAGGGACTTCTAGAATACAGAAAAGTTATCAGGTTAGAGGAAATAAAGTTAGGGAAATACAAATAAAGTTTAGATTTAATCAATATTGATTCTTTATTTGAAAACTGTACTACTACGGTAACCTGCAAAGCTAACAACAGACGAAGCTGCCTGGGGAAGGGAAGATCATTTTATTGACTTGGTGGTTTTCAAATTTAGACTCATTCTACAACAATATTCAATAGAAACAAAATGAAGGTAAAATAGCAACACTGGGACACACACTGCACACTCTATGTTAAACGATCACTCAGATACATACTGTACACACTCTGTTAAATGATCATTAGGACACATACTGTACACTCTCAGTTAAATGATACACTCATACATACTGCACATGCTGTGCAAAATATGATCATTTGGATACACGCTGTACATGGTACATTAAATGATATCCTTCAGGTGTGTGGCAGGGGATACCATAGGAAAGACAGAAACTTATAAACACTTAGTCACTACATCTGTAAATGCATATTGTGTCTTGTTATTTAGATCCTCCTAAAAAAGATTACGTGGTGATGCCCACTTACAATCACAACATTTGAGAGGCTGAGCCAGAAAGGTCCCTATTTCAAAGTAAGCCTAGTTTGTAAGTTGTAAGATCATGTCTCAAAAAAAAATGAAAAAAACAAATAAAACAGAATACAAAGCCTGGTGTTGTGGTGCACACCTTTAATTCTAGCACTCTCCTGGAGAGGCCAGCAGATTTTGTGTGAGTTCCACACCAGCCTGGATTGTATAGTGAGACTCCAACTAAAACAACATCAATACACACAAGATAGTTGACTCCTGGTTTTACCATAGTGTACAGTCCCATCCCTCCTGAAACTCCCCTGTACAACCAAAGCTCTTGTTGGTAACTCTAACTTGAAAGGAAACACAATGCAAGTGCAGCTCAAGCAGAAATCAAAATGATCTAACCCAAGAAAACCACAACGAAGCCATAGAACAAAAAAGCCAGCTGTAGAGAGAATCTCTTGTGCACTGACTGGAAGCATCACCTGCCAATAAAAACTGATGACCTATAAGCTGAGGCAGGAAATGGGAGGTGGGAATTCCCAGTAAGGAGAGAGGAACTCTGGGAGAGAGTCAGTCATGGGAAGATATTTGCCTTGAACTCTGAGGCCCAGATGCATGAAACTGAGGAGAGGTAACCAGCCATGTGGCACTCATAGAACAGCTTAAATGGGATAATTGAGTTCCGAGCTAGTGGGAATAAGCCCAGGCCTATGGCCTAGGCATTTATTCAAAAATAATAAGTCTCAGAACTGTTCTTTCAGAAACTGGGGTGCAGATGGAAAAGCCTGATGAGAGAGCCAGGTTTTTTATTGTTTTCCATGCTAGGGGTGGCACCCAGGACCTCATACTTCTCAGACAAATGTTGTACCATTGAGTTACTCCACAGCAAAAAACTAACTCCAGAAGGAGGAGGAGGAGGAGGAGGAGGAGGAGGAGGAGGAGGAGGAGGAGGGAAGAGGGAGGAGGGAGAAGGGAGAAGGGAGAAGAGAGAAAAGGGAGAGAAGGGAGAGAAGGGAGAAAAGGGAGAAGGGAGAAAAAGGAAAAGGGAGAAAAGGGAGAAGGGAGAAAAGGGAGAAGGGAGAAAAGAGAGAAGGGAGAAGGGGAAGCGGAAGCGGAAGAAGCAGAAGAAGCAGAAGAAGCAGAAGCGGAAGAAGCAGAAGAAGCAGAAGAAGCAGAAGCAGAAGAAGCAGAAGAAGCAGAAGAAGCAGAAGAAGCAGAAGCAGAAGCAGAAGCAGAAGCAGAAGCAGAAGCAGAAGCAGAAGCAGAAGAAGAAGAAGAAGAAGAAGAAGAAGAAGAAGAAGAAGAAGAAG
>NW_021604637.1:893192-940813 GCF_004785775.1 Grammomys surdaster | reverse complement strand
AGAAGAAGAAGAAGAAGAAGAAGAAGAAGAAGAAGAAGAAGAAGAAGAAACATTAAAATATACATCAAAATGAAGCCAAAAGATAACATGGCAGAGCTATTATAAAGAAAATATGAAAAACAATAGCTTTATAACCATGATGATGTCAACTTAGAAAAATGGAACCATGCCCTGAAAGTTACAAGCTTCACCTCTTGGGAAACAATATGAAACACAGTAGGTCTATGGCAAACCAAACCAAACCTCTATGCACTACTATGCATTTATCAGAATGGCTGAGATTTATAAACAATGATGACAGCATAGCATCATATGCAAGCAAGAATATGAGAAACCAGATCAGTGACGCATTCACAACCAATATACAAAATGGCAGAGCCACTCTGAAAAACAGTTCCTGGTTCATAAAATGAAACATGCACCTGTTGTGTGGCTAGCATTTTGCTGCCTCAAGGCATTTATCCCCGAAAAGAAAAAAAAATATATATATATATACATATATATATATATACATATACATATATATGTATCTACATTAAGATGTACACACAATCCAGTATGTGAACTGATAAACAAACCATGACATATCCATTCCATTGAGTATTATCTAGCAATAGAAAGATACGGCCCATTAATGCACATAATAACTTAGATAAAATTCAGGAAATTGTGCTTAAATAATTTTTAAAAGCTGGTATTTGAAGGCTGTGTGTGTGTGTGTGTGTGTGTGTGCACATGCGTGTGTGCATGTGTACTCATTTCTAGGACATTCCTGAGGTGACAAAATTGTAGAGATGGAGAACAAATTAGTGAGCAAGGTAGCATATGAACAACAGAAGCTTATGTCTCTCTCTTCTGGAGGCTAGCAAGTCCAGGATCAGGCACTAGCAGATGCCATGTCTGATGAAGGCTCTCTCCCCAGAGAGCGCAAGAAGGGGCAGAACCGACCTCTACGTCAGTGGTTGCTCAGCCTGTGGGCCGCAACCCTCACAGGAGTCACATATCAGATATTTACACTATTCATAATAATAGCAAAATTACAATTATGAAGGAGCAACAAAAATAATTTTATGGTTGGAGATCGCCACAACATGAGGAACTATTTTAAAGGGTCACAGAATTAGGAAGGCTGAGAACCACTGAGCTAGAGTCTCTTGTGTAGGGTATGAGTCCCAACCATGAAGTCTCTCCCCCATGACTTAACAACTTCTCCCCCAAGTGCCAATAGCCTGAGGGCAGAATTTTAATACCTGAACTTAGAGGGAACACTGCTATACCTTAAGTTAGGCAAGCAAGCAAGTTGCTTAGTAGGTTTTGAGTGCTGTTATTGTTGTTGTTGTTTTGTCGTTGAGTCATAAACTTGCTGGTTATCAGTTACCTTGGACTCCTGTGCCTACTGCCTCTACCTCCCTACCAGTGAGCTTACACTGAATACCATTACGTCTGCCTAGGCAAATGTTTCTAACCCTAGAGAGCAAAAGACACAAACCATGAAGAAAAAGCCCATAAATTCGACTTCACCAAAAATTAAACTTGTGCTCTTCATAGAATGAAAGACAAGGTATGCCCTCAGAAAGAAATTTTCCCAGACTTCAGTCTATGGATCTCACTGGTCCCCATAAGTCAGCTCCCAATAACTGCTACAGACAAAGCAATACCTTAAAGCATCCGCCTAGCCTGTACCACCTACATACCACTGGCTGCATGCTCAGCCTTCAGGGCTGAAGGCTAGGACACATATGCTGAGACGTGTCTGCGCTGAGCCTGGGATCCACGGCTAGCCCCACACAGATATCTTTTGGGGAGGGGATGAGTTTGTCTTTATGAAAACCCACTGTAACTGTAACCAAATTGATGATCCAAGAAGGAAAACCAAAAGCAAGCTGAGCTATGAAGATGGGTCCAGTCTGTCTGCCTCTGGGGAGTCGAGTTCCCACTTCATTCTGAAGCCAGCAGCAACAGGGGTCCCAGTTTCAGCACACACACCTTGGCTCAGTGGATTAACGCAAATGCTGATGTCCTGTGTTTCAGAGGAAGGCAGAGATGAGGGAAGAGGACAAGTAGGATCAAGCAATACCCAAAGACAAGATGGGGACAAACTTGGCTTTGGAACTGTGGCTCCCAAACAGTGGTCTTGGCAGGAAGCAGCAGCAACATCCCCTAGCCACTCAATGGACACATCAGCCCTCACTCACTGAAGACCTACTCAGTCTTGAAGGGTAGGCCCCCCCGCACCCCCCCCCGTGCTTCATCAGTCTTCCTGTTACTATAGAAGCATGAGAAGAGACCTTAGCCTTGAATGTATATTGGACTCATATGGGACACTTTCAAAGCCAAGGCCAAGATTAGGGTCTACTTCCCAGTGGTCTTGGTTTTAGGGATTGATTAGTTCCATTTAGGATCAGTCCTGGGTAGTAAAGTTCCACCCCAGGGGCATATTGAATCCTGGGGACCATCCAGTAAAGATCACTACCTGATGTTTGTTCATGGATTCAGTCTCTCCAAGGGGACTTCCGCGTCCCTACTCCCAACAGGTATCCTCTGCCCAGATGACTCCAATGTACCTGTCCACTTTAAGAACATTCCCTTAGGACTTTGTTTTATGGTTAAGTCTTCTCAGCATTGTGTAACAGGATCAATCCTCTAACCCTAGACTTTATATAATTCCATATATGATGGTATATAATGGTCCATCAGCCATTCAACAAACAGCACCTCAATGTGCCCACTTCCCTCCATGTGCTCATCTAAACGATAAGAAAAAGTAAAGCAAGGGGACTCTGTGCCTGGCCACATGTGATCATGACTGTGTGAGGACAGGTACAATAAATTAAGAACAAGGATATACAGGGAAGAAATAGAAGGGTTACTTTTTAAGTGCAGATAATAAAAGGTGAGTCAGTCAAGAATCTCTTTGGAAATACCCAGGACAGTCTGCTCACAGAACAATAAACATGCTTCCCTTCCCACGCTAACCCTGGCCCACTTATTCCTACGGAGGTTAAGCAAACAATTTGTTTTGCCTTTTGAAAAAAAGGGGGGTGTAGGCATCCATCACCAGGGGAGAAAAATTAAACAGCAGCAAGCCAGCTGAGATGCTTCCAAGAGAGATAAAGGCCAGAAAGAGAGTAAACTGGGACGGAGGAGAGGCGGCTGAGGAGACCGATTAACCCATGCACACACTGTGCACTCTGCCAACTGCAGTGACTGGGGCCAGAAGGGTGAGGCCTGCAGGCCGCTGCCAGGGCCAGGGCTGAGCTGGCTCTCAGAGTGCTAAGTCAATAGCTCTGACACATTGTTCTGGACAGAGCCTTGGGCTCTCTCACCAGCCTGAGAAATGGACAGATTGTAATTACTTCCTCACATGGCACTCTCCTCCTCTAGAGAAGGGCTCCCAAGGAACTGAAGTGACTGGCACCTAGCCCCTGGCTCCTGGCATCTGGCATAGACCACCTGCCATGAACCACCCGACAAATGGCCCTACAAGACACGTTCTGTAGCCTTACATACATGGCCTATTCTCTAGAGGGAATGGCAAATGTTAAGGAAGATCCCAGCTAATTTCCCACATACCTGGAGAGCAAAGGGGATTTGGGACCTCCGTTTTCTGAAGGTTCGGCGCACACAGTTTGAGCTGCACAGTGGAGTGAAGGTTAGGTTCCCTCACCCCGCTAATGCTGAGGTGGACCTAGAATAGGACCTCATGAGGAGGTCCCCAATAGGGTCCTTGGGTTCAATTACTGAAGTAGAGGTGGAGATGAGAGTGCCTTAAGATAGACTGGGCCCTAGGTCCAAAGAGATAGAAAAGGACACAGAGAGGGCAGCCACAAGAGACAGATGGAGGGACATTGGCACATCATGAAGGGCCCAGCACTCAAAAACTAGAAGAGATAGGGACGCCTCCCTTTAGCCTTTAGAGAAACCAATGCCTTGATTTCAGATTAGTGAGTTCCTGGAACTATTTGACAATACATTGCTGATGTGTGAGACCAAAACAAGTCAGTCAGCAGCAACTTGTTATGAAGGCAGGGAGGACAGAAAGGCAGATGCTAGGGGCACTGGAGTTTAATCTACACAACAGCCTTGGAGGGAAGTGGCAGTGCACATGACTAGTAAGGATGGTGACAGGCACTGGGAGGGGCTCAGAGCACCACTCAGGCTGACACTTCCCAAGGAAGGGATGTGACACACAAGGAGTGCAGACAGGACTGCCGAGAGAGCACACCACACAAGGTTGGAGCCCTATAGATACCACCTGGATATATGGCCTTCACCACTGAAGGCCAGGCAGCCCCATCCAGCTCCTGGGAACAATGCTGTTCTGCATCTCAGCCCAACTCCTGTTTGTGAGGAACCTTTTCAACTACAAAGACCTAGAGAGGCAGAATGCAAAATCAAAGGAGCACATGAAAGAGGGGCCTGTGTGCTAGACAAAATGTGTGAGTTCTACATAGAGAGAGAGAGCGAGCATAGTCACCTTTCTCTACAGTCACATCTATGATTCTGTTTTAAGATGACAGTAAAACAGTATTTGTATCTGACACTGGCATGTTAAAATCTCAAGAAAGCATAAACATAAGGGAGATAAACACACATATGCACATGCACACATGTTTATACACAAGTACACACACACATACAAAGTTATACACACAAACCTTTACACAAATATACACACACAGGTACACATACAGCCACATATCCATATACACTTACATACTTACACAGGTATACACACACATACACAGACACATACACTTATACATAGGCATACACACAGTCTCACACATACACAGGTACACATACACTCATACACATATATACCTACATATACAGGTGCACATATACACATATGCAGGCACATATACTCACACACATACACAGCTACATACATACATACATACATACATACACACACATACATGCACACACATATATGCATGCACACACACCTTCCTTCTCGCTCTTACCCACACTTTCTGGAAGGGTGTCTAAACTGGCTAAGTTCTAGAAGCACAGCCTTCCATATTTAGAATCCTCTTTTTCTGGTAGTCAACAGAAAGTGCTAAAACCTGGAAAAGAACCCCTTCTTCACCTCAATATAGTCTTTAAAGATTTTAAAGCTCCAAAAAAACAATGAGTTTAAAAATTAAAAATAAAATAATCCCAGTTGTCAAAGAATATGCTTCCTTACCTCCCAGTGCACGAGCAAGGTTGGAGAATTTCCTGCTTAGCAGTCAGCAGTAACTGACTCCCAGCCACAGGTTCAAGACAGGGTTTCTCTGTGTAGCTTTGGCTGTCTCAGAACTCGCTTGGTAACCCAGGCTGGCCTCCAGTTCACAGAGATCCACCTGCCTCTGCCTCCTGAGTGCTGGGATTCACAAAGGACTTTTGAAATATGTGATACGTTGCAAGTCTGCATGTTTTACACATCCCTCCCCTCCCCCACCCTCACTGTACAACAACTCCACCTCTTACATGAAGCCTTTCCTCCGGATGGAGGACAGGTGGAATAAGTAGACCTTATGAACAGAAAAGTCTGGAAGAATTAGCAAATGGCCAGATTTAGCAAGTGGGAACACAAGGTATCTACTTAACTTGAACTCCATAGCAAATACTTAATGAATATAAACAAATTTCAAATGATTCTTGGAGCATTTATACTGGAAAAAAAGTCATTTCTTATTTGTCTGAAATTCAAATTTAACAGCTTTTGTTTGTTATTTTTAAGTCAAGGATACACGAAGCCCAAGCTGGTCTCAAATTCAAATATAACTGAGGGTAACTTTGAACTTTAGATCTGCCTTCCAAATGCTGCAATTATAGACAGGTACCACATACTCAGTCTATGGGATGTTGGGCATCAAACCTGAGGCTTTTTGTGACTGAGCCACCACCCCCCCAAGCCTGTGTCTGTACTTTTATTTACTAAATTTGCAAGCCTCCTTGTGAGAGCTACATCTGGATTTGCATGGCGATCAGCTGTGAACTACACAGACGGGCATGGGTTAGCAACTCTGGGAGTCAGCCCCATTGCTACATAGTGTACATAACTCCTCATCAGTTGAGGTGGTGACAGTCACTGAAATGAGGCCATCAGGGTCCTCATAGCCAGCTTCTCCTGCAGCATTCTTTATGTTCTTCTAGTGATGGCGGGATATTGACAAAACCCAACAGGCACCATTTTCTTCCTAACCTTAGGTTTGTGTTATATGCTCACGGTTGCCTAAATACTTTGACTAAGCACTTGTGAACATGTGTGCTCATGGCGATGGATGTGCACACACTCATGCTTATACATACTTACTTTATACATGCACATCTGTTCTACAAGCAAGTACATACAAGTATGTAGTATCCATACATACTTACACTGTGCTCACATGCACTCACATGTCTCTCTGGTTCATCCTTTACTAGAAGAGCATATTAATCCTTTGAGAACTGTCTAGGGCACCCATTGCTCCAGAAGTTTCCTCCAATACCTCTCTTCCCTTACACAGGAAGGTTTGAGATAGACACCCTCTCACTCTGTGACTACCCCCCTGTTCTGTGCTTACATGCTTTCCCTCAGGACTCTGTCTTTCTCACTAGTCCTTCTTATCTCTTTTCCACCACAATATCTGGTACACAGTGACATCAGAAACATCATATTAGAGTTCACTTTGCTTCTTCAAACTTAGGAGATGAGACCTCCATGTTTATCCTTTGACCAGGGTTACCCAAAGTCTCTGTAGTTGTAGACAGGTGCCCCTCCAGCAGGTGCTGTTCCCAAAGCCTCCTCTCTCCCAGTGTGACTCCTCCCTCCCAGTGTGACTCCTCCCTTCCAATGTGACTCCTCCCTTCCTTCACACTGTTCACCTAGACCCTGAAATCCAATGTAGTTCCTCTCTTGCCCCAGCTGATTCAAAAGTTCTCAAGAATTTTAAAAATCAAACCGAGAGAGGGCCGGGGTATGTTGGGGGTGGGGTCACAGGTCTGTGAAGCCACCATTACCCTACTCCTTCTGTCCTGTTGGTTTTTGCCCAATGGGCTATGTGACTGTCATCTATCAACAGCTACACCTTTGGTTTCCTGCCTCCACACCAGTGGTTTAAGTCACTAAGAAAGCTCTAGGCCAGCTTGTTCCAGTGTACTGTAGGTCATTCTCAGAACTATCTCTGAAAAGGTCTGCATAGAACGGGCACTGACTTAGTGCTCAGAGGTCCTCATAAACACAAACACACACATGTGGCCACCAGTTTCAAGTATACAGTCAGGTGCAGATGCAATGGTAAATATCAAAAGACACATAGCCTGTGCTGGCCAGCTGTTCTCCATCCAACTGACCCCAGCCTGGGCCAGAGGTAGGAGATAACCAATGCCAAGAACCTCATTTATGGTGCAGAGAAGGAAAGGAACATGAGAAAACCCCATGATACAAGATCAAGCGTAACACAGAAAGACCATGTAGGCTGGGAGCCTGAGGCAACCTTTACACTCAACCTAAGCCCTTCCCCCATCATCAGGACCCGAACCCCAAAGGGAGCCATTCCACACCCACACATCCACAGAGACTGTGCTGAACACAAGGTCAGATACAAAATATACACAGCCACTGATACACCTACCACAAACTCAGGCTCAGCATATACCGGCTCCTGCATTCCAGGATCTACTACCCAGAGCTCACCAACAGACACAGGTGACTCTTATCTCTAACCAGTGATTTCCTGTGCCCATCCTCAGGATCAGAATACTGAGATGCTGAAGAATGACACTCTAAACAGGAGTGGGGTTGTCCTGGGAAGGCTGCTTGGGTGTGTGCACTGTAAATGCCTCTGTTGTAAAGAACCACAGCAGCCTCCTCTACCTGTTAGAAAGAAGAAGAGTGCCAGATAACGACATTCAGTGGCTACCTATGATGAGCAGACACTCATCCCATTGGATTCATTGTCTCATTAAATCTCCCAAACCATAGGTCAGATAAGGAGACATAGGCCCATTGAAGACAAGACCATGAGCTAGCCAAGGTCACCTAACCAGAGGTGGCATGTTCATTCATGCTCTGTCACCTCGTTTTTCTGAAGTCACCTTCACAGAACATCTGGTGTGCCCAGACTTAAAGCTCCAAGTCTCCAAGAGTGGAAGGGCCTGGCCAGCCTCCTCAGAGAAGGGCAAGGTCTCTGTTACTCAGGCTTTGGAAATGGGCCTCAAGACCTCCACTGTCAAACATCAGAGAACTCCAAGACACAGGAGGAAGTGGGGAGGGGTCCCAGCCAGGACTTGCTCCCTGGGCTCAATGGACCCCTGCTAACCTTGGCAGAATCACACAAAAAGGGACAGACTCCAGAGTTCAGAGAGTGGAGCATCACAGCCACCCACTGTGGTTCATGGTGGAATGACTGGGAACCATCTCTTCTAACCTGCCACGGCACAAGCCAGTGCCATTATTCTACTAAAACCATATACTTTTTACAGTCAACATCTTCAAGTGGGACCCAGCAAAAGTTATTGTATGTATTGTGTATTTTAAATTCCTCAGATGGGCTGGAGAGGTGGCCCAGAGGTTAAGAGAACTTACCGCTTTTGCAGAGGACCCAGGTTCAGTTCCCAGAACTCATAACAGACAGCTCACAACTACCTGTAACTCCAGTTCCAAAAGATGTAGTGTCTCTGGCCACTGAGGGAACACTTCCCTGGAACAGTCACTTTCTTAGTTTGGCTACATTTCTCAGCAAAGGATGTAGGACTGTCTCTCCTACAATTCCTCTGAGACTGGAGAGAGACTCTCCTTGCTGGCCTTCAGGAGGTGACTCAGTCTGTTTTGGAAGACCTCGAGACTCTGACAATATCTACACTGCACTGTGGGTGGCCCCTAGTATCTAGAAGCTAACAGCTACCAAGAAAGCAAAATCCTCATTTCTACAAACTCAGGTGCTGAATTCTATAGTGTCTTAGAAGAAAGTGCTGGCTTACCGGCTAACACTAGGCTACAGCAAAAAGACCTGTTCAGCAAGGCCAGTTCCCACCTCTAGGAAATACTGGGAGGTAACAAATGTGTTTTGTCCTCAGCCTGGAGACAATGTGGCCATAGAAAATTAACATGGAGGCAAACTTAAGGTTATATGAACAGTTTAGGTAGGACCACACTGCCCAGACTCCTGCATGTGGCCGACTGTGGCCACAGCTCCGTTGGACACTGCCGGGTAGGTGATGAGTGGGGTGTGCACTAGTCAGGGACCAAGCCTTTACATCAGCCTCCCTCCAGCATGGCAGAAGCTAACACTTGGTGTTCTAATATCATCTGGGCATCTATGAATAGGCTGCCATGTTTCACAGAAGCTGGGGATCTCAAATAAGCAAGGTAGCACCTGATGATGATGATGGTGGTGGTGGTGGTGTGTGTGTGTGTGTGTGTGTGTGTGTGTGTATACATGTGCACACACAGGCATACACACACACATGCATGTACGCAGACGTGCACATACACAACTGTCCCACACTTAGCCTGCCTTGGCTTCTGTTTCAATCTGACAAATAGTTGCAAACAGGGCCCATCCACCAGCTGTCTATCATAAACTCTTTTGTCACTTGTAGTGAAATGTTCACTACAGTTTCTCATTTACAGATATGTCCTTAAACCACCGGGCAACAAAGTCAAAGTGTGTGGGCCACTCCAGTTTGTATGTTTCTGGAGTGTTACTTCAAATGATGTCTATCATGAGGATGGCAAAGGTCTTGGCAGGCTTCTCTAGGTCTGAATTCAAGGTATGTTCTCTGCTCAGCATGTGATAAAGCTGGGTGTGGTGGCTCAGGCTGTAATAGCAATGCTCTCAGGATACTGAGGCCAGCTTGAGCTAGAGTGAGATTCATATTCTCTCTCTCTCTCTCTCTCTCTCTCTCTCTCTCTCTCTCTCTCTCTGTGTGTGTGTGTGTGTGTGTGTGTGTGTGTGTGTCAGTCACATACCCCAAAACAACCAACATAGTACAAAAGGATGATGGTTGTTAGGAAGGACTGTAATATTCAAGAAAAGAAGTGACATTGAGATAAAATAATTGGGGTGGGGACAATTAATCTTCATTTCATTCATTTATCCAATCATTCCAGAAAACTGGGATTTAAAAAAAAAAAACTAGAGGAAAACAACTCCAGGGTTTACAACTCCAGATTCAATGCTTACAGACACAGCCCCCATTTTCTTCCAGAAAAGCAGCATTCCCAAGCTTGCAGAACTTCAGGTGAGGTGGCTCTCCCTGGGCAGTGGGGCAAGGCAAGCCACTGGTGCCTGAATGAGGAGCTGCAGTCCCCAGTACTCACAGCTGGTCACAGCCACAGAAATCATGAGACTTGCGGTGGCTTTGAGGAGCTTACAGTGAAGGCTGCAGGCTTGAAGGTTCTGGCAGCCTGGGGCTTCCTGCTTGGAGCTTGTACCCAGCGTCAGTTCAAAGAGCAGAACAGGGTGATGCCGAGGGACCAAGACTTCATGACATCATCCAAGGCCTGGATCCAGTTATAACTGAAATTATAATTTCTCACCGTTCACACAGTTCACATCACTACCATTTCCTGGGTTTCGTTTTCGATCACTTGCAACCAAACTGCTCCTTATTTAGATAAGAAATCCCTTCAGTGCTATACTTTATATGATACTTTGTTGCAGTTATTAACACAGCACTTGTTAATGACCAAGGGATGAATCCAGATATCAAGTCATGGTTTTCCTGTACCTTAAAGTCAACTCTTCTTTCAGAGAATTAGTCACTCTTCCCTTGATTTGTTTTTCACAAATTAATGATTATTTACTTAAGAATACATTGAACCATTAAGTATCAAAATATCTAACTGAAAGTAGGTTAAATCATTAGCCTCAAAATTGAGCTAGAGGTTAGTCATCCAGGTTTGATTAACTAACTCAACACTTCCAAGTAGCCACCACAGACTACAGTCCTTCTATCTGTCTATCAAGCCACCCTCACATTAACAAACATTCCCTCGTGGTCACAAGAAAACTGCTACAGCGCCAGCTACCGAGTCTGCATGCCAATGTCCCATTCAAGCAGAAAGGAAAGCAGTGGGTTTTTCCTTCATAGTATGCTCTACCCATTGTCAGAAAGGAAAAACTAGTCCAAAGGTGCCCCCCATTCTACATTGTTGGCTAGGACTTTGTTATAGGTTCCCTCATAAATCACCTCCCAGACAGAAAGGGGAGAGGGTTCCTGTAACTGGCTTAGATTGGCTAAAGTTAAGGTTTTAATCCAGCAGAGTGGTTGTCTGCAGAGAGGTATCTATCAGAATGGTTCCATTTATCTATCTTTTTTTTTTTTTTTGGAACCAGGACGTAGCAAAAGAAAAAATACTAGGCAGATGAACCCCAACTTTACAGAAGCCACATGTGTAGCCTTTGTCTTGACCCTTAAAGTAAAATCACAATGAGCCAGAGGGAAAGGCACCTATGAAAACTATTTCAGATGCCCTGGAGCTAGAAGAGATAAGCCAAAGTCAGAGGCTGGGGCTAGATCTACACATAGCTTTACCTGCCTTTGGCAATGAATTCTAAAAATACAGACCTTTGACAGCATCTATTTTAAGTTGCAAATGCCATGGATAGGGCCTCTGCTCTTCTTGACTTTATACTAACTTTTTGTGCTGAGGAAGGAATGACAGAGTGTTGGATTTAGCAGAGCGGGTTGCATTTTGAATCTTAGAGCTCGAATCTCCTGGCTATGTGGCTCTTCTCTGTACACCAGTGTCCTCATCCACATCATGAAGACAATGATACCTACCTTGGGAGTTAAAGCATTCATTGTTCTTGCAGAGGACTTGGGGTTTGGTCCCAGCACCCACACAGTGGTTCTCAAGCAGGAAGTTCACAACCATCTGTGACTTCCATTCCAAGAGACTTGATCGAAGCCTTCCTCTGACCTATGTGGGCACCAGACACACACATGATACACAAACAAATGTGTAGGCAAAATACTCATAAAAATAAACAAATCTAAAATCTAACTTGTTAAATAATAATATTCACCATGGACTAGTGAGTTGGATCAGCAGGTAAAGTACCTGCTGCCAAGATTGACAGTCTGAGTTCAATCCCCCGGAGCCACATGGAAGAAAAAAAGAACCAATTACTGCAAGTTGTCTTCCTACCACACATGCAGCAGGGCATGTGTAATGCACACACACACACACACACACACACACACTACCACCACCACCACAAATGCATACAACTAAATAAATACATAAATAAATAAATGTAATGAAAACAGCACAAATGAGACTCAACAGGGACTTACACCCCTCCCCCATGCTCCCTTCTAGATTATGACAAAAGTCACTCTCAGAGTTCTGCCTCAGCACTGACCACTGACTAGCAAGCTGACAGAAAGCCAGTTATGTGACCTCCTCTGTAGAGCTCAGCAATGCTCAGCTGCCCTTCTTGGTTCTTCTACTGCACTTACTGAAACATTTCTCTCAGTGTTAATGGTCCAGTATCCAAACTTTAAAAGCAGGCATCGAGAATCCTTCCAGAGACTACAGAGATGGCTCAGCCAGTACACTGCTTTGTGAGTGTGAGGTCCTGAGCTCAATGCTGCTTATAACTCCAGTGCTGAGAAGCAGAACAGGAAGGCTTCCAAGGATCCCTGGCTAGCTGGGCTATCCTACTTGATAAGTGACAGGCCTGTGGGAAAACTTGTCTCAGACAAAAGCAAAGGTAGATGATACCTGAAGGACAACACTCAAGGTTGACCTCTGACCTCCATACACAGGTACACACACACACCATTCATCTGTTCTATCTCCATCTCCATCCCCATGGATCATTGCTCCCTGCATCCATTTTCCCAATCCACCTTCCCCACACTGCTTTCTAACAATAGAACTTGAAGCCCCTGACCCAGAGCTACCCATGGCTCCCACTATTTCCTGAGTTTGGTTCTAGCTCCTCAGGATACAATATTCCTATGAAATAATGGGTGTCTTGAGGAGAGGGAAGCTAACAGGGATAAGCCATTAAATAGTAAATTCATCCTCTTGAGCTTTATTTCATTTAGGTGGTAGATGCTTGTGTAATCAGGTTTTGATCATTTCTTTTTTTTAGTGGATACAGAATCTTGTTCAATCAAAAACACTCAGAAGTAGGGCCACCACTTAGAGAGGCCATGGGACCTCAGTTTTCCATATCTTCTGGAAACTGTCCCTTCAGCACGTGAAGGGCCAAAGCACCACAACCTTACCCTCAGAGCAAAGGTGCCTTATGAAGGAGGGGACTTCCTCACTGGATCAAACTAGACTGACAAGTGAAGCTGTACTTTCAGGGCTAAGATTTTAATTCAGGTCCAGTCTTTTAAAATCAAAGACACATGGAGTGTGTACAGAGTGCCAGAGGAGGCAGCATGGCTCTCTTTTCCACAAGATGGATGACCCTGTGACCCCTGTTGATCCAGTTACCTGAGGTCAGCTCACACATCATTAAAAAGAGTCAGTTCAAGCCACAGGCACTTTCCCCTGAACACTCAGGGCTACTTTGCCGTTAGCACGGTGTGCTGTTCAGAATCCTCTGGGTTTACTGGAATTTCTCCACTGCATTTGATTCCTGGGGATTCATGTTAAAAGAGAATTTTAAATAACATCCTTCAAGAGGCAGTGACCTGGAGGTGACTTTCCTACCCCCAGCCCAAGCCATATCCACCTAAAACAGCCTGACCTGCCATCTTGATGCAGGCTGTCAACTCCTATCTGACAAAAGGCAACCAGAACAGGGGCTGCGCTGCCCCAGTTCACCTAACATCAAAGGCAAGGAGCAGCCGGTGGGATTGTTCACACAGGGTCATGGGAGAGCTGGCAAACACACATTCTGAAGGTCTCTTCCTGGGTCCAATGACATCATTTGGGTAGCTGGAAGTCAGTGCTAGCAGGAGTATTTCCATAATGGAAGTCAGTGAACTCACAATGGGGGCTTCTCCTGCCCCTCCCTGACCCTTGAGGCTTGCTCAGCATTTACCAGCATGCACCGTGTTACTGCCATGCTCCTTCTGAACCCTCATTAATGCAAATTCATACACCCCCATGAGCTCCCTTCACTGCAATGATTGCAAAACTTCCTGAATTGCAACAAAGTAAAGACACATGGCATCTCTTGGTGAGAGCTTGGGCCTCTGTCCCATTATCAAGCTTTCTAGAACTAGCTCTCATTCATCCATGAAGACAGTTCTTAAGCCCCACTCCACCCCACCTCCCAACAAAAACCTGCTGCAAAACAAACTAGTCTTTATTGCTGCCTTCTCCGGGCTTCCTTGAAATCACATTTTCCAGCCTACAGCAACCTCCTCTGCCCGGAGGAAGCCTAGAAGAGGGTGCCAGGTTAGATCGGGTTTCCTTCTGTTTTCATTTGCAGTCTTTCACAGACTTATATTCAAGAACTGCCTTGTTCTATGCTTCTTAAGAGGCTTCAGGCTTATGCAAGGGCTTGCTTGCATCCAGCCAAGAATGTACAGCGCTTGATATGTCCCTAGACTTTGTGACTCTCCTGGGTAAAAATCAAGGGCACTTGGACAGGCTCAAGGTTGTGTCTAAGCTCACGGTCTATGCCTCTGCCTGGGCCAGCCTGAACTGTGAGATTGCTTTCTTGCCACAGAGAAAACAGGAGCCGAGAGCAATGGACAGCGGGTGGGAAGCCACAGAGGACCTAGGTTCAGAGCTAACTAAATTTCCTTAGCACCTCTGTGCTTCCTGTGACAGAGGCCTTTGGGATCCTTGACCTAACACGGACATATCTGGCCTCTTGGGAAACCATATGACTTATAACCAGTGCTTCTCTAGAAGCAGAGCATTTATTTTGCACGGCTCTAGTTAGCAGTTGTGTTTAGTCTTCCACATAGCTGACCTGAGAATAATCTCCAGAACTCGCATGACGGTAGGAGAGATCCAGCCCTCACAAAGTTGTCCACACACTTTCAAATACACACACACACACTTTTTTTTTATTTTAAAAAAAGAAGCAGAGACCCACACCACCACTGCTACCCTCTCCCAGAGTCCTGCCTTCTCCCCTATTCTGCTCCCTGCACCCCCAACTTGTGTAAGCTCCTCCCTGATTTTCACTGATTATCAGACCAGAAAGCAAGAGCACCCTGCCTCCTTGGAATAAATGTCTAATGACCAAAGATGCTTAGAAGTCCAGGCGCAGAGCTCAGGAAGTTGCCCTAGGTTGCTGGACAAGACAGTAGGTAGAGAAAAGGAGACAGATGTAGAAGCCTGAGACCTTCCCACACCTACACTGGGCACCACAAGCAACCATGTGCTCCAGCTCCACCCGCGCCTCATCCCCGGTAAGAGACGCTACGTGGAAAGAATCAATCATTTAAGTCTCAGTAGTGGGGAGCCAGTGTGTGCCTCAGTTCATCAGAACCACAATGGCAACGGCTTGGAGCTCCAAGCACGCGCACAGGATCGGAGCTCCAAGCACGTGCACAGGATCGGAGCTTTCTGCCCACTCCAGCCAGTGAGCGTGGAGCAGGCCATCTTCAGTCTCCTTTTCAGTCCATGAGCAGAAGCGGTAATGATCAGGGCGGAGATGATAAAAGCAGCTGGATTTGTGTGAAGCAGATACTTGTGTGTACATGCACGTGGGTGTGCTTCCGCACTCAGGCAGGAGCTTGCGGATGTGCAGCGTCCAACTGTGGTGGAGCTGATGGGTGGATGAAAAGAGACAAAGACGATTGCTCACTCCTCAGAAAGTCATCAGAAGTTGCTCCAACTGCGTCACCAACTGCGAGGTTAGAAACCTCTAATACAGTGAAAGCCACAGCAGAATGATCCTGGACTTCCTGGTAACCAGCTTTTCAGTAAAACCGCGTGTTCGTGTTATTCCTGTGTCTCTGAACACTATCCAGACCCGTAGAGATTTTCCATTCAAAGAATTTTCAAATCCATTTCCTTTGGCAAATGTCATCTGAATGGGGACATCAAGTTCATATTCTGTGGTATAGGGATAGGGCCTAGCAAATAGTGCTCGTGTGTGTGTGTGTGTGTGTGTGTGTGAGAGAGAGAGAGAGAGAGACAGAGAGAGAGAGAGAGAGAGAGAGAGAGAGAGAGAGAGAGAGAGAGAGAGAGGCCTGAAGCAACCTTTTACGGGCATAAGCACATAAGCCAAGATTCAATTTGGCAGCCCCAAGGAACAGCTTAGCACCATGATGTACCCACCCAGTTCAGTTTTGCACAATCAGAAAAAAAAGCCCTCCATGGCTCACACTGAACTTTGAGATGAAAGCAAGAATTTCCTGACCCACAGGACAACTCAAAACCATTGAAGCAATCATGAGAGAAAAAGTAGACATAGAAACTTGGTCGCACGTCCTCAGTTGCTACAAAAGATCAAAAATTACATTTCTGATAGCTGGAAAAATTTAACTGTCCAGCCTTTGTCATCCAACTGTTGCTACACTGTATCTCAAAGAGATTGAGTAGCTTAGTATTCAGTTTTCAACACCTTTCATTCAGGGCCTGGAAGGTCTCCTGTCCTTAGAGGTCAGACCTGGGGTCACTGCAAGTTAGAGCTGAGTGGATATCAGAAACTATGTGGACCCTAAAGGTTGCTCCTAGGGAAGGAAAGGGGACACCTGAGAGCAGATGGCACGGGCTCTGAGGGACCTTCGTGGTGCTGAAGCCTATATCGTTTGCTTCCTAGACATCCCTGTGTTCTGTGAGAATTTCTGTATTATTTCTCAATTGTTACTCAAGTATACTTTAGTCCCATGTCTTCTGCTATGGACTAACTTGTGCTCCTCCTCAAGTGCGTCCTTTGATGCACCAGTAGCATCAGTGTGACTACATCTGCAGATGTGCCCTGCCACTGTCCATCTGGGATGACATAACAACGTACCTTAGGCTTGGTTGCTATCAGAACTGAAACACGTTGCTTACAGTTCTGAACACCATAAAATCCAAGATCAGATGTGTTCACTGACAAAGGGGGGCTTTCTCCTGCGGGAACAGTCCATTCTTGCTGCAGCTTCACATTGTAGAAGGTTCCAGCAGGTTCCTTCAGACTTATTTTACATGTGTACTAAGCCCTTGCAAGATGCCTCACTGGTAAAGGTATCTGTAGCCAAGGCCTCAGTTCGATCTCTGGGACCCATATGATGGAAGGAGAGAATTGACACTCACAAGCTGTCTCTGACTTCCACACACATGCCGTGGTCCCTGTGTACACGCACACACAAATAAGTAATAAAAAGATGTAAAATGTGGGGAAGGACAAACACACAGACAACAGTGGGTCTTCAAGGAGTAGTTAAGGTTGAGTGGGTGCGAGCCCCAATCTAGAGGGTAAATATTCCCATGAGAACTCTCAGAGAATGTTGTCTCTGCACATGCTCAGAGGGAAGAACAGAGCAGCTCTGTTCAGGCCACTCAGCTTGAGGGATCTTGTTCTCACTGCCTGAGAAGACGACTAAGACATCTTCACTTCCAGGAATGTGAAGTAAGTCCCACACCATTATCTTGTGGGAGAAGATGGTGAATTAAGCATCTTCATTATCAAGTGTGTTCTTTGCCCAGAACAATGTAACAATTAAAAATTTGCCTGAGGGTTGCATGGATTTGCTGAATATATACAAATGGACAAGAAACTATCACTAAGGACTATGTCTCATGTTTCTTACAGAGACAGACAGATTTAACATCACACACACACACACACACACACACACACAACTATAAACCCAGCTGATCATCTGGTTGGAACAACAGAGGGTCTGGGAGGGTTTAAGGTCTGTGCTTGAGTCTGTGTTCCACTTGTTTACATTCTCTCTCTGTCCACCTGCTGATACTGATAGCTCCTTTTATTTGAGGACATTATTTGCTTGCTTTGTTCCACTCTCCACTGGTTTCTCTGGGTACCCTTGTTGCCCTGAGTAGAAAGCTGCTCACACTAGTCTAGTGACTCATAGTCCAGCCAGCCAATATCCATCCATGGGGGGGGGGGATGGAGGAAGAGAGGGAGGAAAGTAAGGGACTCAATTAAGTGACAAATCAGTGATTTGGAGTTGAGGTCACAAAGGTGAGAGAGACATCACTCTCAGGGCTAAGGGAGTAAATGTCTATGATGATGGACCACTTGGAAACTTTTCAAGATTCTAATGAGCATAAGAATAAGGAAGCATAGCCAGGCGGTGGTGGCGCACGCCTTTAATCCCAGCACTTGGGAGGCAGAGGCAGGCGGATTTCTGAGTTCGAGGCCAGCCTGGTCTACAGAGTGAGTTCCAGGACAGCCAGGGCTACACAGAGAAACCCTGTCTCGGAAAAAAAATAATAATAAGGAAGCACAATGCAGATTGGTTAAGAAAGCAAAGCCATGAAGGTGGTGGGCATGGGAGGTGTGCGCTGACATGCAGAACCTTCCCAGTGCCCAGGAAGAGGAGAGCTAAGCACACCATTGGCTCTGGGCAAGAGAGGGGGGTCAAGTAGAATTAACAATCAAGTCCTCTTCCTCCACCTAGGGTTTCTTAGGCTGACTTCATCCCCAGATGCCTCTCTCCAGTGGGGAAGCCAGGCTGGATGAGCTGAAATAACTTTACTCACATGAGATGATGATAAGCAACTACAAAGCCGCACCTCCCCACAGAAGAGTCTTTACTCTGCTGCAGAGTGTCCTGTCCTGTCGAGAGAGGCCTAGTAATGTAAGGTGTAGATTATGTGTGATGTGCAGCTAGCTGTCATGTGACACTTGTAGTTTCTCCTGGTCAATATTATTGTGTGAGCACCCTGGTTAAACTTTCTTAAATGGATTGCCCATGCTTTGGAATGTCACCCAGGCTGAAGAAATTCTCAATAATCTGGATGCTGGCCTTCTCCTGCACATTTGGGCAAGTGGCTCTAGTCCCTTGAAATGACAAGATGACATAACCCAGGAATTCACATTTGACCTCCACAGAGCCAAGGACCCAGGTTCCAACAGAAATTCAGCTTCCATTTTAAAATTCAAAATTGTGCCTTCTACTTTCCAGGGGTTGTTTTTCTTCTTCTTCTTCTTCTTCTTCTTCTTCTTCTTCTTCTTCTTCTTCTTCTTCTTCTTCTCCTTCTCCTTCTCCTTCTCCTTCTCCTTCTCCTCCTCCTCCTCCTCCTCCTCCTCCTCCTCCTCCTCCTCCTTTTCCTCCTTTTCCTCCTTTTTCTCCTTCCCCTTCCCCTTCCCCTTCCTCCTCCTCCTCCTCGTCCTCCTCCTCCTCTTCTTCTTCTTCTCCTTCTCCTTCTCCTTCTCCTTCTCCTTCTTCTTCAAGTTTTTCACATTTCCATTTATAAATCTTTGCCAAGGTTAGAGGGCTGAGCCATCAAGTTGAACTTGATCTTGTGAGGATGCACAGATTTGAGTCTAAATACAGCAGTCCTATGTACCCATCAAGATTTATTGTCTATTTGTGGCCACGTTTGCAAGGACAGAGGTTTAACAGCCCCTGTTTTACCAGAAACCATGCAGACCCAAATAGTGTGGTTTTGACAGTGTTTGTATTGAAAAGAAATCTGTTATACTCTGATGCTTCTCTGGATGAAGTGATTCCATGTGAGTGTGTCTCTCACAAGTTTAGAGGCTGCTAAATGTGACAAGGGGGTTGTCTCTGGTTGGCAAATAAGGAGCGAGGTTGAGGTCATACCTAGTCAATAGCAAAGGGCAACTGGAGTCTTGGTTCAGAGCACCTCGCACTAATGCTAACTCTGCCCAGGACAGGAAGCACAGAGGATGACGCATCCCAGAAAACGTGTAGGGCACACCAGCCATGCTCACTACTGGTGGAAGCTGAGGAGGATCATAGAGTTTGGGCTCATCCCGTGCCCTCTTCTCAACTGAGTACTCTGAAACTTCACAGGGAACATTAGCAGTTCTGCTAAGGAGGACGGCCCTGCATCCTGTCAATTACCTTGTTTATGAGGTAAGTATAACATGTTGCATTACTATGCAATACCCACCTATTGCAGGATATTTGATTACACTGTGAACCCCGAGACTGTCTTATTTATTGAAAAACCTGTTTCTAGCTGTGATGTGGCTCAGCCCTAACATATACCTTTAATACAAGAGCGTTCTGCTTCAACACAGTAAATAGGATTAAATAAAGTCAACCATAGGTCAAAAGGTAGAGCAAACAGTTCTAACTGGTAGCAACCAGTTGACAGGGAGCGAACATAGGAAAAAAAAAAACATAGAGAGTAAGAGGAACTCAGGAGGATGAGTAGAGAGACACACAGGAAATGAAAGGGATGGACATTTGATTTGAAGGGTTTTTAAGAAGGAAAGCTTGGTTTTCCTTTCAGAGTGTTTGCTGAGGAGGAAGAAGGTCAGCTGAATGCTTTCTCTGCCTCTCTGAGCTAGTAGGCTTTCATCCCAGCATCATCATTAGTAAAAATCAAATGAATGTGATTTTGTTAAAACCAACACCCATCAATTCTCAACATCCTTCCACCACTCTTCTACACCTACCTGAGTTCCAGGGGCTAAAGAGCTAGAAACTACATTTCCCAAACACCTCTGCAAGTAAGTATTCATCCAATCAGAGTCAAGCCTGATGATTAAGCAAGTAAAAGGAATGCTTGTGTTGAGTCTCCCTGCTGATAAACCTGGCCTTGAAGCCATTTAGAGTCTCCACAGTGTCTTGGCTTCATGGATGTCAGGGATGGGGCCATCCATCTGGCTAGTGTTTATCATGGCAGATAGGGAGTTGGTGGTGACCACGGTGGCTTTTGGATTGCAGGAATCAGTGGTTTCAATTCTGCACTTTAAATGTGAGACTTCCCAATTAGCCAACCTATAGGCTGCTTTCTTGGCCTTCTCAAATAGTTCTATACAACAGTTGACATTTGAGGAAGTAAAAAATAAATAAAGTTGTATTCATTTAAATGGTGTGTGATTCTACTTTCTGAGAATAAGACTTGAATGATCTCTGGAGAGAAAGCCCAGACAGTAATAACACATGAATTGATCAATTGTCATTAGTTAAAAAGTAGAATTGGCAGTCTATGTCTCTCACTTTAATTTTTACATGTTGGGGTGGAGGAGGTAAGTAACTTCTTCAGGCCCCACAGCAGTGAGGACCTAGTACAGAAGAGAGACATAACCTTTAATGTCCAACATGCTTCCAGAGGTATCACTGATACTCTGGAAAGACATCATACCTTCTTCAGGACATGGATGCCCTTAAAGGCGATGATGGAACAACTCCTCCCACTTGCAGTAGCTTGCTAGTTACAGCAGTGTTGTGTTTTCAGATGGCGCATGGTTATAAGACAAACAGAAGATCAGGGCTCCTTGACTTTAAAGTGACAAGTAGAGTGTGTAGCAACACATCGGGTTTACAGTGTCAAAGACAGATGTCGCCAGAAAGAGTCAGCTACATTTCAATTCCTCTCAAAACAGTCACCAGAGAGCAGGTGACTCCCTTAAGCCAGTCATGTGGTTGCATGACTACATTCTGGGGAGCTCTGAAAGACATTTATACTTGAAGTTGACCTTTGCCCTTCAGCTTCAGTCTCTCTGAGCAGGTAAGAGGGGATGCCCATGAGCACCTGCTCATCTCTACTTTGATCCCATAGCTGGATCATTCATCAAATTCCAGTGGTACTGCTAGCCACTGTGACCTCGCTGCAAATGACATCTGTCCACACCTGCACTCCAGTGATGCCTGCTTTATTCCCTTGATCTCCCAAGTGCCATTTCTCCACATTCAGGTAAGTGGATCCATTCCACCCATTGCTGCTGCCTACCTCTGTGACAAACAGCCACTGTGGCCCCTCCTCCATTGGCACTCTCCCTGCCTCCTCAGCCTGCTGTTCCCTTGGGAGAAGCTTTGAACTGAAGGTTGGCAGTGCTCCCAATCCTGCCCTGTTGAATCCTTGACCTCTCCTTTCTGCAGACATCATCCTCCTCTCCCAAGGACTTAACTGGTAGCTGGACAGACAATACCTCTAATACTTATAATGCAACCACCAGTTGGGACATGCTTTTAGGACATAGCCTTTCCTCTTTTTTCCCCATGCCTCCCTGTCCTGCTTTCCATTCTTGCTCCACCATCCTGCACCTTTCTCCTGTATAGCCAAGTTAGGTTCAGGAGTGGCTTCAAACATTTTCCTATAGCATTCTAAATCCTACCTCTTCTTTCATTGCTCTCCTGTCAGAGGCAACTTAAATGCCAAATGCACCCCATGGTCTGTCTTCTTTACCACATGCCTCAGACTTCTAAGCATTCAAGTGTCCGGTTTAGACCAATCAAGTGCCATTGTCAGATACCCCTCCCTCACCACATAGCCCTCTCATTTTGCCTGTCCACTATGTTTCCTCCCTGAGCTCAAACTTCTATCCACTACAGTAACTATTCCAGACTCACATTCTATTCAAGAATTTTACCTGTTTCTACCCTCCTGGCTCTCAGCACGTGACAGAGATGCAGAAGCTTGGTTGGAAGGGAATGGAGAGGTCTCTCTTTCCTTCCTGTTCGAAAGTGGAAGAGGCTAGGGCTGAAGAGGTGGCTCAGTGGTTAAGAGCACGTGTAGCTCTTGCAGAGGACCTGAGATCAATTCCTAGTGCCTGGTGGAGGTGGGTGTCAGAAACCATTCTCAAACAGGAAATTTAATGGAAACAAGATGAGTCCTATCTTGCCATGGGTTAAAGATTACCAGGTTAAAAGAAAGAGAATAAAAGGGAAAGTTAACTTAGTTAAGTTAGATAATCATGTGTTCCTAGCAAGGAGTGGAACCCACTGCCACTCATAATCCGGCCCCAGCCTTCACACACACAAAAAAAATCTACCACTTGAGACTGGGTTGTCAGGGCTTTGGGCATTTAGGAAAGCCCTCTCCTATCTTGGTGTCTCTCAGGAACCATCTTACCTTAGGGACTTAACATGTGAAATGAGAATACCTCAGCAGCAACCTTTGTTACCCAGAAGGTTAGTGTACACTTCTACAGACATTAGCCTGCTCAAGTAGTCTTATGAAGAGGCTTGCCATCTTTATAAGCTTGTTCCCTCACAGGCTGTACCTCAAGGGTCCTTGGGAAAGAAGAGTCTCCTGTGTTGATGAAGAGTTGGTTTTTGCCATTTCTTCTTTAAAATAGATATTGAATTAAGAATAAAATTAAATGAAGTGATTGTCCATTTTGGAGGCTGGAGTGGATGCCCAGTATATGAAGGACTAGGGTGATACCCAGGTAGTAGACAAAGGACATAGACTCCCATAAAAGGCTGCACTAGTCTGGAACTTTAGTTTTCCTGGAGGAGATACATAAGGGCCTTAAATCCACAGAAAGAATCAATACTTAGTGCTGGAGGATTTCATTGTTGTACCAAACCAGGCTCCCTACTATTTGGGTGTCAGAGAAGTACATGGTTGGGAGAGGAATAGGCCCAGGAACAACAAGGTCAAATATGGGAAAGTAAAACCAGAACAATATGAAAGAAGGTAGTCTCTAAGACCTACTCTGACTTCAGTCATTCTCAGGAATCTTGCCCTGAATTTGTGCCTTCTGACTAGAAGATGCCATAACCCCTCAGCTCAGCCAGTTTAAGAACATAGTTCATGTGGAAGGCAAGTAAAAAGGTACCTGTCACTAGTTCAGGATGCTGACCTGGCCATTTGAACCTCAATTCTTGTCTTAGTTTTATTTCCTGTTACCATGATAAAAATATCCTTTTAAAAAGCAGCTTGGCTCACAATTCCAGGTTATGGTTCATTATTTTTGGGCAATTGAGTCAACAAGAACTTGAAGCAGCTAGCTACATCCACAGTCAAGAACAGAGAGAAAATGAAGGCAAAGAGACTGGTACTGATCTCACTTTCTCTACCGTCATACAGTTCAGGACCACCTGTCTAGGGATGGTGCTACCCACAGTGGGCAGGTCTTTCCACCTTAATAAAGTCGAGATAATTCTCCACAGGGCAACCCAGTCCAATCTCTCCCTGAAATATTCTTCCCAAGTAATTCTAGATTATGTCAAGTTGACAATTAAAATTACCCATCATCCCTCATCAGCAGGTAAGACCTCAGGTCACTCACTGCAGTAGATGAGCAGCATGAACCAACTATCTCTTTTGTGTCTAAGTGGTCCCAGTGATGGTGCCCTGAGCATCCTGCTCCATGGAATACAGTCTCCTCTATTCCCTTCTCAAGCAACTGTGAGGTTGCTTCCCCCTCTTTCCTGTTCTTTGTTTACAAGCATGCTATAGGACAAGCCCTGATGTCTTCTTGTTTCTCAGAGACTGCCTTGATAAAGGGTCTGTTTCATCTGTAACAACAAGACAGGAGTCTCAGTAATGGACATTTAAACAAAATTATGCAAGGTCTGAGTTGTGTGGTCCTGTTTTATGGAAACAATTCCCCCTGGCAAACAATTTTCTCTTCCTGTCAGGCATCCAGGTAGCACAGGTCTACACCCCTGGCCTTGGCAATTCATCAACAAACCTGCAGAGCCTGCGGCACCTGGGCATTCTCCCCAGAGAGCTAAAAAACAAAAAGGAATCAACAAGTCAAGCTACAAGGCTGCCTTGGCAGAGAGAGATGTATTAGTGCAGCTTATCACGAAGGACTGAACCCTCGAACACAATCCTCACTCTAACCACAAATCCAGCACTACTCGGCCACTTCTAGATGCTTCCTTCTCAAATTTTCCCTCCCCCTAACTTTTTTACTTTTTAAAGATCGTGCTTGGAATTTTTGATCCAATTATGGTTTTGGAAAAAAAAATTCTGTCTTTCAGACAGCAACTGTAACAAAACTTCTTAGGAGCTCCAGGCTCCTCTTTTGCCCAGGCAGTGTTAAGGTTCCATTCCAATTGACTCAAGCTTTTCAAGCGGGTATCTGAAATGGTCTGACACCCACTTCATTAGCATCAAGGGCTAATTTCGTTTGAAGGGAGTTTAAAGCAGCCAGGACTTAGATTCTGGGGTTAATTGGTCTGTTTGCCACTGTTTGTCAGAAGTGTATTGAAAGAACATCTTCAAAGCAGGGCTGTGATACTGGCTCCCACACTGTCTGAAATGTTTCAGATGTCTTTATCAGTGCCAAAAAAAAAATGCAGTGAGTGAAATGGCCTTTTTACTCAATTAGTTCTGAAAACCAAAAAGGGGAATCCATGTAGATAGATAATGAGAATCGACACAGTGAAATTAAGACGCATGCTCAGACAAGAGCGCAGCTTTTACCAACAGTGAGCAATGGGAGATTCCACCTGCCCCAGCCTACTGCCCTCAACCCACAGCATCATGCTGCCCTGGAAGCTTTCTGTCTTGTCTTCTCTGAATCCTTTCCGTCCTAAAACCCCAGCTGATTGGAGTCCACCAGTTGCTTAGCAACCCAGGGGCCAATTGGATTCAGTTTTAAAACGTCAACATCTGCATTGTATTCAAAGTTATTTTTTAATTCAAATATTTATGGCTTGAGACAGGGAAGGAAATATATATATTTAAAAAATAAAACCAAATCGTATTTCCTAATACAGCTTCCTCCTGGCTCCTGTCCTCCAGCAAATCACAAACTGCATGGCTGCTTTTCAGAACCCCAAGTCTACAGTCCTGTTTCCCATTTCTTTTGGAAGTAGAGAGAAGTAAAAAGAAGGAGCAAGGTGGGACCTCCATCTAGAAATCCAGCAGGAAAGGAAAATGAAACCACATCTCATTTTACAACAATTAGGGATGCTCCAAGCCAAACAGAAAGTCTATCTCAGCCTCCGTTTTATAAAAAAAATTACAATGATTGTGGATCTGAGCTTACACACATGTCAGATGGCAACCAGAAGAAGTGGACTACCAGTCTGTGATGGATTATTCTGCTTACACCAAAATATGGCTACTTCTTCCTCACATGCCCCCCAAAGTACAACCCCCCCCAAAAAAATGAAATCACAAAAGTCAGCTAGCAGAGAAACTATGCTAGCACAATCTAAGAAAGAGTTAACTTTATATTGTCTATAAGTGTCTCACCTTTTAAGGCCCTTGGTCTCTGATACATGAAAGCCTTCCCTCCCTGGGGTGCTGTGTTGGGCCTGCTCTGCTTTGGGAATCACAACTTCCAGTTCTTGCCACTATTGAAATTCCCTGGTGCCAATATGTTTGTGCACTATTTGGGGGGAAATGAAACAGAAACCCCCGTTGGGGGAGTCAGATTTGGAAAGCTCAAGAGCAGAGGCAACCTCAGAATAACACCTTTCTGTAAGAAATCCAAATGGGTTACAAACTGATGCTATCACTCCATTGGCCTCTGCTAGAATGAACACATTAGCCTGCCTGCCGGACCATTGTAGAGGTCAAATTACCTGCTGGAGAGAAAAGGAAACCCTAAATCATTGGATGCAAGAAAAACTAGCCAAGTGGGACCTAAGCAAGGGGGCAATGGGGACTTGCTGTTCCAGGGTAGGGTCTCCTTCCTTGGAGGTGTGAGAAGTGTGTTAGCTAAAAAGAACTGCAGGATGGGAAAAAGTACCAGAAACAAAAACACATCTACACATTTTACTCACCTTTCCACAGAGCACCCAAGCCTTGGTGAGACTTAAGCCATTCCTTCCTTGCCCAGAGCAGAGATCTGATTACTGTTATCTTTGATTCCACAACACAAGTGTTGTCATTACTTCCCTACGGATAAGGGTTCTGTTTTACAAACACAATAGAAGACTGTGTGCACCACACTTGCCCTCTAACCAGAAGGGCTGGCTTCAAAGGGGGTTGGGGAGGGGGAAAGAAAGAGAGGGAGGGAGCACGGGAAGGACAGAAGGAGGGAGGGAGGCAAAGAGGGAAGGAAGGAGGGAGGGAGGGAGGGAGGGAGGGAGGGAGGGAGGGAGGGAGGGAAGGAGGGAAGGGAAGGATGAGAGAGCTGCTGAATGAGCCTTTCAGGAAGAACTCTATGAGAGTATGCATGAAGGTCCGTATGTGTGCGTGTGAGTGTGTGTGTGTGAGTGTGTGTGTGTGTGTGTGTCCGTGTGAGTGTGTGTGTGTGTGTCCGTGTGAGTGTGTGAGCGTGTGTGTGTGTTCGTGTGAGTGTGTGTGTGTGTGTGTGTGTTCATTTAAAATGCCACGGCTAAAGCAAAGCATTGAATGGGCATCCTGTCAGAAAGAGTGATCTATTTCACTGGTTCATTTCCTCCCTCCCCCAAGCCTCCAATGTGTTTTGGGCTCAAATCTTTAAATGTGAGAAACAGAAGCCCAAATCATGATAAATACGAATTCGTTATAATTATGACAGTGGCATATCTCTGGCCTCCAAAAAGCCCCGTCTGCTTGCCCAGACTGCAGACACTTTTCCCATCCAGAAAAAAATGCACAGGGTTGGAAATGGAGTTCCCTGGGGCCAACCTGCTTGCCTACCTCCTGTGGGGTCAGAGGGTAACCTGCTCACGGAGCCTCTCCAAGCCTGTGTGTGTGCACGCACACACACACACACATACACACACATACATGTACACACACACACACACGTATACACATACACGTACACACACACACCAAGGCATAGTCAGGAACACAGAAAAGATGGCTTCTTAAATATAAATATGCTGGTCCCATCTCACAAGCCTAACTTCTGTTAATTTTCCCTCTTTCCTTCTCTGGGGTGGTATCAAAGTTCCTGAATGGTCCATCTACACCTGGGCAAGACATACAGGTCAGGGTTATGGCGGGCCTGCTCCCCAAGGGCACTAAGTCCAGTGAAACTACTAGTAGAACTCTGCTCTATGACCCTCTGGCCTGCCATCTGTTCCTTTGTCACATAGGCACTCAGCATTACAAGGACTTAGCATTTAGCACCACATTAACTAAGCACTATGAAGACTCAGCACTAGACTACAAACCAAGTTTTGCTTGCCTTCTCTCTTGTTGAGACCCTACTAGAACCCTGTAGCTGGGTCTCCTTTTTTGGCAGTGGGGCACCACCATGCCCAGCTTTATATTTTTGTTTACTTGTTTTAAGACATTATTGTTAAGATTCATTTAATTTTTAACTGTGTGTGTGTGTGTGTGTGTGTGTGTGTGTGTAACATGTAAGTACAGGTGCCAGTGGAGATCAGAAGAGGGCAACAGATCTGTAGTGGGAGTTAAAGGCAGTTGTAAGCTGTGGGAATCTGGGAACCTGACTCTGGTTCTCTGAAAGTGTTTGCTCTTAATTACTGAGCCATCTCTCCAGACCCCAAATAATGTCATTTTTTTTTCTTTTTGAGATCTAAGTCAGATGCCCTACCATGAATTCTTTTAAGCCTGTCGTAGGAGCACACACTTATAATTCCAGAAGGCCAGTCTTGATTACATGGGGAATTTAACCTGCCCTACAGAGATCCTATCTTAATAAACAAATATAAGGAATCAATCGCTTTTGATCAACTATGATATAGGCAGACAGATTTCTGTGAGTTCCAGGCCAGCAAGGGCTACTTAAAGACTGTCTCAAAAACAAAAACAAACCACACACACACAAACACACATCCCTTTTAAGGAACAACAGCAATGATTTTTAGTGCACTTATAAAAAGGTATGTGATTGACTAAATCCCAATGTATTTTTCATCAGCTGCCAAAAGCCCTGCTTGCTTCTTCTTCTGAATGATTTTCTAAAGAATTCAGTCCTCAAATCCTATAACCTGTTTGTTTTATGTAAATTAAACCCACCCCTGGATTTTGCCAACCCCTGTCAGACTAGCCTCCTACAGATCACAGGGAAGCCAGTAAGTTCCCATCTGAACAAGGTACCCAGGAACAAGCGACTCAGATCCCTCCTACAACTCAGATCCCCTCCACCTTCCTGAGAGTCCTGGTAAGTCCATCTGTCTTCTCTCTCAGCCCCACTCACCGTCCATCCTGAAAGAGCTGGGATCCAGCAACCTATCTTCATGGATTTCCTCTTTCAAGTCTTCTGTTCACTGAATTGTGTCATCTTTCTCTGAGGCTGGCAGGACAGGGGTGGCTGCCAAAGGTCACAGGGCAAAAGGAAGTAATCATTTCCCAAATAGAGGCTAACTCCTCCAGTTCCTCCCCTGTATACCTGCACCAGGCACAGCTCAGAGGTGGTGTGCCAGCCTAATGGCCTTTCTCTACATATGAAGGAGTGAGGATAGGTTCATCAGCCTTTTTAAAAAATTATAAAATTTCTGAGCCCTTGACACAATAAGGTAATATCAGGTAAGATCAGATGCTGTGGTTTCAAGGATGAGTCTGAGGTCTGGCCCTGACACAGAATATTTAATTTGGGTCTCTGGTCATCTTTACACTCTGAACTTCAGTTTGTTCTGCAAAATGGCAAGCTAATTCCAACATGCCAGGGTGAGATCTCCATTGGCGCTTTACACAATTTTTGTTTTTATTTCATCTAATTAAAAAGTTGAGGCGATGGGAGAGTTTGGAAGGAGGAAATGGAAAAGAGGAAATGGTACAATTATAATCTCAACAACCAAAACCATATTTTTTTAAAATGTGAGGAAGGTAGCAAGTTGGCTCAGTGGGCGGAGGTACGCGTTGCCAAGCCTAACGACCTGGGTTTGATCCTGAATCTCTGCAACTCTTGTAAATTGTCCTCTGATCTCTATACAGATGTGCTGCATGTATACCCAAGCAAATGCACCCAAATAAATAAACATAAAAATGCTTTTTTAAGTTGAACAATGGTTTAAAAGTTGAATGGTTAGCAGGACACAGAGAATCCCAGAATCCCCGTTATAGTGGTCAAGGCCAGACACATGGGGTCTCTCATTCTCTTGAAAGAAGACTCACTAAATAAAGGAGTCTGCAGAGGTGACCAAGGTCAGCTCCCTACACTGGGGAGAAAGGAGGGGAGCCAGTGCATTCTAGTCATCCCTGTGTCAACAAACGGGGATTGTGTTGCAAACTGAGTTTAAAGCCACCAATTAATGGTGATGATGGTGACTTGGTCAACAACCATGAGATTGTCCGTGACAGCCACTGCTGAGCAGTTTACACGCAGCTGTTGCCATTCTATGGGGGAAGGCAAAGGCATTTAGAAGATGAAGGGAACCCAACTGAAGAGGTTAAAAGATTTTATCAAGACCATACAACTAGATATTAAGACTGAAGAACTTTTACCCCATCTGCCTCTGGGCTCTGCTTTCCCAGGCAGGTAAAGGCATGGATAGGCCTTCTACACAGAGGTACCTTCCCAATCTGAACCAGTTTGAAGTGGGCCTCTCAACTCACCTTAGGGCAAAGCTAAACTTGTCCTGCTTTGTTCGATATGAGAAATGGTGCCTATGTGATCTGAAATGTAAGTCTTTTGGTCGGACGAGGTAGATTGACATGCCTGTAATATCAGTGCTCAGGCTGAGGCAGGAAGATTGCTGCAAGTTGGAGGCCAGCTAGCCTGGGCTACATGAGTTCTAGGTCAGCCTAGGCTACCGTGTGAGACCTTGTCTCAAAAGTAAACAAACAAAGCAACTACTTTAATGATCTCACTGAGAAAATGTATCCCTGTCTCATACTATCTGACCAAAACAATTCCATTTGTAGCAACAGTTAAACAGAGCATTGTAATCCTAAGTATACAAGTCCAGGATGAAACGGTAACACTGCGGTGGAAGCTGTCCTGTAACCTCAAAGGTCTTAACACACTGAAACACTTTACAGATTACCTTTGTTCCTATGAAGAAAACCAACACCATGTAAAAAGCCAAAGGACAAATGAGAAGCATATTATAGACACACACCTCCTTAGCTTCATAAATATCTCCTATGAAATAAGTACTAGACGTCCAACAGAAACTACAGATTAAGGTGATGAAAGGGATACAGTAAAGACGTGATAAAAGTCTCTTGACAAAACTCCTAATGAAAGCAAACCATAGAGTTGGCAAAGGTCTACAAAGATTAGTAAGTGTGTGGGCAAACAGATCCTGAGCCAGAGCTGCAGGCCATGCGTGTCCCATCGGCCTCCAGCAGGAGTAATTAGACAGCCAATGTTTGACTCTACCATTCTACTTTTAGAGATTTAATACACACATGCTTGCATATGTAGTACATGGTCACATACACACATAACATTGTCTCGTTCTAAGTAACAGAAAGTTGGAAGTAAATCAAACATTATAGGAAGAAAACAGGTTAATAAATTGTGGAACAGAAGTGGGGTGTTAAGTATGTATGTGGTGAACTTGTATATGATGTAGTGTGCTTGTGGGTGGTATGTGTGTGAGATGTGTGTGTGTGTGTGTATGTGTGCATGCGTGTGCATGTGTGGTATGTGATGTGCTTGTGTGTATTTGTGTTGTGCTTGTGTGGTATGTGTGTCTGATGCAGTATGCTTTTGTATGTGATATGTATGTGATGTGGTGTGTGTGTGTGTGAGGTGAGTGTGTGTGTGTGTGAGTGTGTGTGTGTATGTGGTTTGATGCATATGCATGAGTCTCCTGGCACAGGAGCCCATGAAAGAACATGTTGAGGCCAGAACAGGACTTAAGTGACTTCCTCTATCACTCCCTGCTTTATGGCTTTGAACAGAGTTTCTTACCAAGCCAGAAGTTCATCATTTCAGATAAGCTGGCTGACCAACATGCTTCTGGTCTCCATGTGTCTATCCTTCCTCTATCTTTATTAATTATGGAGTTACAGGCATACAGTGTCTTCCTTAGGGTTTCTGTTGCTGTCATGAAACACCATGACCAAAAAAAGCAAGTTGGGAAGGAAAGGGTTTCTTTGGTTTATACTTCCACCTCATAGTTCATCATTGAAGGAAGTCAAGACAGGAACTCATACAGGGCAGGAACCTGGGGGAAGGATCTGATGCAGAGGCCATGAAGGAGTGCTGCTTACTTGCTTTCTCCCCATGGCTTGTTTAGTCTGCTTTCTCATAGTACGCAGGACCACCAGCCCCAGGGATGGCCCCACAGTGGCTAGGGCCCTCCCACATCAATCACTAATTTAAAAAATGCCCTACAGGCTTGCCTACAGCCTGATCTTATGGAGACATTGTGTCAGTTAAGGTTCTCTCCTTTCAGATAATTCTAGCTTGTGTCAAGTTGGCATAAGAGTGGCCAGTACAACTCCTTGTCAGCTTGACACATGAACATGTCACTATTAAGCTATAACCCTCCTTCTTTTTTATTCATCCCTAGGATCTCATGTTAAAAGCATAAATAACTTTAAGAGTCCCAGTCTTTACAAACTCAAACACATTAAATTTTCAGTCCCTTTAAAATAGCCAATCTCTTTTTAAATCCAAAGTCTTTTAAAATTCAGTTTCTCAATTGTAGGCTCCAATAAAACAACAAAAAACAAACAAACAAACAAACAAAACCCAAATACTTCCTTACTTTAAGAGGGAACAAAGCAAAAGCAAACTCCAAAAGTGTAAATAACTTGATGTAAAATACCTGGGATTGCTCATTATCTTCTGGGCTCTACTAAGGGACTCCACCGAGGGATTCCCCTGCCTCTGCCCTCTACAGCATACAGATTGTCCTCTAGGCCTGGCTGATTCTACTCCACTCTTGCTCCTGCTCTTGGTGGTTTTCCCATGGTGCTGGCATCTCCAAAATGCTGGGTCTACTGCTGCAACTGTTTCACCAATAGCTTCTCACAGGCTCTCTTCATGGTATCAAGCTTTTCTGCATGACCCCCTCAATTCTGGGCCTTCAACTTCTACTGAGGCTACACCTTCATCAGTGCCCTTTCCTGGCCTCTCACAGTGTCAAGTCTCAGCTGTTCTCTATGACTCCTTCATGTCTTCAAAACCAGTGCCATTTGGGTGACTCTGACACTACCAAGGTTGGCTGTCATCTCAAGGTATAACTTTGGCCACCTCTGCTACACAGTTTCATGAGCTGACTCTCAGGAAACACTCCCCAGAAGATTTTACCTCAACGATGCTGGTCTCTTCTTAATCACCATTAATTTCTTAGCTGTGGCAGACCAGCCTCCATTGGCCCAGCAAAGTGAAGGTTCTATTTTAGTAGTTCTGGTATCTTGTCAATCACAGCTGACTCTTCAACCCCAGCCATCCAGAACCACAGGATCTTAATTCAATTTAACATATGGCTCCAACAGAGTCTTTAAGCTTCCTTCTAGAACTTCACAAGCCAGTCCTTCATCTTCTGCACTGCCCTCAACATTGGAATCTTCCAAGCTCCCATGGAACAGCTCGCCAAGCACTGAACACTCAATGGCTTTTCTTGCACAATGTTCCAAAGTCCTTCTACAGTCTTCCCAAAAAAAACATGGTCATGTCTGTCACAGCAATCCCCCAGGATCTTGGTACCAACTTATCTTAGTTAGGGTTTGTATTGCTGCCATATGTGTTTCTTTACACGGGTTCTGGGTCTTTGAGCTCAGATCCCCATGCTTGCACAGCAAGTACTCATAACCACTGGGACATTTTCTCAGTCCCTGGAACAAAATGCTATGCAACTATCAAAAAGGATATCAATTATAAAAAAAAGAATTAAGTCGGTCCCTTATCTCACACTACCACTGAGCTACCTCCCAGCTTCTATGACGCCATCTTAAAAACAATATAGGAGGAAAGTTCCATGGTTCTAGATTTGATAGTAGGTCTCAGATATGACATCGAAGGCATAAGCAATAAAAGGAAGATATGTAAGCTGAATTAGATCAGCATCAAAAACTTTTGAATATCAAAAGATATGTTAAGAAAGAGAGAGGACAAAGCTGAGCATCCTGGTACCATGATCCTAGCCTTAGGGGAGCTGAGGCAGGAGGATAATGAGTCCAAGGTCAGTTTGGGTTACATAGTGAGATCTCCGATCTCCGGTCTCCAGAAAGAAAGTAAAGGAAAGCAAAAAGAGAAGAGGAAAGGCAAAGATTCTGAACAGATGTTTCTTTACAGAGGAAATGCACCCAATTAACTACTGGGATTGGCTGCACTGGTAAGAACTTTCCTTTGGTGATGATTAAAATCTTCCTAATTAGAAGGTAGTAATGCTTGCACAACATTGTGAGTGCAGTAGAAGCCACTGAAATACACACTTCAAAATGGTTGATATGAGCCAGGGATGTAGCTCGGTGGGCAGATTGCTTGCCTAGCATACAGGAAACCCTGGGTTCAATTGACAACATCACATAAAGATAGGTGTGGTGGCATGCACTTCTCATCCCAGAACTTGGTAGAAGCAGGAGGGTCAGAAGTTCAAGGTTATAGCAAGCTCAAAATACTCCTGGGGTGAATGAGACCCCATTTCAACAACAATAACAACAACAAAAAGTTAAATAGTTGAAATGGTAATTTTTGTGTTACTTATATTTTACCTCAGGAACAAAAAAGAAGTTCTTTATGTATCAGTAGGACTAATCCCCAGGATACTTGTTAAGTAAAATTAAAAGTCTCTAACTACAGAACTATATACCACATGCTATTGTTTCTATATCATTTATTATAATGTCCTTATTGATATGGCTTAGCTTCCTGGGAAGGCAGTCAGGGAAGTAGACCTATTATACCTGAGCCACTTTCAACTCAAGCTAAACATGTTCTTCCCAGGGTGCATACAAGTGTCAAGCACTTGCCACTGGCCCTATGGTACAAGTCAGTTTGGCTACCCATCACCCAGCACCGCCCTTATTCTGGGCTTCATACAGCTTTAGGTTGAGGTTTGCATCCTCTGGCATAGCCACTTCTTTTGTGTCCAGTTAGAACGGCTGAGCAGGGTGTCTGGACCAGCTGCCCAGTGCAGAGCTCCACAGAGAAAGTTAGCACATCATATACATCCCCTTCATCCAAGGCTGGGCAGTCCCATGCTAAGTCAGTGAACTTAGTCCAGTTCTGTTATGGTCTATGGTCATATTTTGAAGGCCTAACCCTAGAAATATTAAGAGGTAGGGCCTTTAGGAGGTGATTAGATTTTAAATAAAGTCCTGAGGTAGATCCCTCCAAGTGAGACTAAAGAAACCAGAACACTTGCGTTCACTCTAGAAAAATGTGTTTGGCTTGAGTTTAAGGTAGAGTGGGGAAAGAGAAAAGTGGAAAAGAGAAGGAGAGAGGGAGAGGAAGGGGAAAGGAGAGGGGAGAGAGGAAGAGGAGAGAGAAAGGGGGGAGAGAGGAGGGAGAAGGGAGGGGAAGAAGGAGAGAGAGACAAACAATAAAAAGGGTTTCAAGTCTACCTGCCTAGCACAGGTGTGCAGCCAGCAGGAATTGAAAGCTGCCCCTGGGTCTTGGGTAACCCCAACTGTCTCCCACTGAGAGCACCCCACTGTTAGTAGTATTTTGTGTTAAAAGTTAGACGTTTTCATCTAGCATCACCCCCAAAACACATCACCTGCTGTTCTTGGTGCCAGGCTCATTGGAAAGCAAGCTGTCAATCAGCCCAGTGCTGGAGGCCTCGACAACTGAAGGGGCTTCTCACAGGACAGCACAGCACTGTGTTTTATGGGCAATTTCTGGGATTTTCAAGGGTAATTTCCACCATATGGTTTTCTCAGGTCATGTGATGGCTTTAGCCTCTTTCCCCTGAGTTAAATGTGATTGCTTTCTAACTGACAGCATGGCCAGCTTCTCTGTTCCAAAAACAAGATCCAACATTACCAGAAGACACCCTCACAGCAAACTCCCTAATCCTCTGGCTCATACCTCCTAGTAATGTCAGAAGCTACAGCCTAAGTCTTAGCACGGCGGCTGCCTAAACACAAGCTGAGCCAGGACAGCATCAACAGACACGGACAGCATAGGGGAAAGCCAACGAGGCCTCAATCCTACACCAAGAACTACAGGCAACTAGAGAATACTGAGAGTAGAACAGTCTTCCCCAGGGAAGAGCATGCTGACTGGTTATCAGATACTAAATGGTCAGCCCCGAAAACATACATGCTGGTAACTTTATCCAGACTGAGGGATATATACTTAGGAATAGATACATGCACATATACATATGAATTTACAATTAATGAAGAAAGAGGCAGTGAAGTGGAAAGAGAACAAGGAAGGGAGAATTTGGAGGAAGGAAAGGGAATGGAGAAACGATATGATTACATCATAATATAATCTCAAAAAAAAAAGGGACAAAAGATGAAGATGCAGGAATCACTCCCGTCCAAAGTGACCCCAGCGCCTCACCTTCCCCTCCTGAATGTCATCACTAACTCCCGTCCAAAGTGACCCCAGCGCCTCACCTTCTCCTCCTGACCGTCTATGGTGCTTATGTTTGTTAAATGGAGTTGTAAAGACGGTGGATAGGTGCTCCAAGGCACACAAACCTTCCCCAAACCGAGGCTTAGAAAGGCTACATGATTATCCACTGTTCCGTGGCTAAGCTGGGGGGCTGGTGGAAGGGTAAGTGGTGGGGAGTGGTGCGTCCGGAATCCAAATCCCAAGTTTCACCCACTTGACCACTCGGCTAAATCACTCTCATCAGCTAAACTCACCTGCATCTTTTCCCCCGGTGCCAATTTATGTCTTCGGTTTGCATCCAATTTAGTCCCTTTTACCCAGGCAGTTTTCTTGCCTACAAATCCCCCTGGGGAGGCCTTAAGATGACTCCTGCCCAGAAATTACTGCCTTCAGTCTGAGTGCGCGTGCCCAAGGCATGCCTCGGGGTCCTGCGTCCACACCATGACATCGCCAGCCGCCTTCGCCAGCAGCTTCTCCACCTTCCTACTGACATTTCGAGCCCCTTTCTAGCCCCTTGGTAGCACAAATGATGCTTGCTTCCGAGGCTACCTGCAGCTCTTGTTATTTTCCTGTCATTGACTTCGTGCTGGGGTTTCTAACCACCCAATCCAACTTCCCTGCTTTCATTTCTTTTTCTGTCCTTGGAATCTGAAGCATCTCCCGATTTACTACCATCTGCTACCTTAATTAATAGGCTGTTTACCTCCCCTGTAGGACCTTGCAGAGATTCTCTTGGACGCCGTCCCTGACTGTAGAGTTGCAGGCTCTCATTAGTCGTGGTTTATAATCCAGCCTTCAATCTATCTGACAGCTCGCATCTCCAAGCCAATTTGAATTACATTTTTCTCATAGGATTTCATAAGACACAAATACGCTTTATTCAAACCTGGAACAAATTACAGTTACAAGATTCCCTCTGTCCAGTCCTTTTATAATTTGAAAGGAACCAGAAGAGGAGGAAGGGGGACAAAAAAGAGCATTAATCTGGTTTGTTTGATATAAATTCACTGAGTTCTCTGAGCTGAAGTCTCGAGGTTTTATTTGCAAGCAATTCTCTTTCTACGTAACATACTTGGGTGCCTTCTGCCTCCCTCCACGCCACCACCCTCATGAGCAGACTTCCACTATACCCCACACAATCACACAAATCTATGGCCAAAAAAAAAAAAAAGAAGAGAGTGACTTTTTCAACCTGAACTGCCAATGTTCTTATGTCAAAGATGGCGACTTGTCTAGAGAAGAAAACAACTTGTAATTAGTCTTCGTTGTTGTTGCGCTGAGGAGATGGCTCGGCAGATCAAACACTTACATACTAGGCAAATTTGAGGAACCCTGTTTGGATCCCAAGACCCACATAAAAGCCAAGCTCTATAGCATGCATCTGTAATCCCAGTCCATCTGTGAAGAGAAGGGAGCCAAAGTCAAGAGGTTCTCTGGAAGCCTGCAGGCTAGCCTGACACAGGCAATACAGAGCAAGAGATCCTACCTCACAGTGGAAGGCAAGGACTGACAAGGGAGGTTATGCCCTGACCACACAAGTGTGCTGCGACATACTCATGCCTACACTCACAAATACACACACACACACACATGCAAAACACATTTAAAGATAACTTTTTAAAGAATTTTTGTTAGCTGGGTGTTGGTGGTACACACCTTTAATCCCAATACTCAGCAGGCAAAGGCAGGCAGATCTCTGAGTTTGAGACCAGCCTGGTCTTCATATCAAATTCCAGGACAGCTAGGGCTACCCAGAGAAATCCTGTTTCAAACAAACAAGCAAAAAAAAAAAAAAAAAACTTTGTTATTGTTACGTGTCATGGTCATTATTGCAAGTGTTTCTCAAAATGCAGTTGTCTGTGCTCTTTCTTCACAGATGAGGAAGGGGAGAGGGTAGTATAGCATCCAGCAAGCTCCATCTGTGGATCAGACCCTGACTGAGAGACTCACCTCTGTAATCACAAGCATGAGTTTAAACCACCCTTTTTCAGATAAAGGTGTGGCTCTCCAAGCCTCGGTACTCCATGTTCTGAGTGGGATTTTGAGAATGGGCTCTAAAAGGCCTGCTGGATATTTCTTTGGTGGCTAAATGAATTTTGGAAACACCAGAATTTCAAACCACCCCAGAAATATCAATTTCAGCTCTTTTTCCTCAGACTGTGGAACCATAGCCCAGCGCTGAAAAGAGGCCTATAGGTTTCTAGAACCCATTTCTTCTTCATGACAACACAGAGCCTCCATTGTGATGGGAAGCTTCCTTTTCTGTATGGGGTTGGGTTTTTGTTGTTGTTGTTTTGTTTTGTTTTATTTTGTTTTGTTTTCTGAGATACCTCAGAATCATTTTTATAAGATAAAAATGTTTTTCAGCATACCCAAAGTTATTGGTGCACGTCAAAGCCCACATTAGCTCTACTCCTCACAGCCAAAATGCTGACCCACCCAACTCCACTGGAAATAAATGGACAAACAACTAGAATATCTCTTGCCTATGAGCAGGAGTAAAGTTCTTATACACCCCACAACATGGAGGAAACTTAAGAGTAAGAAATAAAAGACAGATACTGGATGACAGCGCTTTTGAGATGCCCAGGACAAACAAATCCATAGAGACTGAGTATAGAATGGTTTCTACCAGAGACTAGGAGGAGAAATGAGAAGTAACTGTGTAATGAGGACAGAGGTTTCTGTTTAGGGTAAATGGAAAGTTCTAGAAACAGGTTTTGGTTCTGGACCCCATGCTTTGGCCTTTACCTTCTCTATAAGGCCACACCCATCCTTGGTCAGGGCCTCTGACACCTGTAACACAAAAGGACTCACTGACTAGTAAGGCATATCTGACAGCTAAGACATCCTTTGCTCCTACATTTCTTTTCAAATAGACTCTTGCTATGTAATCCAGGCTAATATTCCTGACTCAGCTTCCTAAATGCTCTGGTTACATGCACACACATCCTGCCTGCCTTCTGCTGTTGTTCTGTTGGTTTTTGTTAGTGGCGGTTTTGAAAAACAAATATGAACAGCAAGATGATTCAGTGGGTTAAAGCACTTGTTTCACAGACCTGATGGTCATAGTTCAATCCTCAGAACACACATAGAGGTGGAAGGAGGAAACCAAACTCTATGGAGTTGTCCTCTGACATCCACATGCATACTGTGGTGTGTGTGCCCACATACATGCATCATGCAATAATAATAATAATAATCAAGAAATGCTTAATGAAGAGAATGACTATAGAACCTCACCTACAGTACAGCCAACACTGAGACTCAGAAACAGTGGAAGAGGGAGCAGGAAAATTTTAGAGCCAGAAGACCAGAATACCTACCAACCTACTATCTACCTACTTACCTACCTCAAGATAGCATCATCTAGGTATGACAGGGATACTGAATCCATGAAATCTCAACACTATGGCTGCCTGAACAAGGCATGCACAATGGCCACACCAGCTGACACACCAGCACAGATGGAGGAAATGTCACAAGGCCCCACCTCTCGATGAAGAGATGTGGGCAACCAATGGCTGCTAAGAGACGGACAGTAGGTTTTCTCCAAGAAGAATTTATTGACAGGTGACCACCGAACCCTAAGTTCTTGACAGGTTATTGAACCTAAATAGTTATTTCTAAATACATACACACAGAAGCAACGCTCAAGAGACTCGGTAGGGTGTGTGTGTGTGTGTATGTCTGTGTGTGTCTGTGTGTCTGTGTGTCTGTGTGTGTGTGTATTAATTATAGAAAAAGAAGTCACAAATTTAAGAAGGTGTTAAAGAGGAACAGAGGAGGAGTTGGAAGGGGAGAGGGAGGGATGGAAATTATATAAATACAGTAACTATGTATGAAATATTCAAAAATGTTAAGTTAAAGGAAATATTTTTTAAATTTTATTTATTTATTTTATGTATACAGGTGTTTTGCTTGCATGTATGTTTGTAAGACTATGGATGCCTGTGGGGCATCAGATCTCTTGAGAGTAGACCATTGTAAACCTCCATACGGGCACTGGGAATTGAGACCAGGTCTCTGGAACAGCAGAGTGCTCTTAGCCACTGAGCCCCAGCAGTGACTTTTTTATTTATTTATTTTTATTTTTTTTAAATGAACAAATAAGTGTGGCTGTAAATCCTTTGACCCTGAGACCCTCATTCCAAACCACTTGGGCCAAACGAAAAATTTCCTTTTATGAACAGAGCATCTCATCTGATAAACAGGTAGCTGGCTAACCAAGAAAATGCTAGAAATCTTTCAGGCTGTGGTCCTCCCATTGAAAAGCAGATGAGAACAAGAGATAGGGGAAAGAGAACCATGGAAAAACAGAAATAATTAATGTATGCCTTAAATTTGGCTGGAGGAGTTATTTAAGAGCCCTATTGTCTCTTCTACGTGATCAGTATCTTCAAGAAAAATGTGATTTTTTTTTTTTTTTTACCTTTCAAATGAAAGCTGCTCCAGCATGAGGCTATAAAAACTGTAGGTACATAAAGGTTAGGAGACATCACAAGAGAAAGATGTGGTAGGTCTGTTGTGTCTGAGAAAGAAAAGGGCTGGGACTCTCAAAGTGGAAGAGATACAGACCATGATCTAGGGATATAGTTGAGTCAAAAAAGTTCTTGCCATAGAAGCACAAGGACCTGAGTTTAACTCCCAGCATACATGTGAAAAGCTGGGTGAAGTGGCATGTAATTGTAATCCCAGTGTTGGGGAAGTGGAGGCAAGAAGATATAATGTCCTGAAGTTCACAGACCAGCCAGCCTAGCCTTCTTAGTGAGTTGGAGGCTGGTGAGAAACCTTGTCTCAGAAAACAAGGTCCCAGAAAAATGGAAGCCAAGGTTGTTCTTGGCCTATGTATACATACATTCATGCATACATACATTCATACATACATACATACATACACACACACACACACACACACATGAACCAGACTAGACCATGATGATGTCCTATGACTGAAAGCCTTCTGGGTCATTGTTCATGTGAGGGATAGACATCCATTCCCCCCACAGAAAAATGAGGCAGCATTTAACCATCACAAGGAACAAAAATGCCATTAATCTTTGTCTGGAGTGAATTGGCAGCAGAACTCCAGAGAGCCAGGGACAGAGCTCGAGGCCAAGTGAGATGTTTCTAAGAAAGGGATGGAGTGGGCATGCCTTAAATAAACTGCAGGTTTTGTTAGACATACTTTCTTCCCTCTTTTAATAGTTAACCTGACCCCAGCTCAGGAATCCAAGATAGCAAAGCGTCTATTGTGCCCCTGGAGAAAGCTTTGCAAACCTGGATGCCTTACAGTCTTGGCTACAGCCATTGTCCCTGCGTTTCAGGTATAACCCTTCCCTCTTGGATATTACAGCCCTGCAGACCCACACAGAGCTTATCTCCAGCAGGAGACTCAAGGGTTTATGATTTTAAAACATAACCTGAGTAAGTCTCCATCTTATCTCAGAATGAGTTTGCCTCTCACTCTGCGTCCCAGCTGCTTCTTGCTGCCCAGCCAGACTCCTGCAGAGATAAAAATACAACTCATTTAGGTAAATGATTAAATTAAAAGTTACAATATTACCAATTAAGTTTGAACAAAGGAGGGGGAGAAGAAAGCAAATTCTTCGAGAGGGTCAAGAGAGAGCCTGTCCTTCCATACAACCCACAGGCAGGGTGATCTCCCTCACTCTGGAGATAGATGAGGGTCTGATGAAAGCACTTGGGAGAACCTCCCCTACTGCCTGTCACTGGGCTTTCTGCTTTCAGTCTCAGAACAACTACTTATTGTCGTGTGTGTGTGTGTGTGTGTGCGTGTGTGTGCGTGTGTGTGTCTGTGTGTGTGTCTGTGTCTGTGTCTGTGTCTGTCTGTCTGTGTCTCTGTCTCTGTCTCTTTCTCTGTGTCTGTGTGTCTGTGTGTTCATTGGGCCATGGAAGGAACTTTTCAGAGTCAAACATATTTCTTGAACCTACCAACTCTGAAGTTGCTGGGAAAGACGATGCAGGCTGTGTAAATAGAATCAGGGTGATGACACATAGTAGCTGACTTAGAGTAGTAAAACTGAGTGTAGCAAATACAGATAACAGACAAAGATAAAGTAGCCACCAGGGTATGTGATAGGGCAGGACCAGGATGGGAGCACACTCGGGGTGAGGGAAGAAGTCCCTTTTGTGCTCAATGTTATCCCTCTCAAAGGCCAGTCCCATATCTGCATAAACCCAAGCCTGAGAGTCAGTGTCTTCCCAATACCAGAAATTCTGAAAATCGCTCTTTCTACATCCTTATTCCAGCCCTATGGCCCACAGCTTCCCAAAGATCAAAAGTAAGATCCATTCCTCTACCTGAATTTTATGATAGGAGAGAAACATTCTAGCAACCCAAAACTTGTCTCTCCATCCTGGCCATCCACCAGTAATCACCACAACTTCACCCGAATTTCTGTTGAATTCCTAATCACAGGAACCCTCATGTAGCCTGGACAAGAAGAGCTGGGCCACCCTCCAGATCGTCACTGAGAATATAAAAGGCCATGGAAAGTGACATTTGGTGTTCTTGTTTCATTTTGCCCTAGACTCCAGCCCTGTGCTGCTGCTGAGGATGGGCAAGGCAATATGCCCTCATTGAACAAAGCCTGCTGTCATTTAACAGTCCTCTGGAAACTAGTTACACCCTCAGAAAGGTACCACAACCCTACCTTTCACCACTGCAACCCTGGGATGCTAAGATTGATGGGAGAAGCAATATGTTGCAGGAACAATGTGTCAGGAGAATGATATGTAAGTGGAACCAAGTTTGAGAGTGGAACAGTTTCCTGTGTGGTGGTCCACTCCGAACACTGGTCTGGAAGTTTGCATTGGCCCTCAAACCACATAGGGCCCCTGATCATAATAACCCAGCTCCATCTTAGCCTTTGGGGATTTCATTTGATTTTTTTTTTTTTTTTTTAGCATTATGTTTTCCAGGACCTTTTGTTTCATTTTGCTGTTTATCTACAGAAAAAAATGATCAGACAATACCAAGTTCCCTTAACATCCCATGTCCTCCGTTGTTAAAACTTGCATTGAAGAGGTATTTTTATAATGGATATGATAATATAATCATGACTATTAACTAAAATCCATTGTTTACACTGGGGTATGTTCTTGGTCTTATACATCCTATGGGTTTTGACAAATGAATGATAACACATATTCGCCATTATAGGATTATATTTTTTTAAAAAAGAAAAAAATCCAAACCCAAAATCCCCATGTTCTATCTTGTCATCCTCTCTGCTCCTAAATTGGCAGAAGTATACATCTCCAATTTACCAGACAAGTATATATGATCTTCTTATTTTTCCTCTTTAAAAGTGATGTTGACTGACAAGTAGAATCACCGTAAAGCTGAGGTCACAGTTTCACCAAGTCCAGTCAGGGATATTCAGCCCCCATGTATTGCAGGATATTTGATCATATTCTAATGAAGACCTCCGCAGAGGGGAGACCCTCTCTCAAGTCTCAGAAAGTCGCGACCACCCAGTAATCTACTCGAGACACCATATACCGGAGCAATTGCGAGGTTATTTATTAGGGCGTGACAACTAGCTGCCGGTCAATTCGCATGCCCACGCAGGAGCTGAATTGACCCCGACTGCCAGTTTGAGGGGTGTTTTTAAAGGGAAAAACCACAAACCAAGGAAATGAGGAGGGGGTGAGGGGGTTGCTAGGGTGGTATAACATAAAAATAGTGGAACATTCCAAAGGAACCCAACCTACATGAGTCAGGATCAGATGAAAACTCTCTGTACACTTATCTTTCTCAAGAATGTAGTCCTGCCCTGTCACTTCCGCCTTGCCCTGTCACTTCGGCCTTGCCCTGTCACTATGGTTCTCAGCTTGGTTCCACCTGACTAAATTGCATTCTTTCCTTTCTCTTTGCAGGTCGGCCAGTTCCAGTAATGGTGACTGGTCTTTCCACATTCCTAAAGAAAGCCTAAAGAATATTTTATATCTAAAAAGGATTCTATATACCCAGTATCCATAACTTTTCCCTCTACACTAAAACCAGAGATTGTGTTGTTTACTGGAAAAACCTGTTTTTGGTTATGGTGTGGCTCAGCTCAGCACACATCTTTAATCCCTCTGACTGGAATGCAGACACACCCTTATTTAATCCTAAACAATGAAGGTAAAGCTAGTTTGTAGGAGAAAGCACCCATGTATGAAAGTGACATCTAATTGAGTAGCAGACAAAGTGATGAATCAGAGAAAGATTTGACAGAATAGGACATGCCCGACTCTCATGAGAACAGAGAGAGAAGAGAAGCTACTTAAGAGAAGGCAGTGCAGAGAGATGGAGGAAGCAGTTTTACTGGGACAGTGGTACAGAGACAGACTGCAGAGAGAGAAAGAGAAAGAGAGAGAGAGAGAGAGAGAGAGAGAGAGAGAGAGAGAGAGAGAGAGAACAAGCAGATAAACCAGAGAGTGAGAAGGAGCCCGAAGATTAGAACATATTACCAAATATAGTATAAGGAGGATAAGCAGGAAAATTCAGTCAGAATCTGAGAGAGAAGCCAGTTTGAATCAGTCAGCTTGGTAAGGAATTTGAGCCAGAATAGCTGAGGTGAACCAGCCAACAAGAGTTCAGAAAGTCCTGGGAAGGGGTGGGCTTATTCAACAGCAAGTCTCAGAGGCTAAAAACATTCTAGGCCTAGATTAGATTGTATGGAGGCTAGAAGCTTCCAGGACTAGGCCTAGGTCAGTAGACAGAGGCATTAAGCTTCTGAGACAACAATTACATCAGGAGAATAAAAGATACCCTCCTCCCAGTCTCTGACTAGACCACAGCACTCACTGATCACCATTGCTGCCCTCACCAGGATCCTGAAGCAAAGCTGAGCTTGATGGATGCTCTAGTCTGGCCAAAAGGGAACAGAGCAGAAGGGGGCCCCTTGCTTGTGAGTAAATAGGTTGGATACAGCTGATATCCACATTATGTTGGACTGGATGGGAGAGAAGAATGGGCAAGCGGTGAGCTCAAGAGAAGGCAGAACATAGCAATACCAAGCAACTGTTCCCGAAGTGTCACCAAGGCAACCACTGGGGTTTCCCAGAACCTTCTACAGGGCTCATGAGTTTATAATAGTTTTCATAGCCATACTGTGAAATACTATCCCCTTCTCATTCTTGAAACACCATATGAACAAGTTTTCCTGTCTATATGATATGCAGTCTCTCAACAGATTGAATATGTAAGCAGTTATAAAAACCCCAACTGTCTTCTGTTAAAGCAGACAATAAAGAGTTTTTTAAAAACTTTAAAAAGCCAGCCACTTTTCCATTTTTAATATATTTTATTATACGTATGTATTTTATATGCACACATGTGTCTGTGTGTGGGCATGCACATTTGACAGGTGCATATGTGAAGCTCAGAGAACGAAGTGGGTTTGGGGGATTGAACTTGGGTTGTTAGGCTTGGCGGTAAGGTCCGTAAGCCTCTGAGGCATCTTACCTGCCCCTCTTCTGTGTACAAGTGTCTGAATGAAGCTGAGAAGAAGCAGTGGGCAAAGCCTTTGGACAGACTAGCAGCTGGCAAACATTGGGTACACACCAGCCACAGCATGCACACAGGTCCACAGTGAGCAAGGGCTCACAGGGAGAAGTGCTTTCCTACACAAGCAAAAGCAATTACATTCAAAATCCAAATCTCCAGTAACCATGCTATAATTAGCCAGAGTTGGGGATATCACATAAACACTCTGTTACCAACCACCTCCCGGGATGCACCGCAACCTTGTCTGCTGATCTCAACCCAGTCCCCATCCCAGCATCTGGACATCCACATAACTACCACAACCACTGGACACCACTCATTTGCTGATTGCTCAAGCCATGCTTATTTATTTAAGCCCTGTGTAATCAGAAGCTTAGAAGGTACCACAGAGACACGGAGAGACCAGGTCCCTTACCCTGGCAGATCTGCAGTGCAGTGGAACATTCTGGAAGGTTGTTTCATTATAAGAAATGGCAAAGATTTCAAATCATATGTGCCAGAAGTGGTGGGAAACCAAGTTCGAATGCCTCTCATCCACCCTCACATCTCTGGACGTGAGACATGCCCCTTTGCAGCCTCCTGGGCGACCCCTCCTGTTCCCTCTAGCCACTAGAACTCCTTTAGCAACTCCAGCACTCTCGATAGCTTCTGGCCCCATCCTTGGACCAGAGATCTGGAGTGACTCCATTTCTCACAGTACTCCCTTTTTAAGTGTTTAAAACCACTATTATTTCTCTAAAGAAGAATCAGAGTAGGAACATGTTCTTCGCTCTTGTATCTGTCTCAGGCATGCGTGTTCGGATGACCTTAAACTTCTGATTCTCCTGTCTTCACTTCTCAAAATGTCAAGATTGAAGATGTACACCACCACGTCATGTTTACGCAGTACTGGGGCTAGAACCTGGGGCTTCAAGCATGCATGATATGCATTCTCCCACACTCATCTACAACCCCAGCCTCCTGAATGCCTCATCTTGCTTCGAGAAGGCAAAGTGCCTGAATCTCCCCTGATCTGCTGGTTTCAAGTCTCCCCGCGCTGTTTCTGTTTCTGAGATTCCGGCTGCAGACCAAGGCTCCACAGCTCCCCTTCTTGCCCTTGCAGCAGGCACAACTTAGAGATAACAGGAACCTCCACAGCTCGGCTAGGTGGCCAGGCTTCCCCTGGGTGGGGGACACTCACTAGGAAAGGTCAACACGGCTTTGTTAGAACAGAGATAACCCTTCTGAGTAGAGAGCATCTCAGCTATCTAATCAGCAGCTTTCCCAGGCCTTCTTCTTGGACTGCATATGCATTTGTAAAAGAGAACAGCCCAGAGCCAAGGGCACTGCATTCCTTTCTTTATTTCCTTTTCCTTTCCTACTTTTTATCCTAAGGATTAGGCCCAGGCAGAGTGTATCATTTTATCTTCTTTCCTTCCTTTCTTTTTTTTAATCAAATAGCCATATCAAAAAATGCTCAGAGTACGCAAAGTGGCCCAGGATGAGCCAATCTCCTGAGCTGGCCCCAGGCTGCACTCTACACTATCTGTAACAGGGGCTCCTGGGATCTGTGTGAGAAAGGCTGCCAAAGCATGTGTGGACAGGAGTAGGGCAGGACTTCATGCTGGGGCGTGGAGGATGACAAACACAGCAAACAGGGCTGGGGGACAGCAGAGGGTCCAGGCCCAGGTGAGAAGGCCATTGCTAAGAAAGTTTTGAAGTCCTTCACTCTTAAAATCTTTAGCCAAGCCAAGACCGTGAGAAAACACATGAACCCAGGGAGCACTAGAGCTTATATCCCTGCAACATGTAGTCTGCTAACACCCAGATCTTGAAAATACCTGCCAGGGAAGAAAAGAGGAAGATCCTAGCACAGGCCTTGTCTGCTTGCGTGTGTGCATGCACACACACGCACACACAAACACATGCACACACACACACTTTAATTCCGGCTGCCTTACTCCTGTTATGACATTTTCTAAGGTCACAGATAGAAGCTGGGAGAGAGAGAGAGAGAGAGAGAGAGAGAGAGAGAGAGAGAGAGAGAG
>NW_021604637.1:880831-893182 GCF_004785775.1 Grammomys surdaster | reverse complement strand
AGAGAGAGAGAGAGAGAGAGAGAGAGAGAGAGAGAGAGAGAGAGAGACAGAGAGAGAGAGACAGAGAGAGACAGAGAGAGACAGAGAGACACACAGAGAGAGAGACAGAGACAGAGACAAGAGACAGAGAGTTCTCTGCAGCTGTGGTAGAACCCTTCTCCTGCAGTCATTTGTGGCGTTTAATTTCTGTGGTGTTAGGTCTCAAAGCCATGACAAGCCTCACTCAGTCCCTGTGGCTCCTCTCAGCACTTCTTGCCCTGCCCCCAACCATAAACCTCTCCCTCCCAGGAGCTGGGCTTTCTGCTGGCTCTCCCTCAGCCTGATCACAGGCTAACTCAGCCATTTTGGCTACTCAGGCCTCAGATCTCCTGGGCTGGTTATCTCTCTTGGTAGGAGGCTCCTCTCTTGCTCTCCCTCCTATCCTCTCATTGAGGGGTTTAACTGGCTGGTCATGTTCAGCCTGGGAACTTCCTCTCTCTGCCTGCTTTCTCCCTTACATCTACAATAAAAATCTTCTCCATACTTTAGAAGTAGTAATGTCCTCTTCTGTTTGTTTGTTTGCTTGTTTGCTTGCTTGCTTGCTTGTTTTCATTCAGGCAGTGTGTAGATTTCCCTGGCCCTGGTATGCTCAGAACCATGCACACAGTGGATGCTTAATAAATGGGGGTGAGTGTGAATATGAGTCCACGGATGATACTCCCTTGGGGAAATTTAGAGATCCCATGTGTTCTCTCAGTGGGTTGTCAATCAAAGGCACAGCCTTAGTTTCCCTCTCTAAACTAATAATTTGCTAGGACCTAAGACCCGGGGTTTCCTCTGCCCCTCCTCATATCAGGACCACTTGCTGACAGCCTTGGGGAAAGCCTCAGTCTTTCCTGCCCTGGAGCTTCAGAGCTTGGGACTCAGAAGAATTCTTATAATTGCTACCCACAGCTCCCCAAGACCAGCCCTGGGTGGTCCCTGAAGACCTCAGATAAACAGGACTGGGGGTTCAGAGGCCTGACTCCCAAGCCCTAGCAGATGGTATTCTGAAGGAAACAGGCCTGCAGTTTCCTTTCTCAGCATCTTTATCACCACTACCTGCTGAGCCAGGCCATCTCTCTGAATGAGCGGTCAGCTCCAAACAGGCTGTTCTCAGGCCTGTGCCACTTCACAGTGTATCCCTGGCTCTAAGATGCTTAAGAGAGGTGTACCACAGAGGGAAAACTCAAAAGCTTCCCAGATGCCTGGGCAGTTCCAGCACCACAGGCATTTATTCCAACTTGCTGGCTCTTCAACCCACATCCTCTCTCCTCTCTTCTCTTCAAGCAGTGCTATCCTAATTTCCTTTTGAGGAATGAGTTCTTTGTCACTCGGACACAGTCTAATGAGGACCGTCATTCATGATATATAGCCTCCCCAAGCCCGACCACAGATCCCTGGGCCCTCAGCAGAATATACACAGTCTCCCAGGACTCTGAGGTATGAGCAGAACCAAGGCAGTAGTAGCTGCTGTCCCTATCCTAGCAGCAGTAACTACCTTCTATCTGCTTCCACCAAGGTTACCCTCAGGGAAGCCAAGCCTTCATGCATTTGCCCTGTCATCCCAGCCTTCTCTCTGATCCTTCCAACTGCCCCCACGTTTTCAACTCTCTGCTCTGTTTGTTGCATATAACCAATAAGCCCGAATTGATATGCCTGCATCCTAGAGTGAGAGCAAGGGGATCATACCTTTAACTTATGAGCAAGCTGAGCCACACTCATGCTACTGTGACAGAGGAATAGCTGAGGCAAGCCAGAGCGCTAAGCCTGACTCTACCTCCAGCTGCACAGGCTTGATCTTCCGGCTCCATGGCCATCTCTAAAATGGCAATGCTTTCTCCCCTTGTGGCACTGGGGTGTGTGTTGATAAAATGTACAGAGGACATTTTGATGTCCTCAGGAGTGGCCAGTGGGCGTCATGTGAATAGTCCTAATCTGTACCTTCACCCTGCTCACCTACTCATTCATCCCAGGAGGCATCTGGGAATTCCAATCGGCCTCCTGTTGATAAGACACACTAGAGTCACCCCGGTGCTTCTTGGCTGTGCAGAAACATGGGGGTGTCCCAGCATAGTCTTCCAAAGCCCCCTTTCGGAAAAAAAGCCTTTTTGAAATAAGAGGAGGTCGGCTGCCAAGTCGAAACAGCACATAAACCTTAGAACCCGCAGATTTGAGGGAATTCTAATCTTGGCCTAAACTGGCAGAAGGAGAGGTGTGGGGGAAGGGAAGATGAGTCAGAGATTCCACCCTTCTGAGGGGGCAGCCTAATATGGCGTTGGGGAGCCAAAGGAGACGACTTAGGTATGCCTGGATTTTCAGACTGGAGCCATGACTCTGGCCAGGGACCAGCTGTGCACCCCCACATGCGTGCACACACCTACCTCTCAGACACACAGAGCAGAGCTTGGGGTAGCAAATGAATTTAAAACGAGGATCAGATCAGCTTGGAAGAAGCCAGCTGACCTACTTGCAGCTTGACACATGAGGTGACAGCAGTCAGCCTCCACCCCAGAATGCACTGGGGCTCAGTCCCATGTGGCCCTGTGTCAGCCCCTGGCTGACTCTAAGGTCTCCTAACTGAAGCTGCCTTTGGGTCTGTGATACAATACACATGCTGTGAGTAATGGAGACCTCATCCCAAAGGACCTCTCAGCATATGTCAACACCAGGAGGGAAGGGCTTCCAGAGGTGAGATTTCAACTCCCACCACACTCTACAGCTTATGAAAACACAAGTCCAAGATGGCATTTGAAGGAGCGAGTGGGAAGTTGGCTCCTCTCTAGCAGGGACCTCTCTATAAACTGACAGAACTGGAGAGATACACCTCATATTCACTGTTACTAAGGAAGTAACAATGGAAGGGTGTTTTGCTGAGCCCTACCTCTGTAGACTGGGGAGGAGCCTAAGAATCTACATTTCCAACAAGTCCCTAGGGCTAAATTAAGAGGAGGAAAGGGTGCTTTATCTTGAATCCACATCCTCAGTCCTCTAATTAGACCAACTTAGATCACATGTCTGGCCAATAGTATATGGTCACCTTGTGGTAATTGGCCAGGCCAAGGTCCTGGGTTCCATCCCTGGAGTCAGAATTAGTCAACATCCCCTAGAAACTCAACCAACAGGAGTAGGGTTGTTGGAATGAGGCAGGGGAAGTGAGCAGTAATTGCCCATGGCGGGGGGCAGAAATATCATGGAGTCGGTGAGGCTCTGTTCCCTCCAGCATGCCTGGCTATTTGTTTGAATCCTCTGTTGAAGAGATCAGATCTTGGTGGTGTTAGCTAGGTGGAGCTTCTGACTAGGGTGAGAACATTCTAGAAAGATATCTTCTTCTCCCTCAGTAGGGACAAGGCCTAACTGTTACAAAGGAATTTGGTTTTCCTGCAGAAAAACCTCAACTACACTCCCTAGTCACCGGTGTGTTCCGACTACAAACCTGTGCTCTGAGACAAACGTACAGAAAGCTGACTCAGTCTCCCACCCAAAGACGTTTATTAATTTTTATTGCTAAGAAAATGTGAACAAACATCTACCTTCCCCACAGAAGGCACCAACAACAGACCGAAGTGTAACCACTGATGTCCATCTTGGCAGACCAGCAAGGTTATTTGGCCTACTTAAAGAGCAGAGGTGAAGGTTTACTTCCAGGAGAATGGGTGACCCCCAAAAGCAGTAGTACCAGTAAAGAGTCTTACTCAGCATGGATGACAACTTCTCCTTAGCTGCAGAAATGGAAGCTCATTTTCAGCAAACCTCACACACACACACACACACACACACACACACACACACGCACGCACGCACACACACACACACACGCACGCACACACTCTGCACATTATCCCCTCCCAAATCCTTGAGATCAAGTACAGCTGGGGTAGAACTACATCCAGCTGAATGAGACAAATAAGAAGGAGCAGCTGAATTCGATGGTGAGGCTCTAATGCTCCTTCCCTAACCTCTCCTTTTACGAGGGAACATCAACAGGCCTCATCTTGAGGGTCTTCTCCAGGTAGTCCTAGGAGGATATTGTTCTACAACAAGTTGATACACGAAGTCTGCTTCTGACCTCAGAGAGACTCCTGAGTAATGAAGATGATGATGATGGTGATGATGATGATGATGATGATGGTGATAATGATGATGATGATGACGAGGTTGTTACTGCTGGTGGTAATATGCCTCTCTCTTTGTCCTTGTGGGCTTTGGTTCTTCCTACGAGGTGCCTGTTGGGACCAGAAGTTCAGGTTTGCAGCTATTTGCTCTAATATAGGTCATCAGTTTGCCCTCCTTCCAGATTGAGCCTGCACTGACTCACTCAGGTCTGCTAGCTGAGGTTATAAAGATAACAGAGACTTTGCATTTGGTCCACAGACTGGGATGTAAATCTTGGACCAGGAGTGGCTCTCAGATTTAAATCTCAATTGTATTCAAAGGCAACCAAGCTTGAGACTCATCTACTGAAAAACAGAATAATTAGAGAGTACAACCATCTTGGCGGCTCTGGCTCAAGGGGTCTGAATTGAATGAAACAAGGCCTCATGTGAGACCTTGCATAATCTCCGGTCCCCTCTCTGCGCTTCTGTCTTCTCAGCACCAAACACAGTCATAAGCATTTTTCTCTCGTAGGTGACTGTGAGTGTCTGGTAAGTACTGATAAATCTTAGCAATGACCATCTGATGCACACGACATTGATGAAGCCCTTCCTATGGGTCAAGAGCTATCAGACCAGTTCCACATCTCCAACCTTGACCACCTCCACATGACCAGGGTCTTGGAGAAGATAAGACATGAGGGGATAACCTACAACGTCCACCTTCACTGAGCCTTGCATAAAATGGCAATTCTGCCTGGAAGAGACCAGGAAAGGCTTTGGAAGGGTAAGATGTCTGACAAAGGCCTTGACACCCTTGCCACTAAAGGGTGTCTGAAGGAGGAGACTGTGGATAGAGCGAGCCAAAGGTATGTTGCGAGCAGGCCTGCTTGTCCACAGGGTGGTGGCTTCAGGGTGACAAGAATGTGAAGTTCCAAAGGGAAAGGATACGACAATATCCTAGAAAATAGGTTGTATAGCATGCATTCATGTGGGGCTTGTCCTGAGGCAGCAAGAGGCAACAGGAGTTTTAAGCAAGAGAATTGAATGGGACTGTGGGGCTTTAAAAAAAAAAAAAAACAACCTGAAACTGGTAACAGAGCAGAAAATGGGACAGAGAGAAAGAGATGAGGCTGACTGGAAAGCTGAATTCAAGCAAGGTGCTACAAAGACACATTGGAGGCCTGACGGCGGAGATGGCAAAGATGGCCTGGTTTTAGTACGTTTTGTAGGGTGATAAACAGGTAGTGGTGGCCAACTGAATATTATACAGAGAGAGAGAGACAGAGACAGAGAGACAGAGACAGAGATCAATCTCTCTAGCTTAGGAGTCTGGGTACACACTTTGACAGATTAGGAAGTACAAGAAGTAGGAGCCACACAAACGGAGCCTGTGGGCAAACATCGGGAATAGTTACATTTCTTTCAGGCCACCACCACACACTTAGTACGGCCTATCTCTTTAAAACACAAAGAGACTTGGAAGACAAAGAGTCAACTTTCTAAACTTTCCCTGAGAATACCTCCGCCAGGCCTCAAGCTCCATTTTCTGATCATTCCATCCAGATTGTTATAAATATATCCCTAGGACAAAAACACAGCCACAAATGCAAACTGCTCCTCATGAAAGGCTGAAGCATGCCGGGTATTCTCCTCAGCCATTGTTAATTAACACACTTAAGGAAGATTATCTACTTTAGAATTCTGCCAAAGTCCAGTGTCTGTCTTCAGCTCAAATGGGAGTCCTCCTTTATGTAACCCTGTCCTCATAAGGGAAAAAAAGAGAAAATGCCAATCTTAACCATGGAATAAATATAGGGAATGATGGCTTTAAAATTAGAGGTTGGAAGAATGGCGTACTGTGAAATCCCAAACCCTGGGCATGGTCTCGGGAGCCGCAAACCACATGGATTTGAACTTCAAGAGGAGATGATGTTTTGAAGGGCCTGGAAATAAAGAGACCCAGGTTCTGCTGGGGAAGGATGGATTCTCATCCAAAACGCATCTTTATGGCTGGGCTCTCGGGCCCGGAAAGTGTTCCTCATGGAAATGCCGAGCAGTCTCTGCAAATCCTACACCAGTGAGGTCTCCACTTTGAGAAAAATCAGACTTTCCCTGCAACTAGGTCAACTGGCTGGGCAGCAGGAGATCCCCTGGGAGTTTGAGTTTCCCAGGACTTTAAAGAAAGAATCCATTATGGACAGGAATATCTGTCTTTCTTTAAATGTATTTATTCCTTCACAATGTCATGCACATACACGAGATGTACTCTGATCATACCTCCCTCTCCGTTATCATCTCTCGATTACGTCTCCTCTCACAGAGGCATTTTTTCTCAACAAGCCCCTGCCTGTTTCTTGTCTTGTCTTTTGTTTGTGTCGTGGCCCGCTGCAATGTTGCTTGCTCGAGCATGAGGGGTTATTTATTTACTTGAGTAAGGACCATATACCAGGGGCTATGCCATTGAAGTCTATGATACCTCCCCACTCCCCTGCCACTGCCACCGCTGCCACTTCTGTCAGCCATTAACTATCACTATAGCTCCTTAGGAGAAAGAGAGCCTGAGGAACCCTCTCTAATCCTTGGTGAGATGTGGACTGTCCCAGTCTTATGTAGACCGGCATTGCTGTGGGTTCATGTGTGCCACAGCCTTGCCGGTGAGCTGACATTTCTTACTCTGCTTCTGTCCGAAGCCCAGTGAACTGCTTGTGAGAATGAAGAGGCAACCAGACAAAAATATCTCTTGTTGTCCAGAGGTGTTGTTATGAACCCTTATCATCTACAACCCAGGACCACTAAGCTCCACTCAGGAGTCAAAAGCTCAAGTGTCATAAGCAGCAGAAGACACATCTGAGAAGTGATGCTGGGTGGCGGACATTGGCCAGACAATGTTTTGTGACCAGTCTAAAAGGAACAACATCTTACACACCCCACCAAGGACTGTGGCTGTAAGGAATAGCAAGTCAATGGCACCGATGTTGACATTTCTAAAAGACTCGTTGAAATATGCACAACCTCTTGAAAGCCTCTAAATTTTAACATCGAGAACAAGTTCCAAAATATCTTAGACATAACACGGGCCAAGCAAAGCACAGCACACTGGCGCCCTTCAAGATCTGGGCTCTGTTGCCTTCCAATGTTATCAAGACAGAATTTCAACACATCAGTGGAAGGAAAGTGAGTCCTTGCAGCATGCAGAATTAGGGTGCAGCCGGCTTCCAGCGTAAGTCCCTACCTACCTACTATCACCTGTGTGACTCAGCCTCAGTTCCTCAATCTGTGAGGAGAGGGGGAGGGCAAGCAGAGCATCAGGGACTGTCTACAACCAAGATTCTATACCTGTGACCAATAGAACCATTTGCTGAATAAGGTATTGAGAAGCCCTTTAGCTTACGATGATTCAAGGCTAGGTAGAGCTCTGGGTACAATGGGTACCACGTTCCAAGTCTCAGGTGATAGCTCATGAGGACTCTTCTTAAACTCTGGTTGAAACTGGACTGAGAAGAGGAAGCCATACCATTCAAGATGCACTGGCCACACCACGTTTGTATAGGTATCAGACCTCAGCTGTATCTTTTATCCTTATCTTTACAAGAGGCTCAGAGCAGGGGCCTTATCAACGCCTTTGTCTACATTTGGAAGAAGAGGAACTGGAGTCTCAGAAGGGCTAAGGCATGCAGACAGAAACAAAGGCAACAAGGGAACACAGAAACACAGACCACTTTACAAACCACATCTTATCTGGTTATTTTCCTCTACTAACTTGAGTTAGCATACTCAAGAGACTTTAACATTGTCCTAGGCTACTAAGAGGAAAAGGGAGTCAAAGACCTTAATCAGGGGATAAATATAGGATATAGTAGCTTCGAAAGGTCACTAGCAAGAGGCTAGAAGTAGGTCATGAAGAACTGGGGCAGTTCTCTGTAAGCTCCCAGCTTCTATTGGAAGAATAGGGCCTACTATGGAGAATGGGCCATTTTCAGATCCATCTACACCCATTCAGGAGCTGAGGAGCTCTGCGCTCCAGTTAGTGTAACAAACTCCCCTCATCCTAGACTCCATTTCTGTCTATTTGTCTGTCTGTCTGTCTGTCTGTCTGTCTAAGTTCTCATACCATGTAGAATACTCCTCTCTTACAACTCAGTTAAAAAAACAAAACAAAAACAAATGAATCATGCCTGAAATGAAGGAGGCTCTCTCCTCTCTCTGATATATTATCCTTCTCACATTGAAGGTGGGAAGGATGGAACACTGTAGATGTCTATTTGATATCTGTGAAAGACCACCCTGCTGGGCCACTGTTACGCCTGGGTGTCCTGCTATCAGGGAGGACATACTGGATGTGTTCCTATCTCCTGTTCCCTGAGAGAAAAGGGGTCCCTTTCTCCAGCATCTGCACTTGGAACAGCCAGAACTATCTGGTGAGCTCCTCTCTGGCTTAACATAGGTAACTGTGTCTTAAGAGTTTATACCCTTAAGCAAATCTTGGAAGGGAACTTGAATCTGTGCCATGGCATCCTTCCCATGTTCCATAGGAGGCAGTTTCTTTCATTGGTACAGGGTCTCATTCAGTAGCCCAGGCTGGCCTTGAGCCCTCCATCTTCTTACCTAAACTTAGAAAGTGCTGTGGTTACAGATGTGGGTCACCACACCCAATCAAGTATTCTGTCATATTTGTACATTCCCTTCTTCTGCAGTCATGGGGATGAACCCAGAGCCTTGCAATGGAGTCACGTCCCCCCCAGTTGATCTACTCAGATTTCTTATTTACACACACCTATGTTTCAGACTTTTTTCTCTTCCCAGGGATTTCTCAAGGTTACCTGAGAACAGCTATCTAGAAAGCTGGACCAAAGGTTACCATCTTGCCCTTATGCTACGCTTGAGAAACCTGGGAACACAGGGCCTGAGTGTTTCACTAGGGTCATCTGGATGGTGGGAACTGAAGTCCAACTTCTAGACTTCATTGATGCTGCATTTCCTGGCTACTGTGTCATCTCTTCTCAGCTTTCCTTGAAAATGAAGGGGCTCCTGGTGTCCCACATAGTGAATGTCAGAAAGAGGGGCAAATGCTGGCTTTGAAGCCAGTAGCCACTCAAAAGCTACCCCACTGGCCTGGGAGAGCAGAGCTGTACCCACCACTCATGCCTTGATCTATGAGGAAATCTAATTTGTGTATCTTCAGTGGATAATATCTAGGACTAATTATGACAGCAGGACACCAGTATAGCCTTGTGTGTTACATTGATCTGATAAATTATCATTTGTTATTCGAGCTCACTGAGAAGCTGACTCTGCAGCTGGGGTTGCCCTCCCTGGTTTCAGACCCAAGCATGGTTATCTCAAAGCATCTTCCAAAGCCTCTTGCCTCTAACTCTGTGCCTGAGGAGGAGAAAGAATAACAAAGGAGCCTAAGAGTGAAAACAGTGTATCCTTAACAACAGCTAGGAGGTGAACCATTTCCATCAGGGGTTATTATTTTTATCCTATCCCATGATATAAAGATACGTGCAGTCAGTAAGGGAAGCCAGAATCTGCCACAGAAACTCACCCATCGAGAGAAAGCTCCCCCAGGAAGTCCAGCTAATGCCTCAACTTTCTCAGTTGGGTTTTCCTGAATGAGTGAGAACTTTATCTGATGATGCTGTCTCTATCTGTTGCTATTTGTTCTTTGGCTTGGGGACACCTTACCCAAGGGGACATACCACTCCATTTGGGGGCTCTCTCCATTGGCATCTTCAACAGATCTTCGAAATGGAACATCCTCAGTTTATTTCTACAGGAGATTTTAAGTCCCTGGCTTGATGAAGTCTTTCTATCCATCATCAATCAAACTACCTCTTGCGATTTATTCTTTTATGTTGACTTGATATATACTTAATAAACTCAATCATTGAAAACTGAAAGTATGGCTGTCATAGATTGTTTCTGGACTGTGTAGGAAGACATGATTTGAGAACATCGGACTCTTCCACCATCACCAAATTCACACTCAAGCTCCAACCACTAATGTGACTGGTATTGGACGGGGCGGTATTAAGGTAAAAAAGGGTTGCAAGGGTGGGACATTGTCTTAGTCACTTTTCTTCTTGTTGTGATAAAACAAAACAAAACCTACAAAAGCAATGTAAGTTAAGAGGGTTTATTTGGCTCACAGTCCAAGGGTATAAATGCAGGATTTTGGGGCAATCTGTCAAGTTACAAACACAGTTAGGAAGCAGAGAATGATGGATATCCACCATGCTCAGCTAGCTTTCTGTTTTGTATGCAGTCTGGGACCCAGGCCTAGGGAATGGTACCACCCATTTTAGGCTGGGTCTTTCTACCTTAATTAACCTAGTCAAGATAACCTCTTACAGGTGTGTCCAGAGATGATTTGTCTCCTGGGGATTTTAGATTTTGTCAGGCTGATAATATTAAACATCACAAGCCTTATCCAGTAGGATACCAGTCTCTCTCTCTCTCTCTCTCTCTCTCTCTCTTCCTCACTCTCTATGTTCTTCTCTCCTGCCTTTACGGCTAAGCACCACAGCAAGACCATGTGAGGACTCAGAAACCTACAGCCGTCTATAAGCCAATAAGAGAGCTCTTCTAGACCCTGGTAGATGGCTCCCTGAACTTCTGGCCTACAGGACTGTGAGGAGATTAGGTTCTATTACTTAATCTTCTCAGTCTGAAGGATTTTTATCCTGGCAGCCAGAGCTAGAATTACAAAGACAAAACTAGAAGATGAGGGGAAAAGGGCAGATTTTGCAAGGACCAGGCACCACCCAGGGGTCTCTCTGCCTACTGCCCTCCTCCTCATAATGATCTCTTCCACCCTCAAGTCCTATTCTTATCTTCCACAAAATGCCTTTCCTCCCATGGAAATAGGTTGTGGCTACACATATACCAAGAGTATACCAAGGCCCTTGGCTCTGCCAAGGAGCAAAGCACTTTCCTGGCAGGGGCTACATTAAACACACACCTGAGTCTCCCTTCACCTGTAACCCTGAGGTCACTTTAGCTTTGCAAGCCTCGTGCTATCTGTGTCCTTCTGGGGCTCAACTTGGGCTGCCAGATGTGTCCATAGGTGATACAAGGGACCTAAGCAGGATGAGAGGAAGCCCTATGCATGCCCCATCCTCCTTCTTATCTACAGGAATGGAGAAAAGGGATGCCCAGAACATGGATACGGCTGACTGCTCAGGAGAAAGACTGAGATCCAAAATACTCAGGCTAAGTTAGACTCCCAGCATTTGGTGGGATTAGAGTGGGTAGTCAGGGAGGAGGCCATCTTGGCCTCTCACATTCAACCCCCACCTAAACTATTTGGTTTATACAAAAATCAGTGTGCTTGGTGTACAAGCATGTTCTGAGTCAAACCCCCAACTCCCCAAACCCCTTTCCATGTAGACTTGTCTATTTATTTCTAAAGAAATTCCAGAACCATCCATGCCTCCCCTGATCCCGTACCTCACCATCCCTTCTCACTAGTTGCTCTTCAAGCCCTTCTGAACCCTCCTATTAAGATGCTCCCGGGCCATGTAAAGGATCTTAAGTAACCAGCTGGTCCTATTCACACCATAAGAATCTTGAATGTTCTTATTGTTCCGAGAAGCTGTCGAAGCCTGGTCTACAAGAGTGTGTGTGCACATGTTCACACAGACAATCATAAATGGCCCTTTCTCAGGTTCTTCTCGGGGTTGTTCCCAGTCCACAGGTGCCCTGTAAATCAGGCCAGGCCAACAATGCACACCTTCGCCGGCTCTCTGCATCTTCCTCTTCTCCCATGAGCCTGCCCAGGCTTTGAAAGGAGTCTAAGTTTCCACCCTGGGGATCTGCACAGGGCTCAGCTTCCCTAAAGCGGCTGTGTACCCAGCTTCCTTTATAAGGGGTCACTCCTTGGTCTCCTATCTCCTGCACTTGACTAAATTTACCCACTGTCAGGTCAGCAAAATAAGAGCTGATCGGCTTTCGGCCTCACTTGGGAGACAAGGGGCTGTTGAAACTGGATCTTCGCGCTTTGATTATCAATCTCTATCACCTGCACGCATTTACACCCTATGGAGGGTTTTCTGTGGATCTGTTTACATGGGGGAGTTGTGTGGGGATTTATGAACTAAGGGGCTCTTGGGTCACTTCAAGTCTGCAGCAGCTAGAGCTTTGTGAATACTTTTAACTGCAGTTGTTGAGAAGGAAGAAAGAAAGAAAGAAAGAAAGAAAGAAAGAAAGAAAGAAAGAAAGAAAGAAAGAAAGA
>NW_021604637.1:878350-880821 GCF_004785775.1 Grammomys surdaster | reverse complement strand
AGAAAGAAAGAAAGAAAGAAAGAAAGAAAGAAAGAAAGAAAGAAAGAGAAAGCTACTCCTAGCTACATGCCCAGGTGAAGTACAGTGGCTCCAATATAGAGCTATCCTGTGTGATCTTTGCATTCTGAAGGGAAGACAGAAAAAGACCTCAGCCATAGAAGTCTGAATTCACCTTCTGAATGGACCTTCAAGGGTCCAGCATCCCATTGGCACATCCTACCTGATGCAGGGGTCACCACAGTGTTTTTCATAAATAACAATGGGTGGCTGGCACACATCCTCAGTCTTCTCGCAGGTCATCTCTGTTCAACCACTCCACACTGCCATTATTCGCCAAAGCTGCCTTAGATGTTATGTAAATGAAGGGAGATGACTCCTCCCAGTAAAACCTTAGTTGTGAACACTGAACCTGGAGCTTTACATAATATATATAGCAAAATACTTACTTTTTACCCATTTAAAATATATGTGTTGCTTAGCTTACAGGAAACACCAAAGTAGGCAGGAGGTCCAATTGAGCGCAAGGACCTTGTTTTGTCGTTGTCTAATCTAAGCACGACAAACAGGCTCTCCCAATACCACACTCCCAGCCCCGTGACTTGCCATGGGTTTTATAGGTCAATGTTTTGAATTTACCTGTTCCTTTGCACCTCTGGCTGCTCATGGGTGATAGCAGCAACACATGAGATGTCTTCTACAGTTTGGTTCGACCTAAAGGCAGCAAGAGACCACCATCAAAGGGCTAGGCCCTGAAAAGAGACCATGCCAGGAAAGAGGTTTCCTATTACGATTTCTGCAGTGAAAATCTGTGCAAAGAAACACAATCTTTCCCATAGGAAGCAGTAAGTGCCACGTGGAAGGGGCCACCCTGAGTCTGAGTGAGCATCCAGCCCAGCTGCCTTTTTCCACTGAAAACTTAGCCAAAGGGTAGAGATGTTGGTGCAATGTTAGTCTAGCATGCAGGGGCCTTGGTTTATGTGGTTCAGTCCCAAGCATCACATATAAGTGTATACAGAGGCACATACTTGTAATGCCAGCACTTAGAATATAGGGGCAGGAAGATCAGAAGTTCAAGGTCACACTTGGCTATATAGGGGTTCTGGACCAGCCTTGGATATATGAGACCTTGTATTTAAAAAGAAAGAACAAGATACTATACTGTTATCCAGGACCCAGAAGATTTCCCTGTAGAGAGGACAGCTTATGGCAGCCTCTCCAACCCCTGCCTGACACATGATGGTCTATCCACACAGTCAAGTCAGACACTGACTTGAAGAGTGCCAGGGTACTGGGTTCTTCAGTGTGGAATCTCCCTTCGTTGTGGTTTGCTCCTCACAACGCCACACCTGGATCTAGATTCTTGCCCTGGAGAAACCTTCCAGAACTACTGATCCCATCTGGTCTGGCTTTTGGAATGTGGTACAAAATCCACTCACCAGCTTGGTCTTTTCCATTCTCAGAATGGATAATGACCCGATGGAGTGCCCATTGCTTGGCTATGGCTTGCTTCTAAAGAAGCGCAGAGCAGGGTGAATGTTGTACAGACATCACGATCATTAGAGATTTTGATCATTATCTTCAATAATTTAAAACACAGCAGATGTTTTTGTTTGTTTTAAAAGAAGAGTTCACCAGGTAGTTCTCTGGGTAAAGTCCTCAAGCCTGACAACTGAGTGTGATCATTGAAATCCGTGTAAAAGAGGAAAGATAGAATTGTCTCTATAGAATTTTCCCTTGACCTCCATAAGTATGTCATGGCATGTGATTGCCCAGACACAGATGACATATAAAAAGTAATAAATTAAATACATTTTTAAAAAGAGACATTGTAGGTAGCTGAAGTCAGCTCAAGATACCCCAAGACCAAGTTCTCCACACAAAGGAGATTTATTTGCCCCAAAGTGACAAAGGATAGGAATAAGAGAAAAAGACAGGAGATACAGGAAGAGGGAGAAGGAGAAGAGAGCAAGGGGGAAAGGGTATTTGTCCTAGCATGGAGTGTGGAGAGGACAGTGACAAAGGACTGTCTCTGGATAGACAGGAGACAAACATGGCCCATAGGAAAATGGCAGTTTATAAAGGTACAAGGGGAAACCCCATGTTAGGATGAGGTGTTTCATTTTCATTGGGCATCTTAACTAGGTGAGCCAAAGGGAGCTTTTGATTGCTGGACTACTACACTTTGAAAGCTGGACCTTGGTAGTCAGTCTCAGGGGGAGAAAGTGGCCAAATAATGGAATAGACCTTGGTGGCTAGCTTTAGGAATGTAATCTAATGGTTTTTAGCAAGGCAGGGGGAATCACGGAGAAGGGCAAGGCCTGACAGAGCCATATGCTTGAGTGGGCTAGAGTCCCTTTAGATATGGGAGAGGGACACGGTCCTGATCATACAATCAAGTAGCAGTATGGATGACATATGTGTGTGCTTATTTTATCTTTATATTTATCTCAATAAACGCAGAGAGAGGAGAG
>NW_021604637.1:859218-878250 GCF_004785775.1 Grammomys surdaster | reverse complement strand
GAGAGAGAGAGAGAGAGAGAGAGAGAGAGAGAGAGAGAGAGAGAGAGAACACTAATATTTGAGTGTCATATAGCAGGAACAGTTTGGTTCATCTCAAAGTCTATTATAACTCAAATTTCATTTGACACGGGGAGGCACTTATTATCCCATTTAGGGAGCAAGAAAACATTATCATTCTTTTTTTTAGTTGGCTTGGTGTTTTTAACTTTTTATTACGTGTGTGTGTGTGTGTGTGTGTGTGTGTGTGTGTATTTATGGAGGATCAGCCTAGGGTGTCCTTGCTCAGGAGCACACGCACACACGCACACACATGCACATACATACATGTATCACACATCTGGAAGTCCTACTTCCTAAATGCTGGGGTCATTGCATTACATCACCATCCTAAGCTCCTCCTTTATTCTTGGTTTATCTACTGATGTGTTCGTGCTATAGAGTTTGACCTACAACTGATACAGGCAAAATTCACTTTAAGTGCTCTCATCAAAGGAATCACAAGAGGACCAAGAATAGACAAACACAGGGTTCTTTGTGGAGAAGCAAAATCACTTGTCCACATACATATTTGAAACTAATGTTTATCTCTGAACTACTCCATGGCCTGAGGCTCCACTCTGGAAATGTGACTGTCTGCAGCATGTCCACTGTCTTGTACTGTGCCTCTCATGATTCCTGAGTCCAAACTGCAAAGTAATTTTGAGGCACCTATTCAAAACTTCCCCCAAAGCACCAGGGAAACAGGAGCTAAGGGGACCCTGTTCGGAATGACATGTAAGATTTGGAAGGTTTCTCATGTCCTTGCCCAGAAGAGTCTGCCAACTCCCTTCAAGGCTTCCTAGGATGAACTGTGAGAGGAGATAAGCTCTGCTTTCACCTCTTAAAAACATCAAACTAATAAATAAATAACATCAAAACACAGGCTGGAGGACTCCAGTGTGCATACATAAGCAATGGCACATTTATCAGTCCCCACAGGCTGCTCAAGGTTGCCAGGCTATATTTGGAAGAAAACTGAGGATTCGAGGTAGAGATGAACCAGACCTTCTTACGATCATCAAGTGCTGGCTTCTTCCTTTATCTCTCAGCCAGGAGGGGAAGGATGGAATTATTTGACATCTCAGTATTGTGTGACTTTTCCTGGGATGACACAGCCAAATGCCTCCTCACCCCAGAGACTACACTAACAACAAACCAATGTAACATTCTCACCCAAGTCTGGCTTGGCTAACCACAATCTACTGAGCTTACTTATAGGAGCATGGGTAAAGGATTCCTTACAGGAGTTTGGGTCAATTCTATCAGACGGCTAAGTCACCAAACTCACCCAGCATGGATAACGACTTCTTCATATCTGCAGAATATCCCCTCCTATACTCTCCCAAGACCACATGTAGATGGGGCAGAACTACATACAGTGGGAGAAAAGTACAGAAGGGACGGAAGAGCTGGAAACTCAGGTGTGTCTCTGGGGAAGAGGGTAAGCCACAACCACTCTGGTTAAGATGGTAATGGCTGCTACGTCAGAGGACAGGATCAGCAACACTCAGCCTTTCCACTCTATGAGAACCCACAAGACCTCCCAATTATTGAAACTAATTTTAAGTGTGGAAGGCACACCAAATCATCTAGAAGGCAGCAGCTTTTTCCAAAAAGCCCAGTAAGATAGTATATGCCTTCGACCCATGTTCTGAGTGGTACCCACTTCCTCAGCTATGAAGTCCAGAAAGAAGACACTTCATGCCTACAAGAATACAATAATAAAAACATAGACAATAGCAAGTGTTAATAAGGATGTGGAAATATTAGCACATTGTTAGTGGGAACATAAAACAGGGCAACTACTTAGGAAATGAGATGATAATTCCTCAAAAGTTCAGACATGGAGTTATCTTGTGACCCAGCAATTCTTCCCTTAGGCTATGCCCAAGAGAAATAAAAACACATGAACTACCCCCCACCATTAAAAAAAAACCCACCCACCTATTGATGGTTTTTAAAAAGCAGTGTTATAGCCGGGGAGGTGGCGGCGCACGCCTTTAATCCCAGCACTTGGGAGGCAGAGGCAGGAGGATTTCTGTGTTCGAGGTCAGAGTGATTTCTGAGTTCTGGTCTACAGAGTGAGTTCCAGGACAGCCAGGGCTACACAGAGAAACCCTGTCTCGAAAAATAAAAAAAATAAAAAGCAGTGTTATCCATAAAGTTCATCAGTAGGTGAACAAATAATGCAAAATATCCACACAACAGAATATAATTTGGAAATAAAGATGACACACTGAGACATGCTGCAGTATGAATGATCCTTTTGCTAAATGAATGGAACCAGACACAGAAGGCCACCTACTGTAGGACCCAATGTGTGTGAACTGTCTCATCAAAGAACAGATGAGAACTGCTAGGAAGAGAGCTTGGAAAGGCTGCTAATGGGTACTGGGTTTCTTTTTGGAAACTTGGAATTAAGTCTGAAGACATTCAGGTATTATGGTAATGATGGCCATATGACACTGTGAATATATTTACAAAAACCACTAGCATGCATAAAAAATCCCCAGGAAGAGAGTGACTGTCTGCCAGAGATAAGCCCCTATAGGTAATCCTTATGGTGAGACCTATGATGAATCTCTAGATAGAACCTAGGACTTGCCCAGCACAACCAAAGAGTACAAAGAATGCCGGTTGATTCTACTCCAGCTTGCTTGCCAGGCCTTTCTATGGCACCAGGCAGAACCACAGTCTTAGTTGTCTAGCCTATTTCCCATTTGGGTAACTCTTAGAAACCTGCAGTTCAGTTTCAAGTTTCTATCTGCACTAGCTAAACTCTCTGGAATGTTCTAGAAACCTTCTCTAACCAGAACAAGCTGGCAGTACCACTTCAGAATGATGTTGGGACCTTGATTCACAGCTGCACACATCTGTAATGACACTATACCGTGAACTGGCTTTCATTTCTTGAGTGTGAGGTTCAGGAACATTCTTCAACATCAGATGGTGAGAAGTTCCCCGGGGAAGAGGTTGAGCAGTGGACAAGGGCCCCTCCCCCACTGTATGCCCAAGGAATCCACTGAGCTCTCCCAAAGGACTGTCTTGGTAGCCCAACAATCCATCTTTCCATCCCATCACAGGCCACAATTAATCACAGGACTTCAAGACACCCTTCTGAATGTCCCCCTCTCACCTGGAAACAACAGGGTCCAGGACACACCCAAAATACCTGCCATCTTTTAGTTCTTCACAGATAAACTGATTTCCTGGTTCACTAACAGCCATCTACTTCCCAAAGCTTTCCTTCAGTATTGGAGAGTGGCCCTAAACACCATGATTCTCAACAAGCCCTGTATATATTTCTTTAGGACTGGTCTTTTTTTTTTTTTTTTTTTTTTTTTAAGGAAAGAAGCTATTTCCTATCTTTTTCATGAATGGCCTGTTTTCTTTCCCTCTGTGACAAATCTCTCAAAGTAATTCTAAAACTAAAATCGCCAATAACTGCTTTAGGATTCCTGCTGACCCAGCTCCCTAAAACAGACAAGTACAGCAGTTTCCACTACAGTCTCCAGAGTTGAAGCCACAGTGCCCTGGGAGATGTGCAAGGCTGATCTGCCAGAGATACACGAACATTAGCTCCTGAACCTGGGCTTAAATACACCTACATCAGGAACAGGTCCATTCTGCCCCATGCAGAGAGCAGCCAATGATGGAAATAGCCAGCCAGCAGGAGAAGCAGCCTGCACCCAGGTGACTGTTTTCACACCCTTTCTTAATGCTCTGCTGGAGATGGAACCCAGTGCCCAAAGCTTGTAAAGCAAACACTGGATGGCTGAGCTACAGCCCAGCCCACATACTGTATTTTTTTAACTCACATTCTTTTGGTGGGGTCATTACCTTGCTCTACTAATAAGAAACAGAAGCATAGACCAGAATCAAATGCCATCCTCCTGGTGCCTTTGCTTCACCCACGACCCAAGTCCAACAGGGACAGCGGGACAGCACTGTTTAGTGACCATCAGTCCCACACCACTGCAGCTCCACCTCTGCATCTCCCTGTCTCAGTGAAGAAGCTGTTCCTAAGTAAATATAATGGAAGCTTTTATAGGTCCTAGATCGCCATGTGCAGACAGGAAAAACACTCAGTTTTAGCAACAAGTAATGAGTTCTCTGTGTGTGTATGTTACAAGGAGGGTAGCCTGGAAAGTGACAGGTCCCAATCTGAGTCTTGTCATTGATACCTCCCCATCCTTAAGTCATCTTTAAGGTCTCCTCTGTGCTGCTCCTCTGCAAAGTCTGAAGGACCCAGGAAGAAATTATGTCTTCTTCTGTTGAGATGATGGCACACAGCCTATCCAGGGTTGAATCAACTTCTGATTCTCCACTGATCAACCTGTCCCAGGCACTGCTGTTCCCAGGCAACTCCTCTGGCAAGTCACCCCACTGTGTGGCCTATCAGCTTTGCCTCTAATGCATCCACACCACCAAGTACTGTCCACACCTCCAAGCGCAGGAAACCATTTGGTAAGACACGAGTATTAAAAAAATAAGCTGCGTGACATTTATTTTGTCTTGTTAACATTAATATCTGTAGAAACATCTTTTATTGTCAGTATAAAAATTAACAGGTTTTATTAAATACTTTCTCCAATTTCAAAACACATAAAATCAGTGTAATCTGCATTCATGTTGCATGACTGTAGCAAAGTGAGTGGGTGTATCCAAAGCAAAACACAATACTTGAATACGGAAATCAACAATAAACATTATCTTGTCGGATGTAGCTATCGGGCCAGATCTTTTAGTGAGGTGAAGTCTTGTCAGAAGTGGGTGGAAGCCAGAAGCAAACCCTTAAGAAGATGGAAGGAGGTCCCAAACTCTCAAAAAAATGATGCTGGGCTTTTGATATTCTATGAGAGGGTGGAGATTCCCCAAAGGGCTATTGATGCTGAAGAACCTGAAGCTGTTATTAAAACTCACGGAGGAGAAGCAAGGCAAATGTGATGGATGTGTGACTCAGGCAGAAGGCCAGCTGCCAGACGAGACCCACCCTGCTGTCCTTCTGATGGAAGTCTGTTCTCCAGAGAAGTGGATTAAGGCATCTTGGGATGAGGACGCTGGTACCATTTGTCTTGGGAAGTCTGGTTAATTGTTACACTGGGGTGACAGAGTTTAACAAGTTTCTTGAAACATGGGCATTGAGGTGTCTAGACATAATCATTGGACAGCAGAGTTGAAACACAAATAAATCAAAACATCATTTCCCCCCCCCCAAATTAGTCATATATCGTAAATATTTCTCTTCTCGAAGGATCCAATAACCAGTTAAGTCCAAGCAATAGATTAACTAGTCCTCTGTGCTGCCTGCATAGAAATGCCACTTAAATTACAACAAAAAACACTATAGATGATTAATTGTTTCGTATATTACCAATTCGTTAATAAATTAATGTGACACCATTTTCCCTGAAAGCAAAAGTATTTTCCCACCTCTGCTCGGTGAAAATTAAGAAATACTAAGAACAGCATTTAGCAAATATCTATTTAAAAAAAAGAGAGACCAATTTTCTAGGTGCATCAGGACATCCATTTAAAATCAATACAAAAAAATAATTCCTTGTAAATATATAATATATATTTATACATAATTTGAATATATTTACATACATCCAGCACCTATACACTGCGTTTGTGCTCTGTAAGTGTGTGCTGACATATATCTTCTCCAATTATTACAAAATTAACAAGGAAGGCAGACCACCTGTCTGCCTTGAGTCCAACTGGGGCACAGCCAGCATATGTGGTGTGTCAGAGAGGGTGGCGTGGTGGCTTGCTGCTGCCCACTTATCAGGAAACAGTCTTCCTTTCCTGAGAAGGTAACATGTTTCCAACTGTATAAATCTTTACACACGTGACAAATATGCTTCCCACTATTTACTCCTCTGATCCATATGTACAAGTGGAGGCGTGTCCCACACTTTGGAGGCACAGCCTCTCTGCTCAGTGTAAGGAAGTTCCTGGTGCTGTCCTGTTTGGGGACAGGAAGACACGTTCGCTCATGTTTTAACACTGCCGTTTATGTGTGGATACTGAGGCAGGCAGGGTTCATAAGGCATGGGGTCTGGAGAAAACACAGAATCGTCCCCTGAAGAACAAGAGCTCCTTGTGTCGGGGTAACTAGGAGAATACTGTTCGAGAGGCTGGGTGAGGTCCAAGTATTCCTGCAAGAAGGGAAGAGAGACGTTTTATTTCACCTTGGGTCAGGATAACAAGGTGAATACGGTTCGAGAGGCTGACTGAGGTCCAAGTATTCCTGCAAGAAGGGAAGAGAAGAATCTCATTTTAAACAGAAGTTCCTGAGACATCTCTATCAGATTTGGGAAGGGACGGGGAACTCCCAGGAAGGTTTCCAGAGGTCTAGCTTACCCCACTACACAAAGACCTCCCTGATAACCCAGCGCCATTTACGCCAGGCTGCCCTGAACTTTTCTCTTACAACATGGCATCCATAAACCACCAGCACACAGCCGATGATAAAAACACAGTGAACTGCTGGTAGTAGGCAGTCAGCTTGGCTCACTCTGCCTACAGGACCGAGGTGACCTACTATAGTCCTCTTTACTAGGGCTCACAGTTGGAGGTTAAGGCCCAGTGAAGTAAAAGAACCAACAGGACCCCTTTATAAAGCCAGGACATGGGTATGTATTTTCTAAATCACATTCTACAGTTGTTATTTCTAGGATCGTTTAGGGGGAAGGCTTCTTCATTTGTTGCACAATTTAACAGATGTAATTCATTACCCCCAGGAGCTCCAGAGTAAGCAACATGAACAGGTTAGGGAAAGCCTTGGATATCCTCATGGATCTTAAGCCCATAATGGGCTGTCAAAGGGAGTCTAGGGAAAGGGAAGTTTCAGTATTGAAACCTTGAAGTTCAAAAAAGTTTTTCTGCTCCCCAAAGCATCCCTGGCTGCTGCCGAGGTCCCTTTGGGTCACTCTCTCCTCCAGCTCAGGGCAGGGTTCGAGCCCATGTGTGTTTCTGTTTGGCCTATAAACTAAGGCGACTTCTCAACATTTGTACATGGGTAGTAGAAAAATCAAATTGAGTCATATTTTATGGCAGCCAATGACATGAAATGATATAAATTTACATGAAATTATATAAATTTCCCAATTTCAGAGACCATAAAGTTTAGAGGAACACAGACACTCATTTATTTACATAGACTTGTAGCTGCTTTCATGCTAGAATGGCAGTTTCGACAGAGACCAGATGGCCTTGAGGCTGAAAATGTTTACTCTCTGGGCCTGACAGAAAGTACTTACTAACTGACCCTGGACAAAACTGGAAAAGGTTTCCCTCTCTCTGTTTCTCTTGTGTGTTTGTGTCTCTGTATGTCTCTGTGTCTGTATCTCCCTGTTTCTCTGTCTCTTTCTGTGTATATCTGTCTCCTCCCTCCTTCCCTCCTTCCTTCCCTCCTTCCTTCCTTCCTTCCTTCCTTCCTTCCTTCCTTCCTTCCTTCCTTCCTTCCTGTAAGGGTCTCAAGTATTCCAGACTGGCTACCAATGTTATGTGGCTAAGGATAACCTTGAACTTCTAATCCTCCTACATCTCTCTCTCCAAGTGCTGGGATTACAGGTGTGCACAACCATGCTCAGTTTATGTAGTTCTGGGGAACCCAGGGCTGTGTTCACACTAAGCAAGCACTCTTATCAACTGAGTGACATCCCCAGCCCTGATAAGATTTGTAACCAAGGGCCTTTCTTGTCTCACTGTCTAAGGCACTGGCACAATAGGGTGGCTTTGCTTATGCACCCAATAGCCAGTAACTCCCCTATGACATATGGTTTTTCTGAGAGGGGACAAAAAGCACAGACTACAGCACAAACAGCCTCAGTGTTATCTGCAGAGAGCCCATGGAATGTTGGCGACCATACGGTTTAAAAGACAGAAACCACTATAATTCATCACCAGGGTTGGCAAGAGAAAAAGTCGCCATCTAAGAAGGGGGATGTATCGGCTCCAACAACATCAGCACTAACCGCACAACCAGAAACAAACACACCCACCACATCAAAAGAGGACTTTTTTTGCTTACAATGATAAAAATGAAATTTTGTCCTAAATGGAACCATTTTTCTTAAGCATGTGGTAATGATTTTAAGAAGGAAAGAAACTTCGATTTTTATATCAGTTAGACAATATGGCATTCTGCGTTCTTATTTTAGAATAGGCATATAAAGTTCAGTAGGAATGGGTCCCCCTTTAAGCATAAATATATCAATATGTAACTTTGAGTACGAACCTGGGATCATTAAATGAGAAGCCTAATCCCCTTCCCACTTTCTAAATGAAGCTGTAACGTTCAGATCTGACTGGGGAGGGGAGGGGAGGATCACTGGATTCCAAGCCTAGGGTTAAAGAAACTTAGGCTAGAAACAACAGTTTTGGCAGGAGAAGAAAGTTGGCTTTTTTTTCCCTCCCCCCTTGAACTATTCCTTTCCTTTCAACTTCTGAAGGTCAGCTGTGTTCATTTAAATGCAAGCTCTCCCTTTATCCAGCACAAGCCACAGGCAAGAGCACAAGATAAAGTTACCACATTAAGGCTTTAATATCTCTACATTGGGCTGTTTTTCTTTGTCTTTTAATCACTCTATTTGTTTTTTAAATCAGAAATTAACTGTATTCATTTCCTTTTAAGCATTTGGGATATTCAAAAACTATTTTATTGTTGTGAAAACAACTGCATTCACCTTTTTCTCTGGGAGGGAGTAGGGTTTGGTTCAGAGAATATCTCAAAATTCATGTGCAGTTTCTTTCATGGGTTTCTGTGGACTGTGTGGGCCTATCTGCTCATAGGATATTTCTTTTAAAACCATAAAGATCATTCTATTTATGTTGAAGCCAGAGGCAGGGTTGTATTTAGGCAAAGAGTAACAGAAAAGGATATCTTTTATTGGCATAAATTATAGAGAAAATAAAATATTTTCTGTATGTATTCACATGGATTCGGGTGTACATACATGTGGAAGCTTTGTTGTATGAGACAGAAGCTCTCTTGGGACTTGAAGCTTGCCTACTAGGTTAGCTGACTACTGAGTTCTAGGGATCCACCAGTTTCTGCTTCCCGGATGCTAGGATTACAAGAGAACCCCACCACACCAGGCTTTTCCGTATGAGTGCTGGGTATCAAACCCATGCTTGCCTGTCTAGCACACTGCTGACAACTAGCTACCCACCCCTCAAACCCACCCCTAAGGTAAATATTTAACTACAGGCACCAACTGTCACTTAAAAATCCTGTCACTCGTTAACAGAATTATATAATGTAAGTCATACATAATACGTATGACACACATGTCACACAGAAAGAACCAAGCTATGTGCCTTCCCAGGCAGGATCACATAAGGCAAGTGACAGGTGGAAAGGACAGAATGTCACTGTCTTCCATCAAGTTGGTCAGCCTCTGAGCAGAAGTAGCATTCACACAAACCACCAGGACATAGGAGTCGGGGTGTGTGCTACATGCCAGCACCTTCCCACACCAAGATGCTACCACTAAACATTCCTACTTCTTCCTCTGACTACACAGACACCCTGGGTCTCAGCCTCCAGTCTTATGAGTCAGAATTCTCAAAGTTCAGTTATGAGAGGAAAAAAACAAACGAACAAAAAAAAACCCTGACTGAAAAGGAGCACATGGTTTAACTCTGCCTGACCCTAAACATCGTGGGGGCTACCAACTCCAACTTGGAGCTTGTATTCAAAATATGGGCATCTCCTGAGCCAAGCAGGGTCTCCACACTTCTGGAGGGGCGCTTTTACCTCATTGGTTGTGAGAGTCAGAATTCGATCCAAGTCTTCAACCAACTGCTTGAATGTGGGTCTCTGTGAGGGTACGGCGTGCCAACAGTCCCTCATCATCATGTACCTGGGAAAAGGATTTCTCTGGTGAAGTGATGTCATTAAGCATGTGATGTACAAGCGTGATGGCTTTTTAACAGGTAGCATGGAGACATGCCCTAGATAATAAAATATAACTGCACAATCACTACCATTACAGAAACTTCTCTGCACCCAGAATGCTGTAGGAGAGCAGCTCTGCACCCAGACAAGTACACATATGTGCTTTACTGCTATCTCGGTGACAATGTCCTACCATTATGCTGGATACTTTTCAGCATCTTCTAGAGAGTGGAAGGAGACAGGTTTACAGTCTGCCTCCCTTCTCCCTCCCCAAACAGGTTTTGTTTTAAAAAGTCTATTGACAAAAGTTTCTCAGTTTAAAAAAAATATTCAGAAACCACAACTTGAAGGTTTATGCAAACTAATCTGCCACCACAGAGCTTTGCACTAACTTCCTGATTAACTCTTGGGGTAGTCCAAGCTTCCCGCCTTATCTTGATTATGAGTTTCGACAGACCTTCTATGTTAGAAAAAGTGACAGGAACACGAGGCACACAATAAATGCCTTTATATAATACGCTATAAAAAGTGGCCATTCATTAGCCCTCCACTGTACACCAGAAAGTGCTCATGGGATTACTGCTCTAAAATCCCCATGAAGCAGCGCACAATAGAAGGCGGTCTCTGGGACAATCACTTTCTTAGTTTGCCCCAGAGGAGGGGCAGCACCTCACTGCACAAGGCACGCGTCATTAACACAACACAATATCTCTTACACTGTGAGGGAGGTATTCCTAGAAACCAGCTCACATGTTCATACTCAGAAATGGTACCCTAACAATGGCACCAGGGTAAACTTTGATTTTCCTGCTTTAAAATATGGGTAACACAGCAACCCATTCAATCTGAAGGAAGGTGCTTGAGGGAATGGCAATTCGATTTTTTTCTCTATGTTTTGTTCTTGCACACTTGCATATGTGTGTGTGTGTACATGTGTGTGTGCATGCACATGCTGGCATGGGTGCACATTTAGGGGTTGGAGGTCAAAGATGGATACTGTTCTTCAGAGACCATCTACCTTATTCTTTGAAATAGAGTCTCTCACTGAGACTTGAAGTTTGATGTTTTAGGCTAGGCTGGTTGGCTAGCAAGCCGCAAGTCTCCGCCTCTGCAGTCTGTGGGATTACATGTGCACACACCACTGTACCCAGCTTCTTATGTTACGAGTGAACTCAGGTCCTCATGCTTCTGTGGTAGTAATCACTTTACCAAATGAGCTACCTCCCCATCTCCATCACTTTTTTAAAAATTAACTTATTTTCATTTTATTTTATCAAGAAAAGGATCTCATTCTGTGGTCCAGGCTGGCCTCAACCTTGCCTTCCTGCTCCAGCCTCTGGCCTTTATAGGTATGCGCCATCATGCCTAGCTGTCATGATGATTATCAATGGTTAAAGGCGCTTTGGAAGAAGCCTATTTCCAACTTGGCATTGCCAGTGCTGTGAACAACCATGTGCATTTTACAGGGGCAACCCCGCAGCATCCTAGCTCAGTACCTGACCTATGGAGCGTTCCTGTCACTGTGTGGCTCTCCCTTCCCATGGGCAGCCAGATGTAAGGCCTACTCCACACATTTTGCCAGAATGCTGCTCATTCTTTTGAATAAGCCATAGTTGTCTAAGTATCTATCACCTCAGTACTGGGATTGAACCCAGACAGCTCCAGCCATTCTTCCTCTGCTTAGAGCATGTTTAGAACATGGGAGCCCGAGAAACCCAAGACATGTCTGGAGAGAAGACAGATGTGGTGAGCCCACTACATTGTCAGCAGGGGTGGCTACAGCCCTTACAGCTCATTGGTGCAGTTGGTGGGCTTGTCCATCCTGTGTCCCTCTTTGAGCAGCTTAAAAAGTTCCTCCACGGGAATCCCTGGGTAGGGTGAGCCCCCTAAAGTGAAGATCTCCCACATTAACACCCCGAAGGACCAGCTGCAAAGAAAAGAGAAAACATAGCCTTAGTAATGCATCCAGATTGCAGAAACCTAAACATGTCAGTTAAAAAAATAAACACCCACTCACTTCTTACATCCATAGATAAATGAGCCCTCCCGCAATCCATCCTACATGCCCTTTCCTGACCCCCAAGGAGCCTCCCTAAATGAGGACGACATGCGGATGGTCTGACGGAATTTTCCATGGATAGACAAAGAGCCAGAGGCACACCACCGGCTCTTAAAGTTCTTTGTGTTTTATGTGGTGATAGTCATGCGGGAGGGGGTGGGATGGGGAAGGAAGGGGCACTGGGGGGGGGGGTGTCTCCACTCCTTGACTTCAGGCTTTGTCTCTCTAAATCACCCATCTTGTTTTGTGGCTGACACAAGAACCTGGATCTACAGATAACAGAATAAGACCCAAAAAAGCTGACTCTGAGAGGATGCCTGCCCTAGGTGGTGGGTAGAGCACCCACTGGACAGACACTTCGACTTAGTGTGATGTGAAGGGAGTCAGCGCAGGGCTGGATTAGCATGGAGGAATTTCATGCCCCAAGAGAAGAGCATCCAACAGCAGAGAGTGTGAGAAGACCTCTCGGGGTACCCTCTGTACTTGATTTCCCAGAGAACCACATCTGGATATCCCCAACCAAGTTCGATGCACTCAAGTCTATGATATAATCAAGCAGAGAATCAGAGGTTATTTGTGTCCTGCAGTTCTGGGAATTCATGCACACTGACTCTGTAAGGTCAGCTTCCACATTGACACTGTCCCTGGTTTTCTATCAAGCAAGGGCCACAGTATAGACAAAAACAGCCCAGAGCCTCAGTGTATTCACATACAAGTAAGAACTGTGACTTCTTCCTCCTAGAAAGGCTGATAGGACCAAGCATACTGGTGTAGATTTAATATCTGCATCAGAAACCTTTAAACAAAACAAAAAAAGCCAACCAACCAACCAACCAAAACCTGAGGCCATCCAAATTAAAAACAAACAAACAACAACAGCAAAACCCATGTTATCTTTTGGAATAATTATAGACCCACAGGAACTGGCAAAAAGAAGCATCTTTTACTCAGTTTCTCCCAGTGACATCTTTCAGCTAAATTCCCCAATCCCATAATATCAGTTGGAGCCTGGCCATAACAATAGTTTACACGAGTCATCAGAGAAATATTATGTAGTTTCTACTGTATTTCTAGAATGTTACCAGAGGCTAAGACAAGACTTAAAATAGTATAGTAACCACAGCTAGCAGATGTGGTGGTCATCCCAACTGCTCATGCCTCATCCAGCATCAACCTCTCAGGACAAGACTGGGCCAAAGAAGAATCACATACTCCTAAATCGGAAGGGCTTCAGTCTTTTCTTTATTCTAATTTTTATAAAGAAAGGTTCACACAACATATTCCTGACTAGCCTTGAACTTGCTACATGTGGTCTAGGTTGGTCTTGAACTTATGATCCTCCTGAGTGCTAGAGTGTATATATGTACTTCCAGGCCCAGCTAAGAGTGTTTCTTTAAGGGAGTGAAGAACATACCACCCACTGGACAAATGAGACAGAGTGGTGAGTGAGCATCTGCCTTCTGTGATAACCAAAGGTGCTTCCACTCTGGCAGCAGGAGGCTGGTGTGTCTCCACCTTCCAAAGGTAGGCAGACCAGTAACCAAACACTGGGTACCAGTCTACCATAACTCATGCCATCTGAGATGCCCAACTCCCATGCCTTCTATGAACATGTGGGGCCTGTAATATTCCTGCAGCTCAACCCAAGTATAAGTCAAGGACAGAAGTTACTTACACGTCACTCTGATGAGTGTAAACTCTATCAAAAAGGGCTTCAGGAGCCATCCACTTGACTGGAAGTCGCCCCTGTAAGAAAATGGAAAAGCCTGTAGGTTTTATAAGAGCACTGCTGTAGGCCCAACAGAACCATGCCCTAGGTAATTGTACTGACTCATTTTTGTAGCCCACATAGGCCCATTATTTACAATTAGCCCAGGGTAGGTCCAAACTCTTGGCAGTCCTCCTGCCTCAGCTTTTGAGCTCCCATATCTGGCTACCTAGTCTTGCCAAAAAATTAAAATAAAGGACTCAAGAACTACACTGATTGGCTAAATCCTATAGAGCCTTCCTTCATTGTGTAGAAGGAGACGCTGAGTCCTGGGAGACAAGTCTGTGCATTTGCTTGAATACAGAGGAAATGACTGTGTTGACATGCACAGTGGCGCCCCTATTTGCTTGTCTATTAAAAAACAAAAACAAACAAAAAGCTAAGGTCCCAGATCAAGTCCCAGGACTTCCTAGCTGGTTCCTAGAACCAGGTCTGGAAAGTAGACTTCGGTTCCTGTCTCTTTGTCATTTCTCTAGCCTGTCTTGAATTTGGGCTCTAAACCTTGAGCACTCACCCAGCACCCAGTGGTAGGTATCCCTCGCTTCCTTGCACATCACTCCTGGGTATCCACCTTATACTCTGAGTGAAAACATGCCTTTCTAATGGGTTTCCTCAACTTACCACTGGGGCAGGAGTAAACTCCAACTAGCTCTGTACATAATGGCTAAGTTGCATAGATTTGGTTCTTTGAATTAAGTATCAAAGTGACATTTCTTAATATGTTCATTACCATTTACCGACCTGGTGCATAAATACACCTCAGTCAGCCCCTAGGCAAAAATGAACCCAGCAAACGGCCAAGTTCTAGTGATTGTTATCAGTTGAGCCATCTCGCCATACCCTGATTATGAAGCTCTTATGAGAGCCACACAAAGCTCTGGAGGCTTTTGGTTGTTGCTCTATATAAAAGAGCACTCAGTATAGCCTAAATTTGCTGATCAAGTTAAGGCAAAGCAACAGAATGAAATGCAGAGGGGAGACTCGCCTCAGTTCTCCCACCGATAAATCTGTGTCATTCTGTCCCCTCAGCCACCCTACTCCCCACTGTTACATTGACATCACACACTCACATTTGTGGTCTTTTTATAATAGTCTATGTTGTTGATATCCCTGGCCAGGCCAAAGTCTGCTATCTTCATCACGTTGTTTTCTGTTACCAACACATTTCTGGCTGCCAAATCTCGATGGATACACTGCAATCGAGGAAGAAGAGAGAGAGAGAATCCCAATGTGTTTTGAGAACCAAAAGAAAAACACTTAGAAAAATGTAAGACAGAAAATAAACGCCAAGTCAAAAACTGGGTGCAGACTACTACAAGAGCCAAACTGGGCTGTAAACTCAACCAGCTGACAGGCATTGACAGGAGGCTCACACATGATGTGGCAATCATTCATTGTCATTTAAATACACAAACGAAGGCCCTGCTCATCTCAGAAAGTAACGGTTGATTATATAACCACATTCTCTTTGATCTTCAAGTGTCTTACAACACTGCTGTGTCTCCTGCAGCTTCACACAAACTTGACATTAGATACCATTCGAAAATCTTTGAGCTCAACACTTGCTCTCTCTACCCAGGAAAGCCTGACTTTCAGATGACCAAGCTAAACTCCAACAGTCTTCATTTCTCAGCCACTTCTTTAACAATGTGACCGCATGTCCTACAAACAGTCTCAGCAAGGTCTGATTCTATCATTTCTGCCTTTCTTTTCCCTAGGTGGTGTCTAGCCTGGCCTCTAGGCTCTACGAGGATCCTCCACACTGTTAGACCCAACTGGTCTCTGCCGGATGCCTCCACATTTGCCCTCTCTGCAGCTTTGGCCACTGCACAGGTCTGTTTCTGGTAATGGTTCCTTCATAGCAGCCTCCCCCAATCTTCCTCTTTTCACTGCCTTGCAGACTTGGGCTGATTCTCCTCTTCCAAAAGCAAAAGAAACTGTGACATGCTGTTCGAAGTAACTCTAGGACATTTCCTCAGACAGTAATGTCCACAGATATCTCAAAGCCAATGCTTCTGCTCCTCTAATTCCTATCTGTTTGATCCTTAATCAGAAAGGGTCATAATCTATATTATAGTCAACCATTCCAAGTCCTAGATGGCTCCAATGTCTGTCCTCAGCTGCTAGTCATTTAGGCCAGGCTGTAGTCACTGTCCTTCCCCTATCTCTGTGGACTGCTATCATGACTGCCCAGAGGCTTTCTTGATTCCCCCTTTTCACCTCTTACACGATGTGCTTCAGACACAGGCCAGCATGTCCTCTCCTGGCTCCCTGCCCAACCAGTGTTCATCTGTCCACATTCTTAGCTGGAGTTTGTTATAACACCCAGTCTGTGCAGGGGTGAAACTGTGTCTGCACATACATCAGGACCTGGTACTGCTATGTTTGCTATGATACATCTGATCGGAGGATGCTCTGTACCAACAGGAATCACGATCTCAGGAAGGTCTGGTCATTATTGTTTCCAAAGGCCATGCTTTCTTTCCCTATTATTGTGGCTCGGGTGTATTGTAGCAGTCTGTGATTTCATTAAGGTTCCTGGTAAATAGAACCCCTCATCATCCACCTCCATTTTTAGAAGAGCATCACCCTCAAATGCCTTTATATAGGTTACAAACCAAGGTTAACTGTCGCATGAAGCAGAGAGACTTCCTCTACTGGATGAACGAACTGGGAACGCCTTCTTGTAAGCTCTCCATGAAATGACCAAGTAAAAGTGGAACAAGCCTAACTGTGTTTGAAACATGAATAAGGAATTATTTTAACTCTGCCCTCATCCACACCCAAGCATCCCTCGTGTTCCCTTGCATATGTGGGTGGGCCAAAACTCAGAGACAAGGAAGCAGGCAAACCACCCAAGTCTTCGTGTCCCTGGCCAGACTAGGAGCCGGAAATATGAGCACTCCCAGGGCTGCCTGCAGCTCTGCCTGGGCTGGAGTGCAACACCGGTTTGGAGGCCTCTTCAAATTCAACTTTCAAGGCCCTGGCCAAGTTCTCCTGGTGGTGTGTTCCCGCTGACATGTGCTCTCTGTGTTTGGCAGTCTGAGTGGTCAGAAGAATCTAGCTTCCCCTGCAGGGGGCTGTGACCACACATAGAGGCTCAGCTGGGACAGAGAGGCTTCCATAAGCTACTGCTACCATCTTGCTCACTCTCTATCCCAGGATGCTGTAAAGTACCAAGAGCTAAACAGAACCACACTGTGTCCAATGTAGGCTCTCAAAAGGTGGCTGTCAATCAATGATCACCATGTTATTTGTAAAGACACTTCTACTCTCAACTCTTTCCGCAACCCCCAAATATACTCATTCCCTCTTTGCAAAGTTCATATGACAGCACTTGCTCCACTGTACCTACTAGCTTCAACTCAAAATGTCTCAAGTCTGTAACACTGGGGTGGGTCAGAATCACAACCAGAGTTGTGGACCAGCATGCCCCTTCCCTGACTCTGAGCAGGGATACCCAGCTGATCTCAACTAGAAACCCTTTTAGTGGCACTCAAGAGTGGCACCCTGGCCTCACTGCCTCCTTCATCTCAGCTATTCCCCAGTTCACATCATATGGAATTCACACCCTCTTCTTTGGCCTCATAGTGATATGGAGCGATTCAGAGCTGAGCTTCATCCTCTGTCCTGCTGGTTGACACCTTCTCTTAACTGGCTCTCAGAGATGTTTAATGTGAGCTCTGCATTTTCTACAGAAATGACTCCCTGCCCTGCTACCTGGCTCCCAGATCATCCTCCAGTTGGGAAGCTACACCATTATTCAGTTTCTCAAGTCAGATATCAGGAGCTGTCTTTGTCTTTGATCATCCTGCTTCCCTTAACCAAACTACTACCATGACAGCAGAATGTGCCCAAATTCCAACTACCAACTTCTTTGAGCACTTTGGGACCTGATAAAGTTTGGTCCAAAGAGGATCTTCAGTGATTGCATGTTCCACACAAGAGCAAACTATAAATCATACATGACCCTAATACTCACGCTTGATAGCTCTACACAGCTCCAAGGGCCAAGCCCAGGGTCCCAGACTTGCACCGTAAGAGGCTGAATGAATAGTTTTATCATAATGTTTCTGATCATTTATATACTTATTCTTTAAATTCCACAATTACTGACATTTTTTTTCCTACTGTTACTCATGACTCCTGTTTTGAGAAATCAAGAATGACACCTCACTGGACAGCCTGGCCCAGAGAACAAGTATCTGGGGGATTTGGAGGACTGAGGAAAATGAAAAGCCAGTTCTACCACTTGTCCATTAACAGCAAGCCCCACTGCATACAAACATCGCCCCATTTCCTACTAAGAAGGACGCCCAACAGCAACCAAGCTGAGGGTAGCTAACAGGCTGCCTACAGCTGACTGCCTGGCCCAGGGTTCCACGTGAAATAGTTCAAACATGTCAAGAGGAAATCGTGCCATGGCTTTCCACATCTGCCAGATTTGTTTATGATGCTCGTTCATTCCCTATGTCCAGAGCACAGACACCAAAACCAAATAATACACACATCTAAACACATATACATACATGCACATACACACATATACATAAAATGCACACGTGTACATACACACGGGTGCAGGCACACAAGCACACGCACACAGACCACACACACAACCTGCTTGTTTTTATTGACGATCACTTAAGAAGGGAGCTGCGAGCATCACAGTTTCTTCATGTCTTAGCTCGTCAACATTTCCTAACCCAAAAGTCCAAAACATACGACTGGAAAGTTCTAAACCATAGAACTTTGTTTTATGCACAAAATCATTAAGAATACTATGTAAGGGTACTTCTGGCTATGTGGATAGAGTTCGTAGAAGACAGCTGATTTTAATAGCTTTGGCTTTCATTTAGACCATGTCTTCTTATGTACAGGCAAACTTTACAAAGTCTTACCTTGAAACTCTAACTCTGGTGCTTTTAAGAATTTGGGGTAAGAGATTTCCCAACCACGAATCCCCACCTAACACAATGACACAGTCATCCCTGTCCAAGTTCCCATCTTAACACAATGTCATGATCACTCCTGCCCAAATCCAACATGAACACGGCAACGGCACTTAAGATACAGTCTGTTCTCATTTATTAGCCGTTTGTAGTAACATCTAACCATCATCTCCCAATCCAAAGAGCTACCTAGGACTGTCACTTTTCTGCATCTAGTTGTTTTGTCTCTTTAGCCTCCTTCAGTCTGTCTGTGCTTCTCTCTCTCTCTCTCTCTCTCTCTCTCTCTCTCTCTCTCTCTCTCTCT
>NW_021604637.1:856452-859208 GCF_004785775.1 Grammomys surdaster | reverse complement strand
TCTCTCTCTCTCTCTCTCTCTCTCTCTCTCTCTCTCTCTCTCTCTCTGTGTGTGTGTGTGTGTGTGTGTGTATGTGTTCTCTCTCTCTATGTGTATCTTTCATGTCATGCAAGCTGGCTGTAGACTTGATACTTAGCTAAAGATTGCCTTGAATTTCCATTCTCCTACCTCCACCTCCTGAGTGTTAGAGATACAATTCTGTACCACTGTGCTGGGAGAAGGAGCCCAGGGCTTCTTCATACATGCTGGGCATTGGCGTTCTACTGACAGCCCCAACTCTCCCTAGCATTTCAGCTGACATGATACAGATATTCTGAGGTGATATCTTGTCAAATGTCTCACATTTGTCTGTTTCTTTTCTCTCCCACTCCCACCCCTTGCCTTTCTTCTTCTTTTTCTTCTTCTTCTTCTTCTTCTTCTTCTTCTTCTTCTTCTTCTTCTTTTTCGGTTTTCCAAGGCAGGGTTTCTCTGTGTAGCTCTGGCTATCCTGAAACTCACTCTGTAGAGCAGGCTGGCCTCAAACTATCTCTGCCTCTCAAGTTCTGGGATTAAAGGAGTGGACCACCACTGCCCAGCAAATATCTGTCTGTTTCTCATTGCTAACGATTTTTCTCTGGAGCACTCTGCTCCCCATCAAGTGCACGCACGCGCACACACACACACACACACACACACACACACCATAAATGCATAAAATCAGAACTCAAAACTCTTAAACCTCTATATCAGGAGGTTTTATAGTGGCTTGAAAAAAGAAAGAAAGAAAGAAAGAAAGAAAGAAAGAAAGAAAGAAAGAAAGAAAGAAAGAAAAGATAAAAGAAGGAAAACTTAGAAGCTATAAGCTGTAAACTCTCAAGAAAATAGAAAAAGAAAAAAGTAAGTAAAACAAAGCACAACTCGGAGCACATAATAACTCTAAGCCATGTTCCCGGGTGGCAGAGAGCAGGGCTGAGAAGCAGTACATGCCACCTGCACCGTCTGACCAGGTCACCTCTTTCACTCTTGACACTAACAAAGCCCCTGGGGGAATCCAGATTAATGACCCTTCAAGTAGCTCTAAGTAATAGAGGAGCACCCCTCCGGGGGATCCTTTGTCTTTGGCAACCTGAGGAGTTAGAGACAATGGAACTGCAGCAAGCTCCACTCCAGGTAGGAGCCGAGCATCTCTATCTCTCTATCGAGCATCTCTATCTCTCTATTGGAAGAGCATCCTGTCTCTAAGTGTGGGAGTGAGGAAGGGTATCTTAGGTCCTCTGAAATACCCATGAAAATTCTGGGCACCTGCCTTAAAGCTTCCAGAATAGCTGGAATGCTTAGAGTTCCATTGTAAGTGGCTTGCTTGGAATGCCAACCATTTACCTCAGGGGACCTGGCCAACTCCTGACCACAGAGTCACCGAAGGAGACAAAATAAACAGATATCCCAGACTCTTGATGTCAAAAATACTCCTGTGCTCAATCTCCATTCTCAGATCATTTAATTCCACATCGAGCTCACCAGTCTAAATTTAATACCCAAGTCTGCGCTCCAAGCTCACTCGAACGAAGCCAGATCATCCCAGGAGCATCCCACCTGCCCTGCCTCAAAGCAGGGTCTGCTCTCCTGCAGTTGTTATGAGTGTGTGAGGCTGCTCTGGCCTTTCAAGAGTCCATTAAATCGGAATATGAATAACACCACAAATATTTTCCAGGTTGTACAAGACATGTGAGGACTAGATCAAGCGAATGAGCATGTCTGAACCACCCGGCTTCCTCAAGGACACTTAACTGGCATTTGCATCCAACCAAGTAGAATGAGAAGGACTCACTTTTTGAGAAGCCAAGTACTCCATGCCTCTAGCCAGCTGGTAGGTGCAGGACACCAAGTCCTTGAAGGTCATCTGCTCCTCAGGAACTCGGTTAATGTCATAGGAGTACTCCATGCCAGGTGGCCTCCGGGCTCGGAGGTACTCCCGGAGGTTGCCTTTCGATGCGTATTCAACTATGACGTAGAGAGGTCCTGTGGCAGAGGGGAGAAGCTCCTTTAAAGCAGGGAAGGCAGGAATTGTTCTGGGGTGAGTCAGCAAAGGTTTTAGTCATTACAACCTAGTGTAGATTTGTGCTGAGGATTAAACCCAGAACCTCGAACACAACATGTAGCAAGAGCTGTAAGTATGTCATTGCTCAGAGATAGCTCCGACCTTTTTGTAAGTTTCATCACTCAGAAAAGCACGGATAAAAAGAGAACACTTGGGTGGGTGGGGGATGGGGTAAGGGGACAACATATGAAATGTAAATAAAACATCCAATAAAAAAAAAAAAAAAAAAAAAAGAGAACACCTCCATTTCTAATCTTTCCAGAATGATGATCAACCTAATAATTTCCAAAGGTTTAAAGAAATAAAAGACATAGCTGCAACAACTTTCCTACGGGTGCCCTTCTATCCTTTAGAGCAGTGGTTTTCAACCTTCCTAATGCTGTGGTCCTTTAATGCAGTTCTTCATGTTGTGCTGATCCCCCCGCCCCCGCTGTAAAATTATTTTGTTACTACTTCATAACTGCAATTTTACTACTGCTATGAACCATAATGTAAATATCTGTGTTTTTTGATGTTCTTAGGGGACCCTCTTTAGGGGTGGAATGACTCAGGTTGAGAAACATTGCTGTCTTCCTGGAAAAGCAATGTCCATCAGAAGCATTGGCATTCCAGGGCCCTTGAGCTACTATGAGTGTGTGTGTGTGTGTGTGTGTGTGTGTGTGTGTGTGTGTGTGTGTGT
>NW_021604637.1:853948-856442 GCF_004785775.1 Grammomys surdaster | reverse complement strand
TGTGTGTGTGTGTGTGTGTGTGTGTGTGTGTGTGTGTGTGTGTGTGTATACACATATGCATACACATACATTGTAAGGATAAGTAAACATTAAATTTATAGGATGAAATAGAAGATATAATTTAAGTGGCTTCAAACAACCAGAGCACGGTGTAGACCCAAGGGCTGGAGAAAATGGTCCCTAGGCCACATCCTGCCTAATACCAGTTGGAGTTACATTCTATTGTCACACAGTCATGCCTATTCATTTATCATATATGCTGTTTGTCCAATACAATGGCCATGACAAGTATCTATAACAGAGACCACAGGTTCACAAAAGTCTAAAATATCTACAATTATCCTTTGGAGAAGAAGGTTCCAGTCCCTGCACACCTAAAAGAGAAGCTGCGCAGGCATTTTTCAAATCCACTAATCACTGTCAAGTTGATTGCTAAAGTACCAGTAGGCACTCCTGAGAGCAGCAAGGGAATCATTCCCCTGGGGTTGGAGGCTGGGGGAGGGAGGGAGGGGGAAACTGCTCTTTCCTTCCACTCTCTCTGTGAAGCTATTCTGCTCAGCCATCTGCTGCCTAAAGCAAAACAGGATTCCTCAGTCCCCATTTTAAGAGAAGAACTTCTCAACCAAGGCGTGCTGCTCTTATTTTAAGAATTCTCTCTTTTTCCTTCACACAACAAATCTATCAGCAGAAATTCTTCTCCAAAAAAGCCCCCACTTCCAACTTTCCATGCCCCTAAGGGGCAGACACAGGCCTTCTGTGCACCCATGGCTGGTGACGTCTTCCTAAGGATAGAGTAAACGTGACTTTTAAAACCCGTGTCTAATGTGTGGATGTTTGTATTTGTGTATTCAGATACACATGCAGGTATGTGTGCTTTTATGTGGCAGCCAGAAGACTGTCTTGCTTTTCAGACAGGATCTCTTACTGACCAGGAACTTACTGAGAAAGCTAAGTTGGTGGGCCAGTAAGTCCTTCCTCTGTCTCCTCACTGCTAGAATCACAAGAGTTCAATTTTAAATATGGATTCTAAGGATCCACCTCAGGTCCTCATGCTGCAAGGCCAGCCCTCTGTGACTTGAGCCGTCTCCTAGCCTCTACTTTTGTGTATTTTTAAGACAGTCTTCCTAGGTACCCCAGGCTGGTGTCAAACTTGTGATCCTCCTGTCTTAGCATCTTGAGTGCCTGAAATAAGTGTATACAACATGTCTGATGGGAAAATACGCTCTTGAGATGCTCTAAAAGCCGAAACCCAACAGCCCACTTGTTTCTAGCTGAAGCCTGGCAGCCAGCAGTGTGGACAGAAGACACATCCTTCTCATACTCACCGTCCTGGGTGCAGGCCCCCAGGAGGTTGATGATGTTCTTATGTTTGCCAATCATCTTCATCATCTCCATCTCTGACACCAGATCAGACAGGTCCTTCTCTGTGGCATCATCTATGAAAAAGAATTAGGTGAATCATAAATTGGCTGGTTTCTCCCAACTCCCAAGCTATCACTCTTGGCCATCACAAACTCTTAGAATATCAAGGGGTTTAACTTTAGAACCAGAAACACTTCCCCATCTAATCAGTGAAGAGATAAAAGCTGAAGCAGGGGAGTGCCGGGCTCAATATCAAAGAGATCACCGGAGGCCACAAGGTCAAGAGTTGAGACCAAATCTAGGCCCCCAACACTGAGGCCAAGTCTTTGGAAGTACTTGATCTCGAATTATCACCCTCTGATGTATGTATCCAAGGTACCTTCTAGAAAACACGACAAACTTCCTGATGCCCCCCAAACAACTCTGAGAATGATGGAGAGGAAGCCATAGGAGAGACAATGGGAACCACCAGAAAATTTGTTTGTACAGAGCAAAAATTCCAAACAGAGCCTTTAGCTTATTCAAAGTTAGGCCCAGGCCCATAAGTGCATCTATAAATGTGTGTGCATACAGAAACAGTCTGAGTGAGCAAAAAAACAAAGCCCTTTCAAAAGCTCCAACTACCACCTTCCAGGAGATACAAGTCACACCTCACACACATGGCACACGTATGGCAGAGGCCCAACACAACATGGGTTCACAGAAAGTTTTCTGTTGTTGTTGTTTTTGTTTTGTTTTGGGTTTTCGAGACAGGGTTTCTCTGTGTAGCCCTGGCTGTCCTGGAACTCACTCAGTAGACCAGGCTGGCCTCGAACTCAGAACTCTGCCTGCCTCTGCCTCCCAAGTGCTGGGATTAAAGGCGTGCACCACTACTGCCCGGCCACAGAAAGTTTCAAGTAAGAGATAAGAGCATTTCTAGTGTGCTGTGTCCTCCTTCCAGTTAATTCTGCTGTCACTTGGATTCTTGTGATGCGAGGATGCAAACCCAGTACCATGTGCAGGACACTCATGCATTCTACCACTGAGCTAATTCAATACAGAAATAATTAAAAAATAAATCTGAGCAAAAAGAAAAGAAAAGAAAAGAAAGGAAAGGAAAGGAAAGGAAAGGAAAGGAAAGGAAAGGAAAGGA
>NW_021604637.1:846449-853938 GCF_004785775.1 Grammomys surdaster | reverse complement strand
GAAAGGAAAGGAAAGGAAAGGAAAGGAAAGGAAAGGAAAGGAAAGGAAAGGAAAGGAAAGGAAAGGAAAAGAAAAGAAAAGAAAAGAAAAGAAAAAGGATTGAATGTGGTTTCAAAACTGAAATCGATCCTGATCAATACAGAGAAGAGAGAAGGGGAATGGGAAGAGAGGCCTATGGATGGACATGTAGCTCAGCATGCTGTATTCTCTACACCTCAGCCGTACTCTGGCTATATCACAAAGGATGCTGAAAAGGCTTTGGGACCAATATCCTTTGACCATGATGAAAAGGATGGTGGGCAATCTTGCTTAAAGGGCCAACCCCTAAACCTCTCTTTTGCAATAGCCCCAGGGATCTCAAAACTAGAGGTTCTGTGGAAAGTAGTATGACACCTGACTCTTCCCAACCCACAGCTTCTAGTAGGTACCAAGGGCTGCCTCTGCCCTGTTACCCAGATACTTGCTATCTCCTCCCTGGTAACAGTCTCCAAAGACAGGAGCATCCAAGATTTCACTGGGAGTCTTGGGTCAATAACTAAAATGACAAAATGAACTATGTCCCAACCCTTTCTTGTCTGCATGTTCTCAGCAGGGAGGGATGTGGTAAGTGTCCTGTCTAAGAAAGAAAAGGTCTGACTCCAAAGCATACGCCACATCCCACATGGCCAGGACAGACCTCTCTGTCCACAAGCCAGAAAAACATTGAGTACGGAATCCTCTTTTCTGAGATCCCTACAGCAGGATTTATAACGTGACCTTTCCCTTTAACTCTTCCTATAAAAGAATACCATGCAAGAATAAGTTAATAGTTGAAAGTAATTTAAGGTCCTTGGGCTTGGCCATCAAGCTGTGTTAGAAAGGTTGTGTGTAAATTTTCGATCTCCCTCACCTCTCCCCCCCCCACACACACACAAAAACCAAAATGAGCATTTATATCATGGAGTTATTGTTTACATGTCCCTGAGATTCTGCATCAGTGCCAATTCTGTTTGCTCCTTTTTGGCTTCTAAGTGACTCTTTGAATCCATATTTTGACAGAATGTGACATTGTTTCCAGGGCCTCCAGTGCCCACTCTAATACCTACCTCACCTTATCTGTATGTTAAAAGTCTGGGTCCCAAACTTCCCATGTCAATCCCCATCTAAACCCCCTAAACTTCCTAAACCCATAAACACACAGAAGAGAATCAGGACCTCTTCTAAGGAGTTAGAGAACCGCTCAAACCAGCAAGCTACAACTTGCTCCTAAACTGGCTTTTCTTTTTAAGTACACACAGCTCAAGGTAAATCCTCGGTCTCAGATGCTCATTTATCCTGAAAACCCCCTCAACCTCCAGGTCAAGTATGTGCTCTCTGACCCCGTCACTGCAGAGTTCACATGTCACAAAAGGAACGCTCCAGATAAGACCCTCCCCTCCGAGCTATCCACCCACTCACCTTTCAACATCTTCACTGCCACGGTGACCGCCTCCTTGGGTTTGTCTTTATCGATTCCCACTGCTTCAGCCATGACGACTTGCCCGAAGCAACCTTCCCCCAGGGGTTTGCCCAGCGTCAGCCTAAATGTGTAAATAGGGGATTAGCACACCGCTTGTCTGGCAGAGGGGCACAGGGCGGGAAATTCCAGAACTAAATATAAAAATCTTCCAGAGGCATGCATATGGAACCAATGAGGCACACGTGGGGTATTTTCTTAGTGATGTTTTTCCAGAACGTCAATTACTGTTGGAGGGACTATTAAATTTCACATTTGTACTCTCGATTTATTTTCTTTTTCTTTATGGAAGGTGTCCTTGCTATCGAGGTGGTCAGGCTCCCCGCATGCCAACCATGAGGAGCTTTTGGTCTTGAGCCAATTAAATATTTATAATTTAAAACATCGCAGAGGAGGAAAAAAAAGCAAAAGGTTGTTCTTATTTTCTGTCCCTGTAAAGTAGCAGCTTTCACATCACTATTATTCAATACCGGTAGATTTTATGGTTACACTGACTGCCAAGTTACAGGGTAAGAATCTTCAACATGTTTCAAAGAATCTGTAGTTTCTCATTGAGAGAAACTTCTAGAAAACGGGAACAATATCTTTTTGACATAAGTTTAAAAATCCTTATCACTACTCAAAGTAAACAAGGAAGAACGTAAAAAGAAAACAGCACAAATTACATTTTTAAGCATAAAACTTTTATACATGTCAGACATTAGCCTGACATTATTTTAGGTGTTCTAGAAGCCAAAAGAACAGGGAAGTCTTTGGAATACTTAGGAGTGTTTTTTTTTTATTTTTATGTATTTTTTTACGATTTACTTTTAATTATGTGTATGTGTGTTTCTGGGGAGAGGGTATGGGCATGTGAGTGCAGGCACCCAAGGAGCCCAGATAGATTCCCCAGATCTGCAGTTACAGGAGGTTGTGAGCCACCCATCACGGGTGCTGGGAACTGAACTCTGGTCCTTTATAAGAGCAGTGTCTGCTCTAAACCACAGAGGTACTTCTCCAGTTTGCGTATGCCAAGTATTGAGTTATCCTCAGTAAACAGCATTTGCAGTAAGTACACAATGTTTTTAAAAGCTAAAAAAAAAAAAAAAAGAAAAGAAAAGAAAAGAAAATGAAGGTCCACACACGCTCTGCTGAAGGCAGCCCCCCCCCTTCCAGACAAGAACTAAAATTAAATTGAACATCTTGGCAGAAAATAAACATTTGCGTTGGAAAATGGCTAATTTATGTCCTATTGCCCTGTTACTACAACCATAACAAACCTCTCTTTGTGTAACTTCTGCCTCCAACCTAATAAACCGTTTCTAAATAGACTTCATTCATTGGAAATGTGCTCCACCTACATTTGTGCTAAACACTGCTTGGAAATGCATAGCGCTCAGATTTTCCACACTTGGGTACCCCCGGGTGGGAGCGGCCGGGCAACACAGACTCACACTGTTGACTGTGGTGTCACAGGTGGCCCAAGGCACAGACTCAACCTGAAAGCTGCAAGCTTTTAACATATGAGCACAATTCCCTAGTCTAGCCTTGTACACATAGGAGAGTGCACACGAGCCCAACTATTTATACAATCACACCCAGCTAGGAGGCTGGCAAGGCTCAAGAGAAACATACCTTCCTTTCTCAAAACTCTGTAGGTAAAGAAACCATTCTTTGTGTTTTTTTGGTACCTCACCTAAAAAACGTCCACTAAATATTCCCTGAATGAATGAAGGAATGAAGGAAGGAAGGAATGAATGAATGCTCTTTTCACTGCAGTACATAAATTAACTGGAAATTTTTTCCACTGACATAAGACAACTACACAGACAGACAGTTCCTCAGCCCTGGATTAGGAGATATATATATAAAGATCTCTAAATTGAGAACCAAAGTACCTGCAATTGTGTGAAACAAAGAACCAAGGGAGGCTTCCTTCCCCTTTCAACTAGAGCTGGCCATATCCAGTCTTGGGAAAGCTTGTTTTTGTGCTTCTGAATCTGTACATACACACACACACACACACACACACACACACCACTAACATAATCTTAGGAAGGCACTGCAAATGTCAAGTAAGGCAGACTAGTTGTCTTCAAGCAAGCTGAGGACTTATTCCTGTGTCTTTGATGCGGAAAGAGCCAATGTTTCTACCTTCTGTTACTCTCAAGCTGTTTAGGCTCTAATCCTACAAGAAGGAAGCTGCCAGCCTTCCAGGATCTTCACTTCCCAGAGTTAAAGTTCGCCTTCTACCTCAAGGGCAGAGACTGGTAGCCTCCCATCTGCACCAGCAGCTCTGTTAAATGCACCATCTTGCTGAAGTTTACAGTTTGCACACCCCTGACTACCAAGACACAGGTGGAAATGAGAGATTCCCACCATCAAGATCTGTGCTCAGTCCCAGGAGGGGTAGAACACGACCCTCATTTTATAGGCAAGAAATTCAGAGAACTGAGTGAATCTCTCAGGTCTGCCCAGTCACTGGCTAGCAGAACTGGGGTCAAATCCATTCCAGCCATAGGCCAACATGAGTCACTCAGGCTGGGGCAAGAGAAAACAACTCCCAGCAAGACCTTGTCCAAGCCTGTGTGGCAGCCTTGTGCCTCAGTATACAACTAGACACTCCTCTATCAACCAATAACCAAAAGTATTGTAGATCAAAGAAATCAGTTGTCAGGTACAAGATTTGAAACTTTTTAGCCCAACATCACACTAATAACCATTAAACAAAAAACTAAACAAGACCAAGATAGATCCTTAAGGCAATTTCTAGTTACCAGAAGTTGGAATGTTAGTTCTGTTTTAAAGACTGCATAAGTAGGGGCTGGAGAGATGGCTTAGCAGTTAAGAGCACTGGTTGCTCTTCCAGAGGTCCTGAGTTCAATTCCCAGCAACTACATGGTGGTTCACAACCATCTGTAATGGGATCTGATGCCCCTTTTGGTGTTCATGAAGAGAACTATAGTGTACTCACATACATAAAATAAATTTTTAAAAACTTGTTTAAAAAAAAAGACTGTATAACTCTACTTTTATTACATGACTGAGTTTGAACTGTCTAGAAACTTAAAACAATGATAACCAGATGACATTTTGTTTGGTGACTAGTCAGGACCTACCTTGCAGCTCTGGTTTGAAGGAGATATTAATAAGAAAAAAACAAAACCAAAAAACAAACAAACAAAAAAGATTTTCCCAGGAGTTGGTTATTTCGATGCACAATCTCACTCCTGTTGACAATGTCAGAGTAAGACCTTTGCAGCTAAAGGCCATAAAAGGAAAATGTCAATCCAATATTCCCACTTACATGTAAGCATTCACTGGGGCCATGCCCAGAAGGAGTACTTACTTATCTCTGGGAAATTCCCACTTTGGATCCTCTGGCAACTCATACTCAGAGACCCCTGCTAGCATTGGGGTGTCCGCTGTTGAGGACAGACGTGTCGTTATCCTCACCAGTGGGGTGTTGGAGTTCATGGAGGAGCTGGACTCGGCCGAAACCTGTATACAAAATGCAAAGAGGCAGATGTAATGTTGGCTCTACCTGAGGAGGCTGGAAGTGTGAGCTGGGACCCAGCCAGAGCTTTCTTACAAAGAAAGGGGAAGGAACCAGGAAAACAAAAAACAAAAAAACAAAAACAAAACCAACCAAACAAAACCCAAAGCAGAACAAAAAATAAAACAAACAAATACCACAAAACAAACAAACAATAACAAAAACAGGGGTCAAAATGAAAATTCACAGGATCCCAAGGTCAAGTTTCCAAATAAAAATGTTTCTAGAAGTTTAATCATAGTATTTCTTCTTCACTTCATAACTTTTTAAAAATTAGTTTTTATTTTTCTGTACATCAGTTTTTTGCCTGCATGTATGTCTGTGTGAGGATGTTGGCGCCCTTGGAACTGGAGTTACAGACAGTTGTGAGCTGTCATGTGGGTGCTGGGAAGTGAACCCAGATCCACTGGAAAAGCCAGTGCTCTTAGTTGCTGAACCGTCTCTCCAGCCCCTTATCTTAATTGTTTTAAGACAGCCACTTAAGAATGTACAGACATACCCTACTGACTTCATTATAGTTTTTTTTGTTTTGTTTTGGGTTGTTTTTTGTTTAGAACCCTGGATTACCAAGACTTAGTCCTGTTCAGCCTACAGATCAATGCTGTGCTTCTGAGAGCTCCAGAGATTGACTAACTGGAAAGTTAGGCTCCATTACAGAGGCTGGACAAGCATATGCAAGACTCCACAGTCAGTTTCCAGCACCGTAAAATAAAGACACATACAAAATCAAGTCAGCAGGGAGGGATTCACAAACATTCAACAAATGAGTTCATCCATACTGACATTGCCTCCAAAGAAAGATCTCAAGGAAAGGGCTGTAGGCTATGCATAGTGTGGTGGTGTGAATACTTGGCCCATGGGGAGTGTCACTATTAAGAGGTGTGGCCTTGTTAGAGAACATGTAGCCCTGTTGGAAAAGTTTGTCACTGTAGGGTGGGCTTTGAGGTTTCCTTTGCTCAAACTCCATCCAGTGTGGCACACAATCCCCTTTTGCTGCTTGTAGACCAAGATGCAGAACTCTCGGCTCCTTCTCCAGCACCATGTCTGCTTGGAAGCTGCCATCCTTCCCACCACGATGACAATGAACTAAGCCTCTGAAACTGTAAGCAAGCCCCAATTAAATGTTTTCCTTTATAAGAGTTGTTTTGGTCATGATATCTCTTTGCAGCAATAAAACTCTAACTAAGACACAGGGAAGGGCATTCTGGTAACTGAAAGTTCTTTCATTCAAGGAAATCTGAGGCACTGGGAGGTTTTTCTCCATCTCTCTCCAGTCCTTCTGAAACTTGATGATGTCCAGACCGCATAGTGAAAATGATCACTCTAGCTTCAGAAAGCAGAGCAGTGAATACATGAGACCAAGGGTTGAGGAAGAGACATTTTCACTCAGAACCGCATAGGAAGGATCCTCCCTCACCCAGCAGCACACAGGGCTTCAAGTTTTCTCATTTACCTTGATGTGTATCTATGTCTATGTCAGACCCAATGCCTGTCTCTTAAACACACCGTCTCTCCTTTGCTGATTTCTGAGAAAGAAAATATACGTAGAGCCCACACAAAGGCTGTGTCTGGGTACGACTACACAATCTTGGTGTGATTGTGGACTGCTGGATACTGCTTTCACCTCAGACCACAACTGAGACTTTGGTACAGGACACACGGAGTGTGAGGTTAGACAAGAGCCACCCAGGGTACATACCAGGCCACCCTCGATTCTATCTCCCGAGTGGGTGACAATCCTCCCCCTGCCCCCCTTGAGCATACAAACTCCTTCTCAATCCAGCCGGCAAAGATGAAGCCAAAGGAACTTTCACATGTGGAGCCTAGACTCTCATCAGAGGAACCCAAGAACCTATGTTCTTCCCAGGACTGTCCCATTGGCAAGCCCTTCTGCTCTTTAGAAACCCAACTTCCCTTAATGGAATTGAGGAGAAGTCTTTGCAGTATTAAAGGCAGATGTGCAAGGTTATCCTTGGCTATTATTGAGTTCAATCTCAGAGACCCTATGTCCACTCCCCACAAAAAAAAACCCACAAAGAAATGTTAAAATCAATAAGTAAATTTTTATATGAAACCTTATTATCATTTAAAATACACATGAGGACATTTCTGAACCTTCTAAATATCTTTTGGGAAGGAGAAAGGTGATTTTCTTTTTAAGTGAAAAAATATCTCTCTGTGCATGTGTCTGCGTGCATATCAGTATGGTGCATGTTTCTGTGTGCATATCAGTGTGGTGCATGTGTCTGTGTGCATATCAGTGTGGTACATGTGTCTGTGTGCATATCAGTGTGGTGCATGTGTCTGTGTGCATATTAGTGTGGTGCATGTGTCTGCGTGCATATCAGTTGGTGCATGTGTCTGTGTGAATATCACTGTGGTGCATGTGTTTGTGTGCATATCAGTGTGGTGCATGTGTCTGTGTGCATATCAGTGTGGTTCATGTGTCTGTGTGCATA